>NC_079192.1:121028931-121352681 GCF_029499605.1 Hyla sarda
GTGAAGGGGCGGGGGTCCCCATCTACATGGTGGTCTGCACTAGTGAAGGGGCGGGGGTCCCCATCTACATGGTGGTCTGCACACAGCCCTGCAGGGTAAGGTGTCTGGCAGCAGATCTCCATACCAGGTATTGATGAAGTAACTTTCCCGTTATATGTAATACGTTGTATTATAACTCCAATGTTATGCAATAGTTTCTATTATAATTACAATGCTATGTAAAGATGACGTTTCCTCCGGACATAACGCGCCTGGTGTGTACAGTGCACTGTGCTCCTGCGCTGTATACCCTGCACGGCTCCCCGGCCGCACCTTCCTCAGGTCGGCACACTGCAGCTCATCAGTGCGCGGCTCTCTCCTCACACAAGAAGTAGTGTGCGGCTGACACCACAGAACACCCATCTCTCCGTGACGCCATTCAGCCCCACCACACCCCTGTACAGCTCTCACCCCACTCCGGGCGCTCAGTCCCAGCGATTACCCGATTCCAAACACCAAAGCGCGGGTTCCGAATCTGCCGCGCCTGACGTCACTTCCGCCACCGATACCATGTGGGAGCTTCAGTACGAATACTGTTTGACCTGTAATAGAACACTAGGGGGGCTGTGCCACCACAGTACGGGCCAGTGGCGCAATGGGATAACGCGTCTGACTACGGATCAGAAGATTCTAGGTTCGACTCCTGGCTGGCTCGGAATTTTTATCTAATTTGTGAGTCATTTTATTACATTGTTTTCACATGTAAATCTGTCACTCACACTTTGACCTTGTTTTTACATGTACACCGATCCCTTAGTAAAGTTATTGCACATAATGCAGCAGGGGTAAAATAGCTGTCCTGACTGTGATCTGAACTTTGCAATGACAACCAAAACTCCACTGAAGATTCACATAGAGGGCCAGTGGCGCAATGGATAACGCGTCTGACTACGGATCAGAAGATTCTAGGTTCGACTCCTGGCTGGCTCGTCTCTTTTTTTTATTTTATGTAATGTATTTATTTTGATTCATTTATTATTATAATTGTCTGAATGCCTCTATAGGTAGGAGAGGAACCATTACATATTACATCTGTATATCTGCATTGATGGAGTTTTACACTTTTATGTATTTTCTTGATTATCCTATTAACTCCTTAAGGATGCAGCGATTTTTCATTTTTGCATCTACAGTTTTCATTCTTCATTTTACCCTCCTCCTTCCTATTATGTAGCCATAACTCTTTTAATTTTCCATCTAGAGGGCCCTATGAAGGCTTGTTTTATGCGCCACCAATTGCACTTTGTAATGATATCATTCATTTTTACAAAAATTTTACGCAAAACCAAAACAAAATTATTTGTGGGACGAAATTGAAATAAAAATGCAATTTTGGAATTTTTGGAGGGTTTGGTTTGTATGCACTGCACTTACAGTTTATATGACGTTATCTTCATTCTCTAGGTCCATGTGATTGCAACGATATCCAGTTTTTATAGGCTTATTTTCTACTACTACTTATTTAAAAAAAATAGAAGTTTTTGTGAAAAAATAAGTAAGTTTATAATTGTTATCTTCTGAGCCATAAAATACTTTTTATTTTTTTCTATATACAGGGCTGTTTAAGGGGTAATTTTTTGTGTTGTTATCTACGTCAAATACCATATTTTTCGCCCTATAGGACGCACCGGCGTATAAGACGCACCCAATTTATAGGTACAAAATCTAAAAAAATAAAAATTTTTGAACCCAACAGTGGTCTTCAACCTGCGGACCTCCAGATGTTGCAAAACTACAACTCCCAGCATGCCCGGACAGCCGTTGGCTGCTCCGGGCATGCTGGGAGTTGTAGTTTTGCAACATCTGGAGGTCCGCAGGTTGAAGACCACTGGTATAGGCGGTAATACTCACGTGTCCCCGCCGCTCCGGACCCGTCACCGCTGCCCTCGATGTCGCTCCATCGCTGTCGCCGTGTCCCCGTCGCTCTGGAACGTCGGCCGGGTATCCTCGCTCTCCGTCGCCGCCATCACGTTGTTATGCACGCCGACGCACATACGCGACGACATGATAACGAGGAAAGAGAGTGCCGGCCATACAGGGGATCCCTGAACGGAGAAGACACCGAGGAGGCAGGTAAGGTCCCTCCCGGTGTCCTGTAAGCACTAACCCGGCTATTCAGTCGGGCTGTTCGGCACCGCCGCGGTGAAATCACGGCGGTCCCGAACAGCCCGACTGAACAGCCGGGTTAGTGTCACTTTCCCTTCAGACGCGGCGGTCAGCTTTGATCGCCGCATCTGAAGGGTTAATACAGGGCATCACTGCGATCCATGATGTCCTGTATTAGCCGCGGGTCCCAGCCGTTGATGGCCGCAGGGACCGCCACTATAGGGGTGTATTCGCCGTATAAGACGCACCGACTTTTTCCTCCCAGTTTCCTCCCGTCTTATACGGCGAAAAATACGGTAGATGTTAAAGAAATGTGCAGCGGTAAAAAAACTGATAAGTATCTGATCCCGGGGGTCCGACCGTTGGAACCCCCTGTGATCTCCCGTAAGGGGCCCCAGTTTAGCTCCTGTGTGTGACGTTTCTTCCAAACTCGCCCCCTCCATTTATCTCTATGGGAGAGGAGACACAGCATTTGTGTGCCTATGTCTCCTGCCATAGAGATGAATTGAGGGACGTGTTTCGAACAGACCCCCCCACGATTACACACTTACTTACTTACGTTACTTACTGCTGGACATCTTAATTTCACACGAGGTAATATCAAATGTGTTTGTGGTGGTCTTTTACATTTTATTTTTTTTATTTGAAAAATGGGGGTGATTAAAACTTTTATTATGAGGGGATTTTTATATTTAAAAAAAAAAATTTTACACTTTTGTATGGGAAATTATTTTATTGCTTATATAGATCAATGCAATTCTTGCGATTAGGGGAATGGACCGATTATCGGTTTGGCCGATATTATCAGCCGATAATTGCGAATTTGAACATTATCGGTATCGGCAATTACCTTGAATCCAGGCCACAGTGTGAATGTGAACACACGTGAAAATAAAAATCACATCGAATGTCCACTAGATATTAAGACAATCCTAATTGAGATAAAATTGTTCCCTACAACAACAGGGCTACAATCCCCATGTATTAAACCGACGTGTTTCCCCCACTCTTGGCACAGAGGGGTTCATCAGGGATAGGGAATCAGGTGCATCAATTGGGCCACAATCACCCTGGTACCACAAAATCAGAGTAGGCTAAACCAGATATGACACAAAATAACTAAGCCACATGGTAGTTGGTGTTCAGATACCAAAAGCCCAACAAGGGGCTGCACAGGACATACAGAGTTCACTTTGTATACTACTGTGAGTATATGGATCACATAATAGATAGTACTAAGCTCAATGCCCCCATTAGGTGATGAAAGAAGCTCAGGTTTTTTCAGCCCGATCAGCTGAAGGGCCCAGTCCTACAGGCAGCGATGTCCAGACTGCGGAGTGGAAGCCCGGTTATGTCAGGGTGGATGCCAGAGGATGGATGCAGCGATGTAGGCACGATGTATACACTTACATTTGAAAAGCACTTTTTCTTTTTGTGTTTTGGTAGCCTTTTTTTAACTTTTAGTTATTAAAAGTTATGTTTTAATATTATGCCTTAAAGGTGGTTACTCCTTTTGAATTAATCCCTATTATGTACGCTTTAGCTTCTGACACAGCACGGCAATGCAATAGATAAACCTATATTCGCACCCATTTAACATAGGCAGCACTACGTTTCTGGCATGTATTGGGGGAATATAATAGAAGTAAAATATAGAAGTATAATAGCACATGTTATATATGTTAGGATGATTACCTATGTGTGACATATACACACATAACGCATACTGCACACTGCCGCATATATACATTGGGGAATTCACCAGTGAGACACATTATAGTAAAGCCCTACATGTCTGACTATGAATCATATTCTAGATTTTACCCCAGCCAGCCTTAGGAATTTCCGAGCATAATTCCACTTAGAATTGCGATGCAGCAGAATCCCATTGCTGTCAATTAGTGGATGAACGAAAAAGACCTCTATGTGGTGCTGCTGGTTCCGTGGATGGTAGTAATAAAGCCAAAGTCCGGAGAGGAGTAGATATAAAAGCTTGAAGGTTTAAAGGGGTAGTCCAGTGGTAAAAAACGTATCCCCTATTCTAAGGATAGGGGATAAGTGTCAGATCGCAGGGGTGGGGGGGGGGGGGGGTCTGACCGCTTGGGCGCCCTGCAATCTCCTGTACGGGGCCCCGGTAGTGGGAAGGGGGGGTGTTGACCACCGCACAAAGCGGCAGCTGACACGCCCCTCAATACTACTCTATGGCAGAGCCGGACCGCTGCCTTCGGCAATCTCCAGCTCTGCCATATCGCTGTATTGAGGGGGCGTTAGCTGCCGCTTCGTGCGGTGGTCAACACCTGCTATCTGGCCAGCGATCTGGGGCCCCATACTGGAGATCGCAGGGGGACCAAGCGGTCAGACCCCCCGCGATCTGACACTTATCCCCTAAACTTAGAATAGGGGATACGTTTTTCACCACTGAACTACCCCTTTAATGCAACTACATCAAACAATGAAACCAGTATAAAATAAGATTACGCGTTTCAGGGGAGACACCCCCTTCTTCAGATTAGTGTGCAGACAATGGGTACATTCAATCTATAAATAAGTGAAAAAAGGGCGCCAAGTACATTGGGGGATGAACATTGAGTTTGTACAGAAATAATATACAGATAATCAAAATATCATGCATATTGGTATAACAGCAAGGGTATAGGGAAATAGTGCTAAAATTCAATAATCCTGTTGAACTTGTAAATAAACATTGCTGTCAATGGGATTCTGCTGCACAGTCCACACCAATGTTTCCCAACTAGCGTGCTTCCAGCTGATGCAAAAACTACAACTCCCAGCATGCCTGGACAGCCTTTGGCTGTCCAGGCATGCTGGGAGTTGTAGTTTTGCAACATCTGGAGGCATCCTTGTTGGGAAACACTGGTCCACACTATAGAATTTCAGCGGCAGATTTTCAAGTAGGATACATTACCGTCTAAGGGGATGGCAATGTTTTAGTCAGCGCTGGAGGCCCTCCAAGTCTCAAGGTGAAAAATTTCAGGCAATAAAGTCCTTCTAAACTTAGCCTTAGGCTAGGTTCACACTGCAGAATTTCTGGGCAGAATTTCTGCCGGCGAATGAGCAGGCGGTGCTAGGACCGAGCACACTGCATTGCTGCTCCCATAGACTGCAATGCATTTCTGGGTGGATCTTTTGGGAGATCTGCTCAGAAATACATTGCCATCTATGGGGACGGCAATGTAGTCCACGCGGTCCTAGTGCTGCCAACTCGATCTCCGGCAGAAATTAGGCCCAGAAATTCCACAGTGTGAACCTAGCCTTATAGTCCTTTTTTGACGGGGGTGTTGTGGGCCTTCATAGACTTGCTATTTGTTTTGTGTGTGTGTGTGTGTGTGTGTGTTTTTTTTATTTTTTTTTATTTTTTAGAAAAAATGGTTTGAAATCTAAAAAAAAAAAACACAATTCAGACTTTATAAGACTGTTTATTTAATGAATAATACTCACCCCAAGAATTTATCCTATAGTTCTCTTATGCATAGCGAGGCCAAATATGTGTACATGGGATAACATAGGACGCCGCTATACAGCCAATTACAAGGGCCCTATTTTAGCTATTAGGGTGTATTCACACAGCGGAATTTCTGCTTGTGGAATTCCACCTCAAATTAAAACCCATAGACTTCTATGGCTAGGTTCAGACTACGGAATCTCCGGGCAGAAAATTTCCACCCGGAGATTCCGAGTGCGGCCAACGCTGTCTGAATCAGTCGGCGCTAGGACCACGCGGACACTGCAGTCTCCAATAGACTGCAATGTGTTCCGCGCGGATTTCCGCCTGAAGAAAGAGCAACCCCATTCTTCAGGTGGAAATTTCCAAGCAGATTTTCTGTTCACAAATTCCGCTTCACAAATTCCGAAGTGTGAATTTGTGAACGGAAACCCATTCACTATACAGTACATTTTAGCAAGCAGAATTTCCGCCTGCAATTTCAAAGCGGGATTGCAGGCGGAAATTCCGTAGTCTGTACCTAGCCTAAGGGAACCGCAAGCGGAATTTCAGAAGTGTTAATGGGAGTACAGAATCCCATAGAAGTCTATAGGCTTTAATTTGAGGCAAAAATTCTGCCATGTGAATAGACCCTTAATGTATTACCCACCCTTAGGTTTAGACTACCCCACTTAGTCCATTTTCACCTTAAAAGGGTATTCCAGGAAAAAAAAAATATTTTTATATATCAACTGGATCCAGAAAGTTAAACAGATTTGTAAATGACGTATATTAAAAAATCTTAATCCTTCCAATAATTATCAGCTGCTGAAGTTGAGTTGTTCTTTTGTCTGACAACAGTGCTCTCTGCTGACATCTCTGTCTGTCTCAGGAACTGCACAAAGCAGAATAGGTTTGCTATGGGGATTTGCTTCTACTCTGGACAGTTCCCGAGACAGATGTCATCAGAGAGCACTTAGACAGAAAAGAACAACTCAACTTCAGCAGCTCATAAGTACTGAAAGGATTAAGATTTTTTTTTTTTTATATAGAAGTAATTTACAAATCTGTTTAACTTTCTGGAGCCAGTTGATATATAAAAAAAAGTTTTTCCCTGGATAACCCCTTTAAGGACTCAGCCCTTTTTTGCAATTCTGACCACCGTCACTTTATGCATTAATAACTCTGGGATGCTTTTACCTTTTATTCTGATTCTGAGATTGTTTTTTTTCTTGACATATTCTACTTTAACATAGTGGAAAATGTTTGTCATTACTTCCATCCTTTCTTGGTGAAAAATCCCCAAATTTCATATAATGTTTGCATTTTTCTAACTTTGAAACTCTCTGCTTGTAAGGAAAATAGACATTCCAAATAAATGATCTATTGATTCACATATCCAATATGTCTACTTTATAATTGCATCATAAAGTTGACATGTTTTTACTTTTCAAAGTATAGCAGCAATCTTCAAAATGTTCACGAAAAAAAAAATCTGACTTTTGCAGGGACCAGATAAGTTTGAAGTGGATTTGAGGGGCCTTTCTGTGAGAAATACCCCATAAATGACCCCATTATAGAAACTGCACCCCTCAAAGTATTCAAAATGACATTCAGAAAGTTTGTTAAACCTTTAGGTGTTTCAGAGGAACAGCAGCAATGTGGAGGAGAAAAACCCAAATCTCAATTTTTTACACCAACTTGTTCATGTAGCCATATTTTACAAGGAGAAAAAGTCCCCCAAAACTTGTAACCCAATTTCTCTCAAGTATGGAAATACATCATATGTGGACGTAAAGTGCTCTGTGGCTCGCAACATGGCTCAAGAGGGAAAGAGCAACTGTGGGATTTTGGAGGGCGAATTCTGCTGTCATGTTGCATTTAGTAAGCCTCCATGGTGCCAGAACAGCAAAAAAAAAAAAACTCCACCTGGCATACTATTTTGGAAACTACACCCTTCAAGGAACATAACAAGGGGTACAGTGAGCTTTAATACCCCACAGGTGTTTGACAGGTTTGCATTGAAGTTGGACGTAAAAAAGGAAAAATTTGATTTTTAACACTAAAATTATGGTGTTACTCCAAATTTTTCATTTTCACATAGGGTAATAGGAAAAAATGGACCCCAAAATTTGAAGCCCAATTTCTCCCGAATAAGGAAATACCCCATATGTGGACGTAAGGTGTTCTTCTTGCACAGGTTTACAGGTCTCAGGACAGAAGGAGCGCCATTTGGCTTTTGGCACACTATTTGGGAAACCACACCCCTCAAGGAACGTAACAAGGGGTACAGTGAGCCTTAGCACCCTACAGATGATTAAAGGGGTACTCCGGTGGAAAACTTTTTTTTTTTTATCAACTGGTGCCAGAAAGTTAAACAGATTTGTAAATTACTTCTATTAAAAAATCTTTATCCTTCCAGTATTTATTAGCTGCTGAACACTACAGAGGAAATCATTATTTTTTGGAACACAGAGCTCTCTTCTGACATCTCTGTCCATTTTAGGAACTGTCCAGAGCAGCATATGTTTGCAATGGGGATTTTCTCCTACTCTGGGCAGTTCTTAAAATAGACAGAGATGTCAGCAGAGAGCACTGTGCTCATGATGTCAGCGGAGAGCTCTGTGTTTCAAAAGAAAATAATTTCCTCTGTAGTATTCAGCAGCTAATAAGTACTGGAAGGATTCATTTTTTAATAGAAGTAATTTAAAAAAAAAAGTTTTCCACTGGAGTACCCCTTTAACAAACTTTTGTTAAAGTAAGACATGATAGGGGTGGACTTGGATGCAAGCGTTACAATTGCCTCCGCCACCACAAATACCCTACAGCAGTGTTTCCCAAACAGGGTTCCTCCAGCTGGAGCAACAGCTGGAGGCTCCTTTTTGGAAACACTGCTGTACAAGACATTTTGAATTTATATAGGGGGGGGGGCTGTTTAAGGGTATATATAGTGTTTTACTCTTTATTTTGTGTTGTGTTGGTGTACTGCAGTGTTTTTAGGGTACAGTCACATGGGTGCTGGTTCACAGCTAGTTTCCTGCTAGGAGTTTGAGCTGCGGTGAAAAATTTGCCGCAGCTCAAACTTGCAGTGGAAAACTTACTGTAAACCCCCACCCGTGTGAATGTACCCTGTAATGCACATGCAGGGGGGAGGGGGTGCACAAACCTCTCCAGCTGTTGCAAAACTACAACTCTCAGCATGGACTGACAGACTGTGCAAGCTGGGAGTTGTAGTTTTGCCACAGCTGGAGGCACACTGGTGAGGAAATACTGGTGCTTCCCCACCAGTGTGCCTCCAGCTGTTACAAAACTACAACTCCCAGCATGCCCCAAAGGGCATGCTGGGAGTTGTAGTTATGCAACATCTGGAGGGCCACTAATTGGAGAACACCACACAGTGATCTCCAGATGTTACAAAACTACAAATCCCAGCATGCCCAGACAGCAAATGGCTGTGTAGGCTTGCTTGAAGTTGTAGCTTTTTAAGATCTGAAGGGCCACAGTTTAGAGATTCTAAATTGTGGTCCTCCAGATCTCCAGGCCACTTACCCAGATCGACGTCGCCATGACCACCTCCGCTGCCGGATGACGTGTTTGTCGGCCCTGGATCTGGTCAGCTGCACCGTTCCCACGCTCTGTCCGGACACCCATGGGTGGGCAGAGCGGGGGAACTGAACTTTAACCCCCCTGCCCCCCTTCTGTGATTGGTCGGTCACTTCTGCCCGATCAATTGTAGGGATAGGAGGGGTGACACCGATGCCAGCTCATCCTATCCCTTCAGGGGGACCGGGACTGTGTCGGACAGCCCCGATCCTCCTTAGTTTCAAGGTCACCGGAGACCCGCATGACCCCGAATCGCCACAAATCAATGGTCTGAATTGACCAGCGATTTGCGCCGATCGCCGATATGGGGGGGGGGGGTATGTACGGCGATGTCACGGGATGCCTGCTGAATGATTTCGGGAATGCAGGGAATTCCCATGGATCGGGAATGCAGGGAATATGCATACACCCTCCGTCCCCAAGACCTCCAGATGTTGCAAAACTACAACTCCCAGCATGCCTTAAGGATCGGGAATGCAGGGAATATGCATACGCCCTCCGTCCCCAAGACCTCCACATGTTGCAAAACTACAACTCCCAGCATGCCCGGACAGCCGTTGGCTGTCCGGGCATGCTGGGAGTTGTAGTTTTGCAACATCTGGAGGTCCGCAGGTTAAAGACCGCCATAGAGGATAAGATGTCTGATCGCCAGGGGTATGCCTGTGATCTCCGGGCTGACACCCTGACATTCTGAACATTTATGTCTACATGAGGGGGTGTGACGGCTGTTGTTGCAATCAGACATCTTATCCACTATCCTTTGAATGGGGGATAAGTTGTCCAGGGGCGGAGTACTTCTTAAAGGAGAACTCCAGAATATAAAAATTGTCCCCCATACTGCCGGCAGTAAAAAAATAAAGATGTACATGTGGTGTTCCGGTACCGTATAGTAAACCGTACCTTGCATGGTGGTCCCCAAATCCAGAGTTACTCCGTTCCGGTAGGGTTTTCCTGGTGGGATAGCCCCTAGTCACCTCTTCCTTCGTTAATTTTGTGATGTTTGTGTGTGTATATTTAACCTCTTTAGGACATAGGACGTTCTCTAATGTCCCCGCTACCTGGGCTTTAATGCCCAAGGACGTTAGAGAACGTCCTGTTGTTTTTCCGGTCTCCGCCGCGCGCCGGGCAGAGATCGGAACGGCATGTCTGCTGAAATCTTTCAGCAGGCATGCCGTACAAATGCCGAGGCGGGTCCTGGGACCCCCGCATGTCGGCGATCGCAGAAAATCGCATGTCAATTCAGACATGCGATTTTCTCCTATTCCGGGCTGATCGGGTCTCTGGTGACCTGATCACCCGTAAAATAGGGATGCTCGGACCTGTGAGTGGCAGTCCCCAGCATCCTGCAGGGTAGCAGTGAGGTCGCAATGCTGCGATCTCCTCCCATCCCCTGCCATTGGTCAGAACTGATTCTGACCAATGGCAGAGCAGGACGGTGGGTTGCCCAGGAAACCCCCGTTCTGCCCACCCCTGGATGTCAGGCAGAACGGGGGGAGAACATGGAGGTCGGTACCTGGAGGAGAAGACTCGTGGGGCCCGGCAATCATCGCAGATATTCACCGGAGATCCCGGCTCAGGTAGGGAATCGACGGTGGGGGGGAGAAATTAAACTGAAAGTAAAGTGATTTTTACTGTGGCAACCACTAGGAAGGCCGAACTGCAACTCCCAGCATGCTGGAAGTTGTAGTTTTGCAACATCTGGAGGGTCACAGTTTGGGGACCACTGTTACAGTGGTGCCCAAACTGTAGCCCTCCAGATGTTGCCAAACTACAACTCTCAGCATACCTAGACTGCCCATGCATGCTGGGAGTTGTAGTTCTGTAACATCTGTCCCTTCAGATTTAGCAATTTTCATGAAATTTTTGAAAATTGCTGCTCTACTTTGAAGCCCTCTAATTTTTTCAAAAAGTAAAAATATGTCCATTTTATGATGCCAACATAAAGTGGACATATTGTATTTGTGAATAAAAATAAAATTTATTTGGAATATCCATTTTCCTTACAAGCAGAGAGCTTCAAAGTTAGAAAAATGCAAAATTTTCAAAATTTTCATGAAATTTTGGAGTTTTTCACAAAAAAGGATGCAAGTAACGACGAAAATTTACCACCAAAATAAAGTAGAATATATCACGAAAAAACAATCTGAGAATCAGAATATTCGGTAAAAGCATCTTAGAGTTATTAATTCTTAAAGTGACGGTGGTCAGATGTGCAAAAAACGCTCTGGTCCTAAGGTGTAAAATGGCCTGGTCCTTAAGGGGTTAATTGGGTATATAGTGTCGCAGGACCTTCGGTCATGTGACTAATGTTAATTCTCTTAGGGTATGCTAAAGGACCTTCATAGGTCACATGTGTGGTGACATGTTTAGACCATAATCCCTTGTGTAAAGTGACTGACAGATGGTGTGGACCAATGAGCTCAAGGCCAGCCCCTGCCCATATAAGGAGCTGCCAGCCAATTCTCGCTCTCTTGGGTTCCGGACTAGCAGAGAGGAGAGATCCGTGCAACTTTCAAAGACAAGACCAGGCCGAAGCCTGACAATACCACAACTTACCAAATCGTGAGTTACAATACAGCTCCCCGCTAAAGCTAGCGTGACAGCTGGACCTAAACTCAATCCCCTAAATCCAGCGGAACAGCGCATATAAATCTCCTGAGCTTAAAACTCACAAGGTCCCAACCAACTGTCAGGATCCTAATAGACTCTTCTTGTACAAAGACTGTTCCTGTTTAACTCTGCATAAAACCTGCAGTAAAAGTTCCGACCGTTTTCTGAAACCTCCAGTTGTGGACAATCATTTATTATCCCTCCCTATCGCTCTTGGGACGGGTCGCGATAGGACAAGTATATGCAGAGTAGCCCTCACCCTGGCGTCACGAGTGTTAAGGGTTAACCAAACACCCTTTAGTCACTGCACAGCTACACTCCTTATACCCTACACCCCCACAAGCTTACCACATACATACCTTCCTCCGCTCCCCGGGGCCTCCGTTAACCAGCTCTGCTCTCCGCCGCGATCCTCTTCCTGGTTGCCGGTGGTTGGCGAGTCATCCTGCACTCAGCCAATCACCAGCCGCAGTGAAGTTTCCGGCTCGGCCGGCGATAGACTGAGCGGCAGTGTGATGTTTTCGGCCCCAGCAGCAGGTGCCGATGTAGTGAAGAATTTTGTCTTGAAGCGTTCTCACACTGCCGCTCAGCCTATCGCCGGCCGAGACGGGACTTCACTGCGGCTGGTGATTGGCTGAGCACAGTATGACTCACCGACCACCGGCAACCAGGAAGAGGATCGCGGCGGAGATCGGAGACGGTTACCGGAGGCCCTGGGGGAGCGGAGGAAGGTATGTACATCTTTATTTCTTTTTTACTGCCGGCAGTATGGGGGACAATTTTTATATTCTAGAGTTCTCCTTTAAGGTTTGCCAAACTGATCTCCTCCTAAATCCCTAAACTACCAGCTTGCTATGCAGCTGGTAGTTTAGGGATTTAGGAGGAGATGTATCAAGACATGTGCAGAGGAAAATTAGTGCTTCTTTTAATTTTTAACAGGGCTTCCGAAAAATAAAAGAAGTGATCTGGTTGCTATAGGCAACTGCTCCACTTTTCCTCTGCATAGATTAGATACTGATAAATCTCCCACTTAGCCTAGACTGTGGGTAAGGTTGCTGAGGACTACAGGTGCTATGGCTGTGAGCGGTGACCCAGTGGAAGGGTGCGTTCCCACCTAACGTATACGCAGCGTATTTGATGCTGTGCAGAATGTACGGCAGCAGCGGGAAATACGCTGCGTATTCCTTGCTCACTATACACACAGAGCTTTCCGGCGGCAGTCCTATGCGTGTAGTGAGTTTTAGAGGCGGAGCCGTGTGTTCCGGCGTGTCTGTGACGTGCGGCTCCGCCTCCAAAACTCACTACACAAATAGGGCTGCCGCCGGAAAGCTCTGTGTGTATAGTGAGCAAGGAATACGCAGTGTATTTCCCGCTGCTTCCTTAATTTTGCACAGCGTCAAATACGCTGCGTATACGCCCTGTGGGAACGCACCCGAAGGGTGCATTCACACCACGTTTTTGCAATACAGGTCCCGTATACGTTTTCAATGTGAAAACCGTACGGAACCGTATTGAAAACCGTATGCCAGAAGATGCATCCGGTTGTGTCCGTTTTGCATTCTGTACAGTTTTGTCAGTTTTTTTTTTTTCCCGTACCCAAAACCGTAGTCTACCACGGTTTTTGGTCCGGGTGAAAAACTGTATTAAACCGTTTTCCCTTTTTTTTTTAAAACATGGGAGTCAATGGGAACAGTAAGAACCGTATGTGCGTACGATTCCATCCAGTTTTCACCATACGGTTTTTGACTTTGCACAGTTTTTTCTTTCTTGGAATTTCAATCAAACAAGTGAAACTTTATTTATAATGGAGTGAAAAGTTAAAAACGTATACATTTTTTTTTCATTAAAAAACTAATGCAACCTGACATCATTTTTTAAACCGCATACGGGTTAAAATTTGTACACACGTTTTGATACAGTTAAAGGAGAACTACGGGATTGAAAATTTTATCCCCTATCCTAAGGATAGGGGATAAGTTTCAGATCACGGGGGGTCCGACCGCTGGGGCCCCCCACAATCTCCCGTACGGGGCCGCGGCTCTCTGCATAGAGAGCGCGTGTCGACCACGCGCCCTCCATTTACTGCTATGGGAGAGCCGAAGCGCTGCCTTCGGCAATTTCTGGCTCTCCCATAGCAGTGTATGGAGGGGGCGTGTCGGCCACTGCTTCGTGCGGTGGTCATTACGCCCTCTCTAACCAGAGAGCCGGGCCCCAGTGGTCAGACCCCCCGCGATCTGAAATTTATCCCCTATCCTTAGGACAGGGGATAAAATTTTCAATCCCGTAGTTCTCCTTTAACTGTATCAAAAGTGTGTACAAATTTTAAGGAATTTTGAGGAATCCGTTTTTCATCAAAAACCTCATACGGGAACTGTATTGCAAAAACGTGGTGTGAATGCAGCCTTAGGAGATAGACACCATTGGGAAGAGGAGTCAAGATGGTATCAAGCATAAGGTGCAGGGAAATTCTTTACAACACAAAGGACCATTTCTGTATGAACAATTTTTCACCAGTAGGGCCAGTGGCGCAATGGATAACGCGTCTGACTACGGATCAGAAGATTCTAGGTTCAACTCCTGGCTGGCTCGAAAATGTTTTATTATCTGGAAATTTAAAACCGCTATATATAGAATTTAGTTACAATCCCAGTCATTGTGCTGCACGTGAAATACTGAAGTGGCCAAAATGTACTCTACTGTATACATCTCTACCCCACCAGATAAGCAGAAAGTTTAACCTCCCTGGCGGTATGATTCTGTCTGGAAATTTGTACCAAAAGCGGTTCAATTTTTTTGCACTGAATTTCACATCTCCCCCCGCCCATTTCACATCTCCCCCATCACATTCCCACTCCTTGTCACATCCCCCCCCCCTCCTTGTCACATTCTCCCCCCCTCCTTGTCACATTCTTCCCCTCCTTGTTACATTCTCCCCCCTTCATGTTACATTCCCCTCCCCTGTCACATTCCCCCCCTTGTCACATTCCCCTCCCCTTGTCACATTCCCCCCTTGTCACATTCCCCCCCCCCTTGTCACATTCCCCCCTCTGTCACATTGCCCCCCCTGTCACATTCCCCCCCTTGTCACATCCCCCCTCTGTCACATCCCCCCCTTGTCACATTCCCCCCCCTTGTCACATTCCCCCCCTTGTCACATCCCCCCCCTTGTCACATTCCCCCCCCCTTGTCACATTCCCCCCTCTGTCACATTCCCCCCTTGTCACATCCCCCCTCTGTCACATCCCCCCCTTGTCACATTCCCCCCCCTTGTCACATTCCCCCCCCTTGTCACATTCCCCCCCCTTGTCACATTCCCCCCCCTTGTCACATTCCCCCCTCTGTCACATTCCCCCCCCTGTCACATTCCCCCCCTTGTCACATCCCCCCTCTGTCACATTCCCCCCTTGTCACATTCCCCCCCCTTGTCACATTCCCCCCCCTTGTCACATTCCCCCCCCTTGTCACATTCCCCCCTCTGTCACATTCCCCCCCTTGTCACATTCCCCCCCCTTGTCACATTCCCCCTCTGTCACATTCCCCCCCTGTCACATTCCCCCCTCTGTCACATTCCCCCCCCCTGTCACATTCCCCCCCTTGTCACATCCCCCCTCTGTCACATTCCCCCCCTTGTCACATTCCCCCCCCTTGTCACATTCCCCCCCCTTGTCACATTCCCCCCCCCCTTGTCACATTCCCCCCCCTTGTCACATTCCCCCCCCTTGTCACATTCCCCCCTCTGTCACATTCCCCCCCCCCCTGTCACATTCCCCCCCTTGTCACATCCCCCCTTCTGTCACATTCCCCCCTTTGTCACATTCTTCCTATCCCCCCCTTTGTCACCTTGTCCTGCAGCAGAATACGCAGGGTTTGCCGGGCAGATTTCAAACCTAGTGTATTTGCTGCAGAACAAGTCCTTTCCCCCTTCAGCCAATCACAGGCTTTACACCACTGCGGCCTGTGATTGGCTGAAAAGTGAAAGGTCCTGTAAGATGAATAGTGAAGAGAGCAGGGACCAGACAGAGCGCACGGAGGGGAACAACATCTTCAGGGACCAGGATTAGGTGAGCAAAAGGTTTTTTTATTTTACTACTTTTTCCTTTTACACTTAGCTCAGTGTATTTCTAACCGGGTGCCTCCAGCTGTTGTGAAACTACTACTCCCAGCATGCCCGGACAGCCTTTGGCTGTTCGGGCATGCTGAGAGTTGTAGTTTTGCAACAGCTGGAGGCCCCCTGGTAGGGAAACACTGACTTTTAGTATTTTTCTTTACCTGCTCTGGCCGGCCCCCGCAACGGGAGCCGACCAGAGCAGATAATCGCATGTTTTCCCGGGGGCCGCATCGCTATATCACATTGCTTTTGCGATATATCGTGCAGCCCGGCCGGGAACTCTGCAATTCTACCCCGAGCGTGACTCGGGGTTACCGATCCTGGCAGGGAAAATTAACCCCGAGTCACGCTCTGGATTACCGCGCAGGAGGTTAACAAACTTTTAGGGCAGATGAGCATATAAACAAGATCCACTGCCACCAACTTGGCATAAAATGGAGAATTGTTACTTCTATATTTTTAAAGCAGAAACATGTTCCTCTTGTACAAGCGTGATTTCACTCCCTAAGGGTGCATGCACACCACGTTTTTGCTATACAGTTCCCGTATACGGTTTCAAGTTAAAAACCGAATGGAACTGTATAGAAAACCGTATGCATTGACTTAACATTGTAAACCGTATGTCAAACGCATCATCCGGTTTAGTCCGTTTTGCGTCTTATACGGTTTTGTCAGTTTTTTACCCGTACCCAAAATCGTAGTCTACCACATTTTTTGGTTCGAGTGAAAAACTGTATTAAAACGCACGTTTTTTTTTAACGTGGGAGTCAATGGGAACAGAACTGTACAGAACTGTATGTGCACCATCCGGTTTTTGACTTTGCACAGGTTTTTTTTCTTGTAATTTCAATCAAACAAGTGAAACTTTATTCATATTGGAATGAAAAGTTAAACGTATACAGTGGTCCCTCAACATACGATGGTAATCCGTTCCAAACGGCTGTCCGGGCATGCTGGGTGTTGTAGTTTTGCAACATCTGGAGGTCCGCAGGTTGAAGACCACTGGTAGAGGAAGTTGTACTCACGTGTCCCCGCCGCTCCGGTCCGTCACCGCTCGTCACCGCTGCCCTGGATGTCGCCGTCCATCGCTGTTGCCGCGTCCCCGGGGTGTCCCCGACGCTCCGGCAAGGCCTCTGCTTCCCCGGCATCCTTGCTCTCCGACGCCGCCATCACATCGCTACGCACGCAGCTCCTATTGGATGAAGGGACGACGTGCGCAGCGACGTGATGACGACGATGAAGAGCGCCGACAATGCAGGGGATCCCGAAGATGACGCTCCGGAGCCCCGAGGACAGGTAAGTGACATCACCGGAGCTCACGGGGCTGAAGCAGTCAGCGCTGTCGGATAGCCGTTTATGCGATGGCCCCGACATACAAAAGCATCGTATGTTGATGCTGCCTCTGAGAGGCGCTGCCTCTGAGAGGCCATCGTATGTTGAAATTATCGTATGTCGGGGCCATCGTAGGTCGGGGCGGTCACTATACTTTTTTTGTTAAAAAATGAATACAACAGAACATCATTTTTCAAACCGTATATGGGTTAAAATTTGTACACACGTTTTGATACAGGTTTTGAGGAATCCGTTTTTCATCAAAAACCTGGTAAGGGAACTGTATTGCAAAAACGTGGTGTGAATGCAGCCTAAGAAAGTTTAGGCTTTGACACTAGAGTCTTCAGTGCACCCTCCCCTCCCCCTTTACTTCAGCTCTTTCAATCCATTTTGTACAATTTAGGAAGTTGAAAATTCACTGACCTGAAATTTTCTTTTCCCTGAGTCAGAGTCATCAATATCCCACCCAATAAACCTATTTGCCATCATTGTTTGCATTGTTATTGCACATATACTTGTGAATTTGTTATTTAAGTGAGAACAGTGTGGTCTATTAATTAACTATTTGTGTGCTGCTTTTTTGTAGGTGCTGCCTTGGACTCATTCTAGGCACTGGGGGGGGGGGGGGGGGGGGGGATTAGGGCGCTAAGCCTATTTCCATCACTAAAGACGGCCATGTACAGAATTTCCATAAGTCTCATAGATTTGCATTACAAGTGAACTGCAGTATGGAGAACAGTGTTGATAGGATTTTGCATTGGGATCCTGCCCCCTCGGTGAAATACATGGTACCCTTTATTAACCCCTTAAGGACCAAGGACGTATGAGTACGTCCTTGGTCCAGCTCCCGTGATATAATGCGGGGTCCCACGGTGACCCCGCATCATATCACGGCGGGCCCGGCGTCATAGTGCGGTGCCGCGCGCTATTAACCCTTTAGCCGCGTGCTCAGAGCTGAGCCACGCGGCTAAAAGTGAAAGTAAAAACTGCCGGTTAGCTCTGTGGGCTGTTCGGGATAGTCGCTGTGAAATCGCGGCATCCCGAACAGCTTACAGGACAGCCGGAGGGTCCCTACCTGCCTCCTCGCTGTCCGATCACCGAATGACTGCTCAGTGCCTGAGATCCAGGCATGAGCAGTCAAGCGGCAGAATCATCGATCACTGGTTTCCTATGAGAAACCAGTGATCAATGATAAAGATCAGTGTGTGCAGTGTTATAGGTCCCTATGGGAGCTATAACACTGCAAAAAAAAGGGGGAAAAAAAAGTGAATAAAGATCATTTAACCCCTCCCCTATTAAAAGTTTGAATCACCCCCCTTTTCCCATAAAAAAAAAAAACACAGTGTAAATAAAAAGATACATATATGGTATCACCGCGTGCGGAAATGTCCCAATTATAAAAATAAATCGTTAATTAAACCGCACGGTCAATGGCGTACGCGCAAAAAAAATTCCAAAGTCCAAAATAGTGCATTTTTGGTCACTTTTTATATCATGAAAAAATGAATAAAAAGTCCTATCCGATCAATAAGTCCTATCAATGCAAAAATGGTACCGTTAAAAACTTCAGATCACGGCGCAAAAAATGAGCCCTCATACCGCCCCATACTTGGAAAAATAGAAAAGTTATAGGGGTCAGAAGATGACAATTTTAAACGTATTAATTTTCCTGCATTTAGTTCAGATTTTTTCCAGAAGTGCGACAAAATCAAACCTATATAAGTAGGATATCATTTTAATAAAGAATAAAGAGAAGGTGTCATTTTTAATGAAAAATTTACTACGTAGAAACGGAAGCCCCCAAAAGTTACAAAATGGCGTTTTTTTTTTCAATTTTGTCGCACAATGATTTTTTTTCCGTTTCACCGTAGATTTTTGGGCAAAATGACTGACGTCATTACAAAGTAGAATTGGTGGCGCAAAAAATAAGCCATAATATGGATTTTTAGGTGCAAAATTAAGAGTTATGATTTTTTTTAAGGCAAGGAGCAAAAAACGAAAGTGCAAAAACGGAAAAAAACCCAATCCTTAAGGGGTTAATGTCCAAGGGCAGGCTTGCCCTGATTTTTCTGTCTTTCTGTATGTAAATATAATTCACCAGCAACAAAACATCTAAATATCAGCACTGAGATAGGTAGATGGAAGTATATTATGATATTTGATATGACATAACGGTATACATACATGTGCAGCAGAAGTCCTGGGAGATAGAACTAGATATAATATACAGACATAGGTAATTAATAAACCTTAGGTACGTGGTGGGCTCATCATTCGGAAAACACTTTCTTTAAGGGCCCTTCAGCAGGGCCAGTGGCGCAATGGATAACGCGTCTGACTACGGATCAGAAGATTCTAGGTTCGACTCCTGGCTGGCTCGAAAATATTTTATTATCTGTAAATTTAAAACCGCTATATAGAATTTCAAAAATGTCAGAAAGGATGGACATAGATGAAGTGTGACTTTATTACTGTAGTTTATTTACAAATACAAAAGTGTGTTACAATCTCCTTATTGTTCTCATCAATACCTGACAGTAGGACGGAACAGTCAACAAGGCATCTCTACCTGACCAGATCAGCAGAAAGTTATGTTATTGCATTTTTTGGGGGGCAGAATAGCCCATCCAGCTATCAAAGCCTCTTTAGCCATTTGTTGAAAAGTGCCATTTCCTCACTGGAAGCTGTTCCAGGTGTCCATGCATATTAACAAAATCCACAAAGCCTCCTTGGCAGAAAACGGAGAAGTGTTACTTCAGTATATATTTACATAGCGGAGACATATTCCTGAACTCCTACAAGCCAGACTTCACTCCCGAGAGTTTAGGCTTTGACACTAGAGTCTACAGTTCAGCCTCCCCTCCCCCTTTTCTTTAGCTCATTAAATCCCATTTTTTTGCGTTTTCATGTTTCCTTTTCACTTTCTAAAAGACTTAAAGGGGTACTCAGGCGGAATTTATTTATTTTTTTCAAATCAACTGGTGTCAGAAAGTTAAACAGATTTGTAAATGACTTCTATTTAAAAATCTTAATCCTTCCAGTACTTATCAGCTGCTGTATGCTACACAGGAAGTTGTATTTCTTTCTGGAATTCTTTTCAGTCTGACCACAGTGCTCTCTGCTGACACCTCTGTCCATGTCAGGAACTGTCAGAGTTAGAGCAAATCCCCATAGCAAACCTTTCCTGCTCTGGACAGTTCCTGACACGGACAGAGGTGTCAGCAGAGAGCACTGTGGCCAGAGAGAAAAGAAATTCAAAAAGAAAAGAATTTCCTCTGTAGTATACAGCATCTGATAAGTACTGGAAGGATGAAGATTTTTAAATAGAAGTCATTTACAAATCTGTTTAACTTTCTGGAACCATGGTTTCCATCGGAGTACCCCTTTACCTCTCTTATTTTTTCCTTCACATACCCATATCATGGCTTGTTTTTTATGCAACCAATTTTACATTGTAATGACAACCTATAATGTACTATAAAATGTACGACACAACCAAAAAAATATTATTTATGGTGGGAAAACCACAATTTTGCAACTCTTGTGGGTTTTTGTTTTTAAACAGTCCTTTTTAGGGTAAAACAAACATGTTTTCTATATTCTGTGGGTAAGTACGATTAGAATGATACCCATCTTTACAGCTTTCCTATTATTGTACTACTTTTACTAAAACTCAAACTTTTTAAACAAAATAAATTTTTACATTGCGGTAGTTTTATTTTTTTTCCTCCGCTGTAGCTTTTATTGGTACCACTTTTGCGTATATGTAACTTCTGTAACCACCTTACATTTACTGAGGCATCAGGATTCCAGCATAAAATCCTGTCAACTCTATTTCCGTTGCTAAAGTGAGCCATATACGGTATTGCCATAAGTCCCATAGACTTGCATGGAGAACAGAGTTGATAGGATTTTGCACTGGGATCCTGCCATCTGGGTGAAATACGTGGTACCCTTTATTAATGGTCAAGGACAGGCTTGCCCTGATTTTTCTGTCTATCTGTATGTAAATCTAATTCACCAGCAACAAAAAGTCTAAATAACAGCACATAGAAGCATAGAAGTCTAAAAAAAATAAATCGAAATAACAGCACATGGAAGTTTTTTATGATATTTAAAATAAATGTGCGGAAGTCCTGGGAGTTAGAACTAGATATAAAATACAGACATTGATAACTAAAAAAAAACTTAGGTAGGTGGTGGGCTTCTCATTTGGGAAACACTTTCAGAATGCATCCATCAGTAGGGCCAGTGGCGCAATGGATAACGCGTCTGACTACGGATCAGAAGATTCTAGGTTCGACTCCTGGCTGGCTCGGAAATATTTTATCATCTGTAAATTTAATACCGCTATATAGAATTTCAAAAATATCAGAAAGGATGGACATAGATGAAGTGTGACTTTATTACTGTAGGTGAAATACTAAAAAGATTTTCAGCTTTCCTACAGTTCTTTGATCTCTCCAGGTGGATCCTCGTGCATCTGGCAACATCCAGAGTCTGTAAGACTTGTTCTTCTTCCAATGATGGGGAAGGAATAATACAGGATGGGAAGTAACCTGGTTTGTGTTTGTAAAAGAAGGTACTTTTGGAGTAAATTTAAGAAGGAACCGTAAAAAGAACTCTATGGGGGGAATTTATCATTGTACATAGAACTTTTTTTTGTAAATTTTTTTACGCAAAAATTAGTGCAAGAGTTTTTTTTTTTTTTGCGCAAAATCTGATAGAATTCGTCATAGCCATGTTTATGGTTAAGTTTACCACAGAGCACTTTCTACTGTAGAATCGAATTTATTAACTGTGTGTGTGTTTTTTTTTTTTTTTTTAAACGCAAAAAAATGCACAAATGCACTTTTCTTGCGCAAATATACACCACCTCGGAGGACATGTACCAAAGTGTTCTAAAGCATTTGAGAATTGTATTAACTATTTTTGGACAGTTAGGACTACTACTCCCATCATGGACAGACTCTGCCCATGATGGGAGTAGTAGTACAGGGGCTGAGGTGCAGATCGCACTGGGTCATTCTCCAGAGACCCGCTGCTATCCACATTTATTAACTGTAAAAGCCGGCAGCACATGCGGCTACATTGCGCTGCCG
This sequence comes from Hyla sarda, assembly GCF_029499605.1. NCBI lineage: Eukaryota > Metazoa > Chordata > Amphibia > Anura > Hylidae > Hyla > Hyla sarda. Next base: position 121,051,274 of record NC_079192.1, read on the forward strand.
GCCAACTCCTGCATACTGTATCACATTTCATAATCCCCGCCCAGGAGAGGGGAGCTCTGATTGGTGAATAGCTATTCACCAATCAGAGCTCCTGTCTCCCGGTGGTGGAAATTATGAAATGTGACAGCTGTAAACAGGAGCTGGCAGCAGCACAGTGTAGCCGCATGTGCCGCCAGCTTTTACAGTTAATAAATGCGGATCGCAGCGGGTCTCTGGAGAATGACCTGCTGCGAGCTGCACCTCAGCCCCTGGACTATAACTCCCATCATGGGCAGATGTGCACTTGCACATCCCCCAGCTACGGGACTCTGTCCATGATATGAGTTATAGTCCAGGGGTTGAGGTGCAGCTCGCAGCAGGTCATTCTCCAGAGACCCGCTGCGATCCGCATTTATTAACAAGCCAGCGGCACATGTGGCAACACTGCGCTGCCCGCCGGCTCCAGGCTCCTGTATACAGCTCTCATAATTCATAATCGCCACCGCCGGGAGACGGGAGCTCTGATTGGTGCATAGCTTTTCACCAATCAGAGCTCCCGTCTCCTGGGCAGCAGGGATTTTGAATTGGCAATAAATGTTCTGGTCACTGATTTAAAGTGGCCACAGCTCCGGCTGCTTGTTAAAGATCAGCAGCCCGGCTGTGGCCACTTTAAAACAGTGACCAGCGGTAGCTCTTGCGGGCCCGGACACTTCTCCTCCTGATTTTAATATTTTTTATATTTCCCTGCCTGGCCGCACTCCGCCAGGCTCAGGTAATGCGGCGAGTCTTGTGGGCTGTGTGGATAGTATGACGAGTGATGTCTCCTGCCGGCTCCTCTGCGGCCACTCTGACCAGCGGTGGCTGCAGAGAATGAGGAGTGACGTCCCTGACGCCGCGCAGAGGAGTCGGCAGGAGACGTCACTCGTCATACTATCCACACAGCCCACAAGATCCGCCGCATTACCTGAGCCTGCCGGAGTGCGGCCAGGTAAGGAAATATGAAATATAGAAAAAGTAGGGGGAGAGGGGGGAAATAATGAGCAGGGGGAGGATGATGAGGCGGAGGGGGGTAATGATGAGCAGGGAAGGATTATGAGCAAGGGGGGAAATAATGTGCAGGGGGATTATGAGCAGGGTGAATGATGAGCGGGGGGGGGGGGGGGGGAATGATGCGCTGGGGGGGGGGGCAAACTGAGGAGCAGAGGGAATCAAAGTTGGGGGGATGATGAGGCATATAGTTCAGAGCTTCCAAGTAATTTATTTTACTAGGAGGCTGAGCAGTAAAAGTTGCAGGGGGTCTCAAGAGTGAGACCCTTTTTCGATCTGTCTCTCTGCCCTTGGACTACTACTCCCATCATGGGGAAGACTGTCCATGATGGGAGTTATAGTCCAGGGGTTGAGGGGCAGATCGAAAGGGGGGGCTCACTCCTGCGACCTTTACTGATCCGCCCCCTAGTGATGATGTCATTTGGGGCAGAGCTACACAGTCCAGACCTGACTATGTTCTCATTATGCGTTTTGCATAATGGGAACAGAGCCTTTCTGCCAGTGTGTTCCCAAACAGGGAGACTCCAGCTGTTGTTTAACTACAGCCCCCCATGATGGGAGTTGTAGTTTAGCAATAATCGGAGGCTCCCTGTTTAGGAACACACAGCATTATGTGCACTCTTTATTTCAATAAAAGGGTTTTTTGTGGATTTTTTGTATTTTTTATAAAAAATTTTTTTTCAATGTGTTGTTTTTTATAATTGAATGTTCAGGCTTAGTAGTGGAAGCCATCTTATAAATGAAATCCATTACTATGCCAGGGCTTGGCGTTAGCCCCAAAATCAGCTAACGCTAACCTCCAATTATTACCTCGGTACCCACCACCACAGGGGTGCCGGGAAGAGCCGTACCAACAGGCCCGAAGCGTCAAAAATGGCTCTCCTGGGCCTAGGCGTTAACAGGCTGGCGTTATTTAGGCTGGGGAGGGCCAGTAACAATGGTCCTCGCCCACCCTTGTAATGTCAGGCTGTTGCTGCTTGGTTGGTATCTGGTTGATACTGAAGATAGGGGGAACCCTATGCATTTTTTTTTATTATTTAAAAAAAAAAAAAAGTGTGTGCTTCCCCCATTTTTTCATTACCAGCCGGATACCAAGCAAGCAGCAACAGCCTGATGTTACCAGGGTGGGCGACCATTGTTACTGGCCCTCCCCAGCCTAAATAACACCAGCCTGTTACCGACTAGGCCCAAAAGCGCCATTTTTGATGCTCCGGTCCTGTTGGTACCGGCTCTTCCTGGAACCCCTGTGGCGGTGGGTACCAGGGAGCAATAATTGGGGGTTAGCATTAGCTGATTTTGGGGCTAACGCAAAGCCCTGGCTTAGTAATGGATTCTGTCTACAAGACGGCTTCCACTACTAAGCCTGAAAATTCAATTCTAAAAAACACAACATTTTGAAAAAAAATTTTTATAAAAAAAAACACTCCCCACACCCCTCGTTAACCCTTTTATTGACATTTAAAATAATGCTGTTCATCATCGCAATCCGCCGAATCTGACATAGTCCTCCGCATTCACGTATCTAAAATGAGAAGAAAACAAAAACAATAAAGCTACAACCATTTCTGTGATTTCTACACTTTCAAAAAGCTGGTGTGAAATTTTTGATGTAAACTGGATTCTAACCCTTCGAAAATATCATGTAAAGCAGACAATATACATGGATATGCCCACGCTTTTACAAAACTGACGTGAACAGGGTAAACAGCGGCATAAATCTCTTTGAAAATGTGGTTGATACTTTTCGTGCCAAAATTGATTTATTTTATTTTGGTGCAAAATTCTTTGAGAATCTCCCCCTCTGTGTACTTTATAAAGATTTATGATTTTACTATTGTGCAGAGTTTTGTTCGGCACACACTGCTACTCCAGCACTTCTAGCTATGTAAGCAGTGTACAGTGGGAAAATTCCACAGCTTTGTGAAGTGTGCGGTAGAGAAGGAGTGCACGGCAGAGCGAGGGGGGGGGGGGGCGTTTCTATATTTGCACAAAATTTATCAAAGGACATGCACAACTTTAGTAAATCTTGAGCAAGAGTGTAAATTAGACAAGCAGTGTACGGGTAGATTTGTATCTACAATGGACACCTAAAGTTAAATCTTCCCCTATGTGTTAAGAACAAGGTGTACGGCTCAAAGGCCCACAGGGCCTGAAGTTCACCTAGGCTCTTAGCTAGTAGGATACACGTTTTCCAGCTCACAAACTTCAAATCCACACTCTGTACAGGTTCACAGGGGAAAGCATAAGAACGACTGAAAGATCCCATTGAGCAACAGGCCTCAAGATCAGTCTTTTGGCTCCATAAGGAACCTCTTGATTAGAGGGTCTTGAGACAGAGTTTTCCCCAAAACCGCAGACAAAGCTGATGTGTGTACTCTCAACATTGATTGTACTGCAAAACGGATGAAAGAGGGGGATCTAAAGTATACATCTCCTTCAAGGTACACCACTGTAAAAAAAAATCTTCTAATCTGAGAAAAGGCTTTATTTGTAGATTCCGACCTGGAACAAGGTAATGTTTTCAAGACCCTAGGAGAAAGCCCTTGAGATGCTAGTAGGGACTGGTCAACCTCCAGGTTAACAAGTTGAGACTCTTCAAGTGTAGGCAGGACCCTGATAGATGTACTAGGTCCAGCTGTAGGGGAAGCTTTCAACACTGTCACTGGCTCATCTGCATGAAATCGGTGAACCAAGAACTCTTTGGCCAGTAGGGTATTATGGCAATCACTGAGGTCTGGTCTTGCCTGAGTTGCCTGAAAACTGGTGGGAATATATAGGCCTGGAGATTAGAACCATCGTTTGAGGGAAAAACAGTCCATCTGGACATTTTGGCCAAATCAACCTTGGGTGGAGGACCCCAGCGATCCAGCTGATCCTGCACTACAGGAGAAAAGGTCTTGAATCTATTTGATAAGACAGGCCCCTTTACTGGATGTCTCCAATCAGAAGACATCATATCCTCAAATTTTTCTCTCACACAGTTAGAAAAATCTGGAAAAAAAAAATCCTATCGATGAGTGACTGTTTTACTTTGAAGGCTCTAGGCCCCCTAGAGGTGGATGTAGAAGCTTCCCCTTGACCTGATGGATCTTAACCCCTTAAGGACCGGAGCATTTTTTGCACATCTGACCACTGTCACTCACTTTAAGATGCTTTTACTTATGAATTTGATTGCGAGATTGTTTTTTCGTGACATTTCCTACTTTAACATAGTGGTAAATTTTCGTAGATACTTGCATCATTTCTTGGTGAAAAATTCCAAAATTTCATGAAAATGTAAAAAATGTTGCATTTTCCTGACTTTGAAGCTCTCTGCTTGTAAGGAAAATAGACATACTTAATAAATTATATATTGATTCACATATACAATATGTCTACTTTATGTTTGCATCATAAAGTTGACATGTTTTTACTTTTGGAAGACATCAGAGGGCTTCAAAGTTCAGCAGCAATTTTCCAATTTTTCAAAATTTTTTCTAAATCGGATTTTTACATTTTTCAGGGACCAGTTCAGTTTTGAAGTGGATTTGAGGGGCCTTCATTTTAGAAATACCCCATGAATGACCCCATTATAAAAACTGCACCCCTCAATTTATACAAAATTACATTCAGAAAGTGTGTTAACCCTTTTGGTGTTTCAAAGGAATAGCAGCAAAATGAAGGAGAAAATCCCCCCAAAATGTGTAACCCAATTTCTCTCGAGTAAGGAAATACCTCATATGTGGATGTAAAGTGCTCTGCGGGTGCACTAGAGGGCTCAGAAGGGAAGTAGTGACAATGGGATTTTAGAGAGTGAATTTTGCTGAAATGGTTTTTGGGGGGCATGTCGCATTTAGGAAGCCCCTATGGTGCCATAACAGCAAAAACACCCCCACATGGCATACCATTTTGGAAACTACACCCCTCATGGCACGTAACAAGAGGTACAGTGAGCCTTTAACACCTCACAGTTGTTTGACGACTTTTTGGTAAAGTCGGATGTGTAAATGAAATTTATTTTTCTCACTAAAATGCAGTTTTTCCCCAAATTTACCGTTTTTACAAGAGGTAATAGGAGAAAATGCCCCCCAAAAGTTGTGACCCCCATTTCTTCTGAGTATGGAAATACCCCATGTGTGGACGTCAAGTGCACTGCGGGCACACTACAACGCTCAGAAGAGAAGGAGTCACATTTGGCTTTTTGAAAGCCAATTTTGCTGAAATGGTTTTTGGGGGGGCATGTCGCATTTAGGAAGCCCCTGTGGTGCCATAACAGCAAAAAAAAAAAAAAAAAACACATAGCATACTATTTTGGAAACTACACCCCTCAAGGCATGTAACAAGGGGTACAGTGAGCCTTTTACACCTCACAGGTGTTTGATAAATTTCCGCTAAAGTTGGATGTGAAACTGGAAATGCCCCATATGTGGATGTAAAGTGCTCTGCGGCCGAAATACAATGCTCAGAAGAGAATGAGCGCTATTGGGCTTTTGGAGAGAGAATTTGTTTGGAATGGAAGTCGGGGGCCATGTGCATTTACAAAGCCCCTATGGTGCCAGAACAGTGGACCCCCCCCCCACATGTGACCCTATTTCGGAAACTACACGTAAGGTAGTAAGGGGTGCAGTGAACATTTACACCCCATTGGCGTTTGACAGATCTTTGGAACAGTGGGCTGTGCAAATGAAAAATTAGATTTTTCATTTTCATGGACCACTGTTCAAAAAATCTGTCATACACCTGTGGGGTGCAAATGCTCACTGAACCCCTTGTTACATTCCTTGAGGGATGTAGTTTGCTAAATGGGGTCACATGTGGGGGGGTCCACTGTTCTGGCACCATGGGGGCGTTGTAAATGCACATGGCCTTCAATTCCAGACACATTCTCTCTCAAAGTCCAATGGCGATCCTTCTCTTCTGAGCATTGTAGTTCGCCCGCAGAGCACTTTACATCTACATATGGGGTATTTCCATACTCAGAAGAAATGGGGTTAAAAATTTTGGGAGGCTTTTTCTCCTATTATCCCTTGTGAAAATGAAAAATTTGGGGTAACACCAGCATTTTAGTGAAAAAATAAAAAAATGTTCATTTTCGCACCCAACTTTAATGAAAATTCTTCAAACACCTTTGGGGTGTTAAGACTCACTATACTCCTTGTTATGTTCCATGAGGGGTGTAGTTTCCAAAATGGGGTCACACGAGTGTTTTTTTAAATTTTGGGTATATATTGGGTTTTGGGTTTATGAACGGCTGTAACGATCAGCCACCCCTGTGCAAATCGCCTCAAATGTACATGGTGCTCTCACCCCTGAGCCTTGTTGTGCGCCCGAAGAGCATTTTACACCCACATATGGGGTATTTCCGTACTCAAGAGAAATTGCTTTACAAATTTTGGGTTTTTTCTTTTTTCCTTTTACCTCTTGTGAAAATGAAAAGTAACACCAGCATGTTAGTATAAAAAAATTAAAAATGTTTTACAACATGCTGGAGTAGACCCCAACTTTACCTTTTCCTAAGGGGTGAAAGGAGAAAAAGCCCCCCAATATTTGTTAGGCAATTCCTCTTGAGTATGGAAATACCCCATATGTGGCCCTAAACCGTTGCCTTGAAAGACGACAGGGCTCCGAAGTGAGAGAGCGCCATGCGCATTTGAGGCCTAAATTAGGAATTTGCATAGGGACAGACCCGGATGCTAGAATTAGACTTGCCTCCAATACCAAAATTACCCTACGCCAGTGTTTGCCAAACAGGGTGCCTCCAGCTGTTGCAAAACTCCCAGCATGGCTGTCCGGCAATACTGGGAGTTGTTGTTTTACAACAGCTGGAGGCTCTGTTTTGGAAACAGTGTTTTTAGGGTACATTCACATGGGCGGGGGTTTGCAGCGAGTTTCCCGCTGGGAGTTTGAGCATCCTTTCTGACATTTTTGAAATTCTATATAGTGGTTTTAAATTTACAGATAAAATATTTTCGAGCCAGCCAGGAGTCGAACCTAGAATCTTCTGATCCGTAGTCAGACGCGTTATCCATTGCGCCACTGGCCCTACTGAAGGACCCTTTAAGAAAGTGTTTTCCGAATGATGAGCCCACCACCTTTTCTTTTTGGAACACAGAGCTCTCTGCTGAGTCACGAGCACAGCACTCTCTGCTGACATCTCTGTCCATTTTAACAACTGTCCAGAGTAGAAGAAAATCCCCATAGCAAACATATGCTGCTCTGGACAGTTCCTGAAATGGACAAAGATGTCAGCAGAGAGTGCTGTGCTCGTGATGTCAGCAGAAAGCACTGTGTTCCAAAAAGAAAATAATTTCCTCTGTAGTATTCAGCAGCTAATAAGTACTGGAAGGATTACGATTTTTTAATAGAAGTAATTTACAAACCTGTTACTTTCTGGCACCAGTTGATTTAAAAATAAATAAATAAATAAATATGTTTTCCACCGGAGTACCCCTTTAAGTATGTGGTGGGCTTATCATTCGGAAAACACTTTCTTAAAGGGCCCTTCAGTAGGGCCAGTGGCGCAATGGATAACGCGTCTGACTACGGATCAGAAGATTCTAGGTTCGACTCCTGGCTGGCTCGAAAATATTTTATTATCTGTAAATTTAAAACCGCTATATAGAATTTCAAAAATGTCAGAAAGGATGGACAAAGATAAAGTGGCACTATATATATTTATATATATATATATATACTACACTGTTACTGATTAAAGTTTTAAACATGCCCAACCCCCCTTCCCCCTCCACAACTCGCATATGGCAGCAGGACAGCATTCCTGCTCTGCTTCCTCTTACAATTACAGGTCGGTGACTGAGTAAAGGGAAGTCTGAGCCATCCCACAAACCTCTAAAGCTGCGGTCCCCAAACTGTGGACCTCCAGATGCAAAACTGCAACTCCCAGCAGGCCTGGACAGCCATTGCCTGTCCGGGCATGCTGGGAGTTGTTGTTTTGCAACATCTGGAGGTCCACAGTTTGGAGATCACTGTTCTAAAGGCTTAGTATATTCTTCCATATAATTGTTTTTATTATTATTATAATTTTTTTTTAGTATAACAAGGACTGGACCCAAGCATACGGGTGTGTAGACAAATATATATATATATATATATATATATATATATATATATTTAAAAAAATGTAAATGAATTTCAACCAATTTCTTTGGTACTATAGTGAACATATCTTTATCATCACCTTTAAGACACTTTCTAGGGCCCATGCACAAAAGTAACATTCTAAGCATGCTATAAGCATTTCAGTTATGTATTTAGTTTTAGGACAATGTAATTTTAATGTTATTTAATAATAAAGTGTGTTCTGGGGGCTGCCAGTACTGTAGCCTCTTAGTGGTGTCACTTCACAACACCTACACAGTTGCTTTATGGCTGGCACAGGGCATAAGAAAGTTAAGACAGAGTGTCTCATACACACTATTTTTCAAGAAAATGAAGTATTTCTCACAGAAAAGGATTGCTATACACATGTTTATTCCCTTTGTGTGTATTGGAACTAAACCAAAAAAGGGAGGGAAAAAAAAGCTAATTGGACATAATGTAACACCAAACTCCAAAAACAGGCTGGACGGGCAAGGTCTAATTTGCAGCAGCCAGGCGTTAGGTCCCTCTGCTGGTCAACAGTGGGAGACATGACAAGTTATTATTTAATTTTTCATATTTTGTAACAGGTAAATTTTTTTTTTTTATATTTCAAAAAATATTTAACCTCTTAAGGTTCTGGGTGTACCTGTACGGGACAGGGTCATAGCCGGGACCTTGGGCTAACAGCGCGCGCCACCGATCGTTGTGCCGCGCTCTATTAACCCTTCAGTCTGAAAGTGAAAGTAAACGCTTCCCGGCAGCTCAGTCGGGCTGATTGGGACATCGCGATAAAATCGCAATGTCCCGATCAGCTAGGATGCGAGCGGAGACCCCCTTACCTAGCTCCGTCACGTCCAATCTGGGTTTGATTGCTCCAAGCCTGAGCTACAGGCTTGAGCAATCGAGCCCCTATCTTGCTGATCCATGCAAAGCTATGGCTTTGCAGGGATAAGGGTAAAAGATCAGTGTGTGCAGTGTTGAAGGTCTCTATGGTAACTATAGCACTGCAAAAAAAAAAAAGTGAAAAAAAGGTAATTTAACCCCTTTCCTAATAAAAGTTCGAATCACCCCCCTTTTCCCATAAAAAAAACTGTGTAAATAAAAATAAACATATGTGGTAACGCCGTGTGCGTAAATGTCCGAACTATAAAAATATATCAGAATAGTGTAGCTCACTCAGTGGGAAAATATATCTGAGGTGAACTGGTGTTACCTTCACCTAAAGGTCTATAGAATGCAGAAAAAATATATAGTTGATAAAAAAACAACTAGAGACCAGTCCTCAAGGTATATGTAAGGGTAAAGTAAAGAATAGAAAGTGATCCAGATATTAATTAAATCAATATATTCATTAGAAAGTATATGGTGGTCACTAGTGTCCAATGTCCCTGCAGGGCCCTTGCATGGGACACAAAACACAGCGTGGAAGATAACATTTGAATAAAATAATTGATAAAAATAGGGAAAACTTGCATCTAAACTTCAGTATCGCATAATTAAATATTAAAATCAATAATTGTCAATGTGCTTTCACTGCTCAGTTGGTCAAATGTCTCTTGAAAGAACAAAAAGAGATTCCAATAGCTAGATACGCTATGCTGACAGCGGATTGTCCTGTATTGTAACAGTCACAGTATGTAGTAATAGCCTTTCAATGTTATGTATCCAGTGTTGCAAACTGTATCAAAGATGAGGAGAATAAGGAGAATATTTTCATCTGTGATACAGTTTGCAACACTGGATACATAACATTGAAAGGCTATTACTACATACTGTGCCTGTTACAATACAGGACAATCCGCTGTCAGCATAGCGTATCTAGCTATTGGAATCTCTTTTTGTTCTTTCAAGAGACATTTGACCAACTGAGCAGTGAAAGCACATTGACAATTATTGATTTTAATATTTAATTCTGCAATACTGAAGTTTAGATCCCTATTTTTATCAATTATTTTTATTCAATTGTTTTATTCTAATTTTATCTTCCACGCTGTGTTTTGTGTCCCATGCAAGGGCCCTGCAGGGACATTGGACACTAGTGACCACCATATACTTTCTAATGAATATATTGATTTAATACCTGGATCACTTTCTATTCTTTACCCTTACATATACCTTGAGGACTGGTCTCTAGTTGTTTTTATCAACTATATATTTTTTCTATAAAAATATATCGTTAATTAAACCGCACGGTCAATGGCGTACGAGCAAAAAAATTCAAAAGTCCAACATAGCGTATTTTTGGTCACTTTTATATATAATAAAAAAAAATGAATAAAAAGCGATCAAAAAGTCCGATCAATGCAGAAATGGTACCTTTAAAAACTTCAGAACACGGCCCGTACGCGGAAAAATAAAAAAGTTATAGGGGTCAGAAGATGACTATTTTAAACGTATACATTTTCCTGCATGTAGTTATGATTTTTTTCAGAACTACAACAAAATCAAACCTATATAAGTAGGGTATAATTTTAACCGTATGGAGCTACAGAATAAAGAGAAGGGGTCATTTTTACCCAAAAATGCACAGCGTAGAAACGGAAGCCCCCAAAAGTTACAAAATGAAATTTTTTCTTCAATTTTGTGGCACAAATTTTTTTCTGTTTCGCCGTGGATTTTTTTTGTAAAATGACTAATTTCACTGCAAAGTAGAATTGGTGGCGCAAAAAATCAGCCATCATATGGAATTTTATGAGCAAAATTGAAAGTGTTATGATTTTTAGAAGGTGATGAGGAAAAAATGTAAATGCAAAAACGGAAAAACGCTGAGTCCTTGAGGGGTTAAAAAAATTTGAAAAAAAATATTTAACCTCTAAAAAAAAAAATTATCACATTTGTTGACACATTCCCTTTAAACTTTGGACATCCAGCTGCTGCAAATTCAAACTCCCAACATGGTGCAAAATTACGATGCCCAATTTTTCGGGCATGCTGGGAGTTGTAGATTTTGCTGGAGATCCACTGATGTATATTGTACTTCCTTGTTTCAGATTGGAGCACGAAATACACCACTTTGTATTGGATGTCATATGAAAAAGGGGCATCTTACGTATGTTCTGGCAATGTCCCAAACTGTTCTGTTACGGGTGTACTGTGTCAACCTACAACAGCTCCTCTAGTTTATGTTCTATGATATTTTGAGAATTTGGGAAGAACATCATAAGCGAATGTCAGTAGCCTGTTACCTCTTTATGGCAAGGAAGATTATTGTCAGACTCTGGCTGAACAGTGACCCTCCTAGATTTATGGAGATTCTTGAGAGAGATAACTTGTTGATTGCATTAGAAAAACATACGTAAATGTATATGACAAACAGAACACACTCAGGAAATTGTATTATAAAAAAAAAATTGGACCTCATCAGATTGTCATCTGGTTGCTATGGGCAACTGCACAGGTTTTGATAAATCTCCCTTAGGTAGGGTAAACTGTAGTGCATCTGCAGCATATTTGATACTGCGGATGTGCTACTGCCCGTCCCTGTAAAGTGCCGCCTTCTGTGCCCGTGCGTCCTGCTTTTGTCTGCTCGCAACAGCAATCCGCAGCTACAAGCAGACACAGTGGCCCTTATTTACCAAGAGTGTTGTGTAGGTTTCTTTGTGAGTTTTAATTCCCTCCAATTTTTTTCCATGGTATTTACTAAGGTTTCCCTACACTTTGCTTTTTTTTACACATGCTCTGATCTGTCGGGTTTTCCTCAGCTGAAATTCACCACATTTTATGTGGAAACCTTAGTAAATATGTTGGGTTTTTGTGAAAATGTTGTGAACACGCCCCTTTTCGTGACCACACGCCCCTTTTTGGGTTTTCTTAGCAAAATGGAGAGTTAGTCGGGGTTTTTTCAATTCTGGCGCAAAATCTGGCGCAGACAATTTCAGAATCAGGCGCACAACCTGACAAGACATGTTGGGTTTGCAATAGTAAATGAGGGCCAGTGATCTGCGAGTCGGAGTGGGCATGCGCAGCGTACTCACAGACACCGTGGCCCCTCTCGGCTTAGCTTAGGGAGCGACCTCGTTGTCTTTGAGTACAATGTCCATGCGCGTGGCAACTCGTAGATCACTGTGTCTGCTTGTAGCGGCGGATTAATGCTATGAGCAGACAAAGGCAGGATGCATGGACACAGGAGGAGGCACACTCTAGGGATGGTCAGAAGCACTCTTGCAGCGTCAAATACACTGCAGACGCACCAACCGTTCGGGTACGTTCACACGAGCTGATTTTTTTGCGGGTTTTCCGCTGCGTATTTGAAAGTGGGCGGGCTCTTCTCAGCTGTCCACAGCAGATTTTCCGCAGCGGAATTTACGCTGCGGAAAATCCACCGCAAGCCCCATTGAAGTCCGTAGGGACTGCAGCGGATTTTCCGCAGTGTAAATTCCACCGCGGAAAATCTGCTGCGGACAGCCGAGAAGAGCCCGCCCACTTTCAAATACGCAGCGGAAAACCCGCAAAAAAATCCGCTCGTGTGAACGTACCCTTAGGGTGCATTCACACGGGCATATTTTCTGCTGCAGATTTGCTGTAACAGATTTTGCTACCCATTGAAGTCAATGGGCAGCAGAATCTGCAGCAGAAAATACGCACGTGTGAACATACCCTAAGAGTTCCACTTTTCAAACCCATTCATTACCTTTGATTCAATAATTGCAATTAAAAACCTGAATGTGTGAACGCATCCTTAGATTACATCTGATTGGTGTTGACGGAAGCAATCTATTACCCTATGAGAGATTCTTTCTACTCAGATCATGGCCTTGCTCCATTTACTTCTTGATCTGAAATGTATGTTATTTACAGAAAATAATTATTTTACATTATTGAAGCAACATACTTTCCAGCTTACCATAACATGAGACATTACATTTATGGACTTGATAACATTGCATTATTCCATCTGCTGTTTTTGGAAAAATTCCATGTTGATGTATACTTCTATTTTCAGGATTATCATTTACATGTAACTTTATCAAACTTTCAATAAAAACGAATGTTAAACAGATCATGGCCTTGCTGACTCTATCTCCACGTAGAATTAGGTGGCACCATTCTAATCAATAACTCACCAGGTATGTAATACAAACATGTAGTTTCAGCTTTACCAGGGTCGTCTAACCTAAACCTGTAGAGGTTTGTAAAATGATGAACAAATCAGATTTTTAAACTGTAGTTTAATGTATTACAAAATTCCAAAAAAATAGAAAATGTATGTACAAAACTAAGAATACATATATACACTAACTACAAATGCTGCATAGACAGGAAAGATCTATACGGTGCATTATGCATATATTTTTTAGTGTTATTCACAAAGTGGAATTTCAGGCGTATGCGCGCACTTTACAAACTGGAGGTAGATAATTGAACAATGAGGCCAATACGTTAACCCAGTGTTTTCCAACCAGGGTGCCTCCAGCTTGTGCAAAACTGCAACTCCCAGCATGCCCGGACAGCCTTTGGCTGTCCGGGCATGCTGGGAGTTGTAGTTTTGCACAAGCTGGAGGCACCCTGGTTGGAAAACACTGGGTTAACTGAAATCTAGAATTGGATTATGGTATAAGGCACTGGCGCAAACATTAGTCATAATAAAAAGAAATAAATAATGTCTGTTCAGCTGTGAAAATTTCGAAAACACATTGGCCTTTATTTATCGATCTGCCTTAAAAGGAGTACTCCGGAATAGAAAAAAGTTTTCCCTATCCTAGGAGAAATGTATCCCCTAGAAGAGTCGGGGCACCATGCGGGAGATCGCGGGGGGTCCCAGCAGTCACACTTTCTGCGATCTGAAACTGATCCTTAGGATAGGGCATAAGTTCTTCTATCCCAGAGTACTCCTTTAAACCCAAACAGTTTTTTCTCCCAACAACCAATCACAACTCTTATGTCCATTTAATAGTACATGAAAGCTCAGAAGGGATTGGTTGTTATGGGCAAAAAACATCTTTGTTTTTAGGCAGATGGAGAAACCTGGGCCAGATACTATAATATTTAGGTACGAGAGCTAAGAAATTAAAGGGGTACTCCGGTGGAAAACTTTTTTTTTTTTTTAATCAACTGGTGCCAGAAAGTTGAACAGATTTGTAAATTACTTCTATTAAAAATTCTTAATCCTTCCAGTACTTATTAGCGGCTGCATATCACAGAGGAAATTCTATTCTTTTTGGATTTCTTTTCTGTCATGAACACAGTGCTCTCTGCTGACACCTCTGTCCATTTTAGGAACTGTCCAGAGCAGCATGTTTGCTATGGTGATTTTCTCCTGCTCTGGACAGTTCCTGACATGGACAGAGGTGTCAGCAGAGAGCACTGTGGTCGTGACAGAAAAGAAATCCAAAATGAAAAGAATTTCCTCTGTAGTATACAGCCGCTAATAAGTACTGGAAGGAATAAGATGTTTTAATAAAAGTAATTTACAGGTCTGTTTAACTTTCTGGCATCAGTTGATAAAAAAAAAAAAAGAAAAAAAAAAGTTTTCCACTGGAATACCCCTTTAAAAAACTCCATTCTTACTGCAGGCTCAATCTAGGAGAGGCTGCTGTCCACAGATAGGACAGCATCAATATTATTGGTGTGTGTTTTGGACTTCACAGTCCTACTGACCTAGGCATAGACCAACATGGAAGTCATGGAGTCATGAGAGGTCCAAGTATTGATCTGTACTACAGCACGGGAAAGCAGTGGTAATGTTTTTTATAAAGGGAATGTACAATGTTCCACTTAGGCTAGATTTACATATATCCGGCATCGGGCTCCGGCAAACCTGGGAAAAAATTGCCATAACTGATGTCAGAAATGCATAAGTTGTATATCATCCGGTGTCCATTGTTTGTGATCACTGGACGGTGGAACGCAGCAAGATGCGTTCCCACGTCTGTGCCGGTCGGGCGTCTAATCATCCGACATCCAAAATGAGATGCTGAACATTTGTAAACTGTCTCATCCAAATAAAAAGGATCAGTTCTTGCTTCATTTCCCTCCGATGCATTTTCTGCAGCGCCGGGGGGGGGGGGGGGGGAGAAACTGAAGACGCATATATGTAAAGGAAGCCTAACAATACTCGTTGTCCAATGTAAAACAAAGTAAAAATAGTCTATAATTTGGTAACACGTTTATGTGGCTGCTTTCTGTAGCTTTGAATTTCTTCTGCTGTTACTAAATGTAAGCTAGGGTATTCCCCAATAGGCTTCAAAATAGGGCGTACCATTTAAGTAAACAATACAAAAAAAAAATAATAATAATATAGAAAACATCTATACCCTGCAGCCATTGGTAATATCATACATGCTTTGGAATATGCACCTGTCAGCGCTTCCGCCCATGTGAGCAGTCCAGAATGGTCATGGCTGCAAAGACAGAATTCTTATGTCATAATTTGAACACTGGAGAACTATAGTTTACCTAACCCAGAGTCTCCCAACCAGCGTGCCTCCAGCTGTTGCAAAACTACAACTCCCAGCATGCCCAGACAGCCAACGGCTGTCTGGGCATGCTGAGAGTTGTAGTTTTGCAACAGCTGGAGGCACGCTGGTTGGAAGACACGTCATCCAAAGTAACCAAGTGGTTTAATGTGGCTGGTAGACCTCTACAACATCACCACAGTGGGCATCCTCACAATTCAGAAACATAAGTCAATGTACACCTAAAGTGGATTTTTCCGAACATCAATCATTTCAGCATTAGACGTGAAAGGCATGACGCTTATGTTACATCTACGAACATCTCTCCGAGATTTGGGATGGTACAGAATAGGTCTCTGACAACCACCTTCACTTGGCTGTACCACTCTGGTGTTTAATGTTTCAACCACCGTTTCACGATGCCTGAGATCCTCTAAAAAAGTCTGTTCTTCAGAAGGCAAAGAAGATCGTCTCCATGTGGGAGGTAACGGGACATGTATTAAATCTTCCCTAGGCCTCAGGTTTCGGTCAGGAGCAGGAGGCTGAATATTTAGGTCTACAGACACATTATTTTGCTCATCTGTTGAACCAACTAAAGAGACTTGTCTATCTGTGCTGCTGGGAATGGTCCTTCCATCACCTAGAGTAACTGGAGAAAAACAGAAACCGATAAACACGCATGCTATTAACATCAAATCTCATGTCACACTTCAAGAAATCGCTTACCTTTCCCATGGGTTCCTTGAGGATTGAGAGGAGGAACAGCCATTCGGCTTAATCGTTGACTCAACTCCTGATGGGCCCACATATACCAACCAAGTTCATTCTCAAGCATCAGTATTCTACCTTCATATTGTCTCTTGCTCCCAGCCAGCCCTTCACCCATTTGGTCTGAAAAGATATGAAACGTTATCATTAAAGGTGTACTCTACTGGCCAACGTGGAACTAAATGTTCTGAACGCTGTTTTCGCTCTGCGGGGGTCGGCCACGCCCCCTTATGACATCACGGTCCACGCCCCCTGAATACAAGTCTATGGGAGGGGGCGTGACAGCCGTCACGCCCCCTCCCATAGACTTGCATTCAGAGGGCGTGGCAGTGATGTCACGAGGGGGCATGGCCGACCCCCGCAGCTCAAAAACAGCGTTCGGAACATTTAGTTCCATGCTGGCCAGTGGAGTACACTTTAAACTCAAACGGATCTGATACACGAAATGTTAATTTCTTAGTTACTTTAAAATGTTACTTTTGATAAGTTACATGATACCAACTGTATAGTTTTATCATGGACGTGCATGCCCAGATCACTCCGCCTGGTCCCAAGTAGATGTTCTGCTCACTGTCACTTCCTGCTGCCATACAATGACTGGAGATGCTGCAGCGTAACCTAAGCTGCTGGACATCTTCTGTATTTCGTCCTGCTGTTGTCTAGTAAGAAAAGAGCTATACTGCTGCCCTGCACTACAATATAGTGTGTGTTCCACAGTCTCAGACAGAGTCAGAAGGATCATACACTGATTAAAAAAATAAAGGGAACACTTAAACCACACAATGTAACTCCAAGTCAATGACACTTCTGTGAAATCACACTGTCCACTCAGGAAGCAACACTGATTGACAATCCATTTCACAGCTGTTGTGCAAATGGAACAGACAACAGGTGGAAATTATAGGCAATCAGCAAGACACCCCCAATAAAGGAGTGGTTCTGCAGATGGTGACCACAGACTACTTCTCAGTTCCTATTTTTTTTTGGCTGATGTTTTGGTCACTTTTGAATGCTGGCGGTGCTTTCACTGGTAGCATGAGACGGAGTCTACAACCCACAGAAGTGGCTCAGGTAGTGCAGCTCATCCATGATGGCACATCATTGCGAGCTGTGGCTAGAAGGTTTACTGTATCTGTCAGTGTAGTGTCCATAGCATGGAAGCGCTACCAGGACAGGCCAGTACATCAGGAGATGTGGAGGAGGCCTTAGTAGGAGAGCAACAACCCAGCAGCAGGACCGCTACCTCCGCCTTTGTGCAAGGAGGAGCATTGCCAGAGCCCTCCACAATTACCTCCAGCAGGCCACAAATGTGCATGTGTCCACTCAAACGGTCAGAAAGACTATGAGGGTGGTATGAGGGCCTAAAGTCTGTGTGCGTGTTATACGCCGATACACCCCCAGGAAAGGCAGGGGGAGAGAGGCCGTCGCTGCCCGCTTCTCTCCCCTTGCCTTTCCTGGGGTCTAGAGCGCTGCTGTCGGCCCTTTTCACCCCCTGGTTATCGGTGCCGCTGCCCGTTCTGTCCCCCTGACTATCGGTGCCGGCGCCGATAGCCAGGGAGAGAGAAGCGGCGCCAACAGCCAGGGGGAGAGAAGGGGCAGCGGCACCCATTGCCGGCGCCGCTGCCCCGTTGCCTCCCCCCATCCCCGGTGGCATAATTACCTGAGTCGGGTCCGCGCTGCTCCAGGCCTCCGTCGTGCGTCCCCAGCGTCGTTGCTATGCACGGCGCGGCGCTCTGACGTCATGCGCCGCGCCGTTCAGCGCATAGCAATGACGCCGGGGACGCACGACGGAGGCCTGGAGCAGCGCGGACCCGACTCAGGTAATTATGCCACCGGGGATGGGGGGAGGCAACGGGGCAGCGGCGCCGGCAATGGGTGCCGCTGCCCCTTCTCTCCCCCTGGCTGTCGGCGGGGGTGAAAAGGGCCGACAGCAGCGCTCTAGACCCCAGGAAAGGCAAGGGGAGAGAAGCGGGCAGCGACAGCCTCTCTCCCCTGCCTTTCCTGGGGGTGTATCAGCATATAACACGCACACAGACTTTAGGCTAAAAATTTTAGCCTAAAAAGTGCGTGTTATACGCCGATAAATACGGTAAATGCTTTCTGTAAATTTACACATTTGATTCTGCACTATGCAGTGACTATAATTTTGCACCTTGACACTGTTTCAGCAGCAGTTGTATGTTACATTCATGCTCCTTTTGCTGTAAGGTAAGCTGACGATCCATTTCTAGGCGTTGTCGTTCCAATGCAACCTCAAGCCAGCATACTAAGCGATGCTGCTCCTCCAACTTCATTTCCAGTTCTGAGAAGGAAATCTGTAATTTGTGCTCCTCCTCACGCAGGGTAACTACCTGTAGAAAACGAAATGAAACTCAAAATGGCCACATCTGATTGTACAGTAATTTTCAACTAGCATGTAAGGCATGTAAAAATGTTACCATGAAATGTTCTACATTTTTTATTGCAGTTAGAATGCTTAAAGGGGTTGTCCCACCTGAGTACTGAGTACTCCGTCCTGAGTACTCTGTCCAGCTCCTGTTTGTCAGCATTTGCAAGAGGTGTTTGGAAAAGCCTGAAGTTACATAAACAATCAGCAAGGTGGGACTACCCCTTCAAAGGGGCTCCGCCCCTAGACATCTTATTCCCTATCCAAAAGGGTAGGGGATATGATGTCTGATCATGGGGGGTCCTGCCGCTGGGACCGCCCGTGATCTCCCTGCAGCACCCAAGGCTCGAGACGTCCCGGTACTGCGGCACCGGAGGCTCGTGACATCACGGACTTGCAACTACACAAAAAATGAATGAATGAAATACAAGTTAATGGTTATAAAACCATTTCAATCATACATGATAGACACTTTGTCAATGGCCTGCTTTAGATATGTGAGAGGATACAATTGTTGTAGGACTCAATAAGCAAAGGGGCCAAGGCTGATTCTAATTCATTCTGTGCTGTTCCTTACTGCGTGAAACACAAGTAATACTGCATCACTAAATGTACTTTGATTGTTCCCAACTTATGACTATACAGAATGACAGTGAAAAGATTGTATAACAGGTACATGGGCAATCACATTCTAATAGTCTATCCTAAGAACAAATGGTTGAAAATGTTAATAGGCAGTAATAAAGAATGCAGCACCGCAGCTCTAGACTGGATGGGTGTTATCGGACACAAAGAAATCATTCACATACCATTTGCATTCTTCTCACTCTATGGAACATAGAGAAATAAGGCTTCCAGAAATAGCAATGCATACCTTGTCAAAATATTTACAGAGGAGAGCCCGAGTTTCCGAGGATGACAGATAACTAAGTTTTGCCATGAGGTTCATCTCGCACTGGGAGAGAAGGCTGGCAGAGGCACGGAGAACTCGTTGTCTGCGAGTAATGGATTCATTCTTGTATTCAATCGCAGCATCAAGAGCTTCTATGGCCTCGTCTAGCTGGAAAAGTATCCTCTCTTCCTAAACAGTGTTAAAAGAGGGGTCAATACACAGAACTTCAATGAATGGAAAGTGTCATTACAACCATTGTTCCAAGAATTCAAGATCACACAACAAATTGTTCATTCCAATATTGATTTTTACTAAACCATGTTAATGAGAAGACACGCAAACAAAAAATACATAGGTCAACAGGTTGACATAACTGATACTGCCTGCAGAGGATGATGACCCGGACAACCCTGAAGTATAGTAAAATGTGCACCCTATAGACTGTACTGTACTGTAGATATGGAGAGAACAGCCAAGATGCTGTATTCCCCCGATCAGTGGATTGTTCCTCAGGTCTGGAGGAATGAGCTGTGGAACAAGATGGAACTCACTGTGTCAAAGCAACAGGCTGTACAAAGGTCATCCTCGTACTTGGAAGGAGGTAATATTGGAAAAAGATGAAGAGCTGGACCAGTGGGTGGAAAGAGACTTATTGGAAGAGCTGAAAATTCAGATGGGGAGTGAGTATAGCTGGGAGGACCTCAGAGAAACCTGTAGGACAGCTGAGACATCAAAAAAAAGTGCCATCTGAACAATAGAAAAAGAGGAAATGGTAACTTCTGCTACTGGAGGAAAAAAGACCTGTAGGATGTGGAAAAAACATGTGTAAGGCTTTCTGGCCTTGAGCAAACTAGTACGCTTCATACACAAAAAGAATTTAAGCAGATGTAGTGTCCAATGTAGTGATGTAGTGAATGTAGCATGGTAAAGCCATCTGTGTAGCACTATTACTCTGCTTATGGAAGAGGGTAAAATACCCACATGCACAGCCGTGTTAGGTGCTTCGTCACGCAGTAGAGGGAAATCTACACAACGCTCGTACCCTGCCTATAGCAAGCGGTAATGTGTTTGTCTGCATAGCAATGTCAGGCACCTAAAGGAGTAGTAGAGAGTCATGTGCCTAACAGTATTAGTCTGCCTATGAAAGGAGGGAAAGGGGGCAATGTGACTATTTAGGTAGCTGCAGCAAGTTTTATGTGTAGCAGAAGGAGGTAATCTGTTCTATTACTCCATATAAAGAAAACTGGAAGAGAGACAGTGGCCCTCATTTACTATTGCAAACCAGACATGTTTTGTTGGTTTGTGCGCCAGATTTTGTTGCATTGCGCCAGATTCTGTCTGCGCCAGAATTTGTGTCCGATTTGAAAAAACCCTGACTAACTCTCCATTTTGCTAAGAAAACCTGAAATAGGGGCGTGGCTGCCGGGAATAGGGGGCATGGTCTCTGAAAAGGGGCGTGTTCCTGACATTTTCACAAAAAAACAACATATTTACTAAGGTTTCCACATAAAATGTGGTGGATTTGAGCTGAGGAAAACCAGACAGATCAGAGCATGTGTAAAAAAAGCAAAGTGTAGGGAAAGTGGAAAATGTAGGGAAAGCTTAGTAAATACTGTGGAAAATAGGGAATTAAAACCCACAAAGAAACCTACACTCCAGTAAATAGGGGCCAGTGAGCTCCATCAAGTGCATATGAAATTCTCTATTAACGGTATGGTAATGGTATGAAGAGAGAAGCCACCAGACAAAGGGTTGGGTGGGGTGTAACCTGCCCAAAAACACCTTGACACAACATGAGAAGACCATGGAGAGGGAGATCACTGGACCACAAGGCACAGGAGGGAGAGAGTTGGGAGCTGGGAAGAGAAGTGGTGGATAAATAAAATAAAAAAAAGATGCAGACCTGCAGAGCAGGAGTCGTCTGCCTCCTCTACAGACACTAAGATCAAAACGGATGAGCTCACTGCCTGCAGGAGGGGTATAACATGGGCAGGAGGAGCATCACCTCCTAATGGCACCAGCCTATACCCACTTGAGAGAAAATTCATTGCAGCCAATCACATTTTCAGCAGTATACTTTACAAATAATGGCCAGCTGAATTAGGCAAAGTTGGGCATTTGGGCCAGTAATTCTCTTATGTGTATGGCCAGCTTTTCCTCCAGTACCCCAACAGGAGATATGAAGCACTATTCCGAGCTATGATGATAAACCCTCTTTGGAACCTTTCTGTCCTGTCAGCTATAGTGCTCTTTCAATGTTACATTTGAAAATCACCTCAGCAGAAAGTAGGTTGCCTTGGCGCAGCTTTTCATCTATATCCACCCTCTGCTTTAGCAGCAGCTCCTTTTCGTGCCTTAAGTTGTTAATTTCATCTCGTATACGCTGTTGTTCGCAAGCGCTGCCCTGGCGCAACTGTCCATTCTTTTCGGACAACTCCTTCTCTAAATCTTCAATGCGGCTAGACACTCTGAAAATATCATTGCTCAAAGCCTGAAAAAAGCAGAATAAACCAGTCCATTAAAAAGGAGGCAAAACAGTAACTTTACATCACATGCTATATGTTAGTCAGGCAGTAGACATTTTGTCTCATTTTCAAGTATATGTAAGTGTAGACAGCAAACAAATTATTAATACGCATACAAAATACACAATGCATTTTCATTGTGTTAAAGGGGTACTCTGGTGGAAAACTTTATTATTATTATTATTTTTTTTAAATCAACTGGTGGCAGAAAGTTAAACAGATTTGTAAACTACTTCTATTAAAAAAATCTTAATCCTTCCAGTACTTTTTAGCTGCTGACCACTACAGAGGAAATTCTTTTCGTTTTGGAACACAGAGCTCTCTGTTGACATCACGAGCAGTGCTCACTGCTGACATCTCTGTCCATTTTAGGAACTGTCCAGAGCAGCATATGTTTGCTATGGGGATTTTCTACTACCGTGGACAGTTCCTAAAATCGACAGAGATGTCAGCAGAGAGCACTGTGCTCGTGATTCAGCAGAGAGCACTGTGTTCCAAAAAGAAAATAATTTCCTCTGTAGTATTCAGCAGCTAATAAGTACTGGAAAGATTAAGATTTTTTTAATAGAAGTAATTTACAAATCTGTCCATGTAGAAAATGAGACGGCACTCACCCAGGATGTTTCTGATGAATATTCTTTATTCCATATAGGAAATCAAGCGGGGAGGTGCAGTGTCAGACAGGTATCACGGCAGGGACGCAGGAGTTCACAGTGTGATGGCAACAGCTGTGTCGTGCTTCCGCACTTGGTCTGACAAAGTGCGGAAGCACGACACAGCTGTTGCCATCATGCTGTGGACTCCTGCGAATATTCATCAGCAACTACCTGGGTGAGTGCAGTCTCATTTTCTACATGGACTGTTTGTACAATATCCTCTGCTATTTGGACTGAGCACCCCCATTTGGCTGTATTATCTCCACACCTGCCCTTGAGTGTTAGCCTATCTCCACTTAAGCAGTGCCGGACTCTGTTTCTATTACACGTAATTTACAAATCTGTTTAACTTTCTGCCACCAGTTGATTTACAAAAAAAAAAAAAAAAAGTTTTCCACCGGAGTACCCCTTTAATCCAGTGTATCCCAACCAGGGTGTCTCCAGCTGTTGCAAAACTACAACTCCCAGCAGGCCCGGACAGCCTTTGGCTGTCCGGGCCTGCTGGGAGTTGTAGTTTTTCAACAACTGGAGGCACCCTGGTTGGGAAACACTATGTTAATCACTTGTAAGTAAATAATACTTGCATAGTCAGGGTTAGGCTGGGTTCACACCACGTTTTCTTAAATACGGTTCCCGTATACGGTTTGGAGGAGGGGGCAGGGCTTAATCGCGGCGCCCGCACTCAGCCGTATTCGGGAACCGTATTTAATGTATGTCTATGAGCCGACCGGAGTGAACCGCAGCCTCCGGTCTGCTTCGTTTTCGGCCGTACGCGGTTTCCCGACTGCAGGCAAAAACGTGGTCGACCACGTTTTTGCCTGCGGTCGGGAAACCGCATACGGCCGAAAACGAAGCAGACCGGAGGCTGCGGTTCACTCCGGTCGGCTCATAGACATACATTAAATACGGTTCCCGAATACGGCTGAGTGCGGGCGCCGCGACTAAGCCCCGCCCCCTCCTCCAAACCGTATACGGGAACCGTATTTAAGAAAACGTGGTGTGAACCCAGCCTTACTCTCTCTCTCTCCTGGTGTAATCTTTTATATATTGCTTCTACCAGGCCGGTAGCTGCTTCTGTTCCAGTTATATGTGATTGACCACAAACAGGATTTTCAAAAGCAATGAATACAGCTACATGTGAACAGAGAAGCCAAGCCAAGCCAAGCACAAATACAAGCGAGGAATGCATGTTGTGTGTTAAAGTGCACCTACTGAAGAAAAGAAAGCATCCTAAGCTGTACAGTGACTAACATGAGGCTTTGCTTCCTCTTCAAAAATAATTTCTGAAACAGCTGAGGTGTGTGCGATTACAAAATGTATAAAAAACAAACAAGAAAAGTGCTTACCCCTTAAAGGGGTTATCCAGGAAAAACTTTTTTATATATATCAACTGGCTCCAGAAAGTTAAACAGATTTGTCAATTACTTGTATTAAAAAAATCTTAATCCATTCAGTACTTATGAGCTTCTGAAGTTAAGGTTGTTCATTTCTGTCTAAGTTCTCTCTGATGACACGTGTCTCGGGAACCGTCCAGTTTAGAAAAGGTTTGCTATGGGGATTTGCGGTAAGGGGCCACGGGAATATACAGGAAAGGGGGTGTTCCGTCCCCGCATGACGTGGCGGCCGACACGCCCCCTCCATGTACCCCATAGAGATATATGGAGGGGGAGAGTCTGCCGCGGCTTTCCACTGGGGACAAAACTTCACTTCCTGCAGACTGCCGTGGCCCCGTCCAGGAGGTCCCGGGGGGGGCCAGCGCTCGGACCCCCCGCGATCTATAACTCATCCCCTTATGCTTTGGATAGGGGATAAGTTATTTTGCGCTGGAGTCCTTCTTTAAGAAAAAAAACAATTTTGTAACTTTTGGGGGCTTCCGTTTCTACGCAGTGCATATTTCGGTAAAAATGACACCTTATCTTTATTCTGTAGGTCCATACGGTTAAAATGATACCCTACTTATATAGGTTTGATTTAGTCGTACTACTGGAAAAAATCATAACTACATGCAGGAAAATTTATACGTTTAAAATTGTCATCTTCTGACCCCTATAACTTTTTTATTTTTTCACAAACGGGGCGGTATGAGGGCTCATTTTTTGCGCTGTGATCTGACGTTTTTATCGGTACCATTTTTTTTTTTTTGATCAAACTTTTTGATTGCTTTTTATAAAAAAATTTATGGTAAAAAAAGTGACCAAAAATACGTGTCATTTTTGCGCGTACACCATTGACCGTGCGGTTTAATTAACAATATATTTTTATGGTTCGGACATTTACGCACGCGATGATACCACATGTTTGTTTTTATTTACACACTTTTTTTTTTTAAAGGGAAAAAGGGGGGTGATTCTGATTTTAATTAGGGAAGGGGTTAAATCACATTTATTAACTTTTTTTATTCAGTGTTATAGCTCCCTCTAGGGGATGTAACATTGCATATACTGATTGCAGGCACTGTTCAATGCATTGCCATAGGAATGCATTGATCAGTGTTTTCTGCGCTTGATTGCTCAAGCTTGGATTTCAAGCTTTGAACAATCACACACCAATCGGACAGCCGGGAAGAAGGTAAGACACCTCCCACTGTCCTCTCAGCTGTTCGGGACGCAGCGATTTCAGCGCGGCGGTCCCCAACAATTCCGCTGAGCTAACCGGCAGTGTATTCTCCCATTTTAGATGCCACAATCAACTTTAATTGTGGCATCTAAAGGGTTAATACCGGCCATCAGCCCGATCGGCGATGTCCGGTACTAGCTGCGGGTCCTGGTTGCTGATAGCAACTGGGACCCCGCAGATACGAAAAACCTTTGACCCTGGGAAGCCCAGGGCCACTGATACCCTTATTAATTCCCAAAACCCCTAAAACTTAACTTTTATTTGTATTCTAATAAAAGAGTTAATGATGAGTATATTCACTTAAAACCACGGGCTTGTGTGTGTTTATTAATAGTATACGTATTCCATCCAGTTAATACACTGTTGTATCAATTCTGTCACAAGTGGACTGCAGTTCCACTGTAGATTGCACACACAAGACACCGCTGTAAAAACGCTGACAATGCCTCCTCTACGTGTTTCGTTACAGCCGTAACGTCATCAGGAGGGAAAACGGCATCAACTCATGTGTCAACCATCTGGGCATTTATCCCTCTTAGGACCTCCCATTCTTGTTAAACCACCTATCATTGCTCACTTACCTGTAAAGCACCTGTGTACATCTCAATCTGACCAATCAGGTCCTACTCCTTATTACTGCAAGCGCCGCTGTACGTTGTTCCAGCCTATCATCATGCCCGAGTCCCCTCCTCGTCATAATCTATGATCTCAGTGTCACATGATCATCAGCGGCCTGTCACGATCTCCTATCCGCGCACGCGCCTGACTTGCGTTCCATACATCTATTGTTTGCGCTCCATCTCGGCCTGCGCACCAGTGCATTGAGCGGACTTAGTCTGAAATCCAAAAGGAACATTGCACATGCTCCTATATGTACACAGCTTCAGCACCATTATTCATTATAATAATTATTACTACCTCACCGCTGTTAAGGATGGTATCCAAGCAATCTATATATCCATTTAGTTCATCCAAGATGTACCATATAACATCCCTGGACTAAAGAGAAGTATATAAAAATAGATCTAAACTTTTATTTATCTTCTATAGAGCATATACAGATGCCTGCATCAAGTGGACTCAATAGATATCTCCACATATGGCATATAGTATAACACTACATATGTAATATATTAAGTATGACTCACTCGTGTCTATTCTATATTTGTCTAGGGGGTCCAACCAAGACCTCCTCCTCCTTATTATCCATCCAATGTAGTGCCATTATATGTGCCATATGATCTATTTCTATATAAATTCTTATATACTCTGCTGTTTCCTTCTACTAGGTATCAGAAGGTGCGTCTCAACCTAGACATCACCCCACGGTCCCAATCCTCCTCGAGCCCATAAATCTTCACGGTAAGTATTAGATAATATTATAGATATTCAGTGATATTATATATAAATTTTCTTCTGGTGCCCCTTTGTTTGTTTCAATAATATTTAATATAGTATATTTTTATTGTTGTTGTTCTAACAGGTAAGTATATTGGTATTTGGTGTTCTAATATATGTGGGTTGTCCTATTGTTGGTGGTGACCTTTCATTATCTCACTCATCAATGTAAATCTAGCATATTAGTTTCTATTCCTCTATTATTTCAATTAAGAAATGCTGCGTATGAAAAGCCCTCATTTAGGCCTCTAGGTGATAGACATTTGAGTCTATATATCCATTTAGCTTCTTCCCTCAGAAGTATTCTGTCAATGTTCTCTTTTCTTGGACCCAATTTCATATGCAGATACCCCAAAATTTCAAGTCAAATAATTTGTTACTATGTACAGCATGCATATGTCTTGAAATCGGCGTATCTGCTTCCGTCCTAATGTTACTTAAATGTTGACTAATACGTCTCCTAAATTCCTGCGTGGTCTTAACTACGTAGAGCTTAGGGCATTCGCATTGGGCGGCATAGACTATGTTTCTTGTTTTGCAATTCACAAACTGTCGGATTTCATACTCCCGTGCGTCCACTGGGTTTATGAACTTCTTGGTTCTCGGTAGAAACTTACAAAAACTGCAATTCCCACATCCGAAAGACCCAGTTACACTGCTAGTAAGCCAGTTGGTAGGTCTACCCTCTTGTCTCAGATGGCTATTGACCAATAAATTGGGTCCTTGACGAAATGTGACCCTAGGTTTCTTTCCAATTACATCTTTAAGTTCAGGGTCCCTGTGTAGTAGGTGCCAATGCCAATTTAATATTGCCATTATTTTGTCATTTTGGCCATCATATGTGCCTATACAGCGTATCGGCTGCTGTCCTGCACCATCTGGTCGCAAGTTTCTAAGGAGATCAGATCTTACACTATCCTTTGCCCGATGGTAGGCCGTCTTTAGATGCCTTTTGGGATAGCCCCTCTGTCTGAACCTCCTAAATAACTCATTGCACTCAATTTGAAAGGATGTATCCTCTGAGCAGTTCCTCCTGGCCCGTAAATACTGGCCAGTCGGAACGCTTTTCTTTAGTGACCAGGGGTGCCAGCTTGTCCAATGTAACAATGAGTTGGAGGACGTGGGCTTCCTGTATATCTTGGTTTGTATACAGTTGTTCTCATCAACAAAAATGTTGAGATCCAGGAAGTTAATGGATCGGCCACCTATTTCATAAGTAAATAACATACCGATGTTATTATCATTCAGTGTCGAAATAAAATCCTTAAACAGTGCCCCATCACCATCCCACAAAATGAGGATGTCATCAATGTAACGTCCCCAAAATAAAATGTGCTCTGTGTATGTGCTCAAAGTGTCCCCAAAAACCATAGTGTCCTCCCACCACCCTTAAAATAAATTTGCATAATTCGGTGCACACGACGCCCCCATTGCTGTTCTTTGTGTTTGGTGATAAAATTTCCCATTAAAAATAAAATAATTATGTGTCAATACAAAGTGAAGGAGTGAATAGACAAAATCATTGTGCTCCGAAAAGTTTGTGCTCCTTGTGCTCAAAAAGTGTTTGACCGCTTGTATGCCTAGCTCGTGGCGAATATTGCTATATAAGCTTTCCACGTCAATGCTGGCTAATATCATAGACTCCGTAACAGTGATATTGTGAATTTTGGTGAGAGTGTCTTTTGTGACTCGTAAATGTGAGGGTAGTGTGGTGACAAAAGGTGCGAGGACTTGATCAAGGTATATATTTGCCCCCTGTGTCAGGCAATCATTGCCTGACAATGGGGCGTCCCTTGATGGGGTCAGTGGATTTGTGTGTTTTGGGAAGTGCATAAAAAGGTGGCTATGGTGGGGTGTGGATTAAACATAAATTTATACTTCGACTCTGAGATCAATGACTTATCTCTGGCCTCAGTCAGTAACTTCCTGTAATTGTCAAGATAAGCACTTGTAGGATCAGAACCCAAGATCTCATATTTCTCCCTATCTGCCAACAGCCGCATTACCATTTCTATGTAATTGGCTCTATCTAAGACCACAATATTGCCGCCCTTGTCTGATGGCTTGATGACTATAGAGTCATCATCCCTCAGACGGTCAAGGGCCTGCTGTTCCTCCTGAGTCAGATTGTTTGGAGTTGATGATCTCCTTGGGTTTATTCTCTCAATGTCCTGTGTAACTAGATCCACGAATGTTTCTACATTTGGGAATTGCGAGAATTGTGGAGTGATTTGCGACCTTGGCTTTAATTCTGTAAGTGGGGCTGAAAATCTTATTTCATGGCCTTCACTTTCCAACCAAAGTTCATGTAGATCGTGGCGTACTCTCTCCTCCCTCTCTAGCAGGCTTCTAGCATCACAGTCATGCTGGATGTGCCATTTGTGCAGTGCCACCTTTCTGGCAAAAAGGTTTATGTCCTTTATCCAGGAAAATGTATCAAATTTAGGTACAGACGCAAAAGTCAGTCCTTTACATAGGAGATTCTCTTCTATGGTGGTTAATGACCTAGATGACAGATTGATGACTTTCAAATCGTCACCCAATCTCCCATCTAGATCTGATCTATTCTCCCCGCCTGTGTTACTGGTGGTATTCCTAAAAAAAGACATTCCACTTGTTTGTCCTTGTGTACCTTGTGGTAAAAACATCGGCAATGTTGGTAAACCCACTGGCATTCCATCCATTCTGTTGCCTGATTGAATAGGGGTTATCTGACTCCCGGTATTCAGGCCAGTGCTTGTGACCGAATCCACTACATTGGTGGATAATGATCCACCCCCACCACCAAAGTTGCCACATACTGGCTGAGGGAAAATATTACTTTGTGGTTGGTGTAATGTTGAATAAACTGCTTGTTGTTGTGGGGGTGCCTGTTGTTGTTGAGAGGGCACTGTATATGGTTTATTTTGTGCTCACTTGTTACCCTGCTGTCTACCTCTGTAGTATTTAGCTTTCCTCTTATTTTGTGGGCGGCTTCCTCTTATTTTGTGCCCCACTGGTGTCCGATGTGCACCCCTCTGTCCCCGAAGTATCGGATTCAGAGAAGGTCCTCACAGGATAATTTTGTCCTGCGGGTATGGGAAATCCGCTACGACCACGATTTTGACTTTTATATGTATATACTTGGTCTGTCGCAAAGTCGGTGTAATCTCTCACAAATTTTTTATGTTTATTTTCTTTGATCTCAGTTTTGTATTTATCTAAATGCATCTTTAATTTATTTTCCAATGTTGTGTGGTGTCACTCACCATCCACTAACTATTAGGGATCGACCGATTATCGGTTTGGCCGATATTATCGGCCAATAATCACGATTTTGGGCATTATCGGTATCGGCAATTACCTTCCAAAAATCTTCCACATGTAAAACTTACCATAACATTTCTAATGCTACAAATGTACTTAATTATTTCAGGTAGCACAAGTGCATCCCAAGACAACTTTTAAAGGTTGCTAAATGAGGTTTTGATAAGAAATAAGTGTTCTCACACCCAATATATTCTTTACAAATCTTCAGAAATGTTATTTCATAATCGAATATAATTAAGCTCTAATATCTTCTCCATTCTTAAGCATTTCCATTTTTTATATTTGTGAGCGTTCTCAAGTGCCTTTCATAACTATCTAATCCTTACTCATCAGCATGGTTAATACGCGAGCGCTCATTTCTCTGTTAATGTCAAGAACTAAGCCAACATATCAGTTCTATTCAAAGAATAAAGCAGATAAATGTTCTGATGCTAATGACCCAAAGTCTCACCTGGCTGGATCGAAGCCTTTTAATCTCCAAATCGTTCTTTTCTTGTAGAAGGGCTTCTCTTTTGATCAATATACCTTCCCTTTTCTTGAGCTCTTCTTCTAACTCATCCAAGGCACGGCGCTGCTCAAGCACCTTATCGATTTCACTGTCCAGCCATTTCTTCTGCTCTTCAATTTTCTATAAAAAAATAAAACAAACAAAAACAAAAAAAAAAAGACAGATGACAAATGTTCTGGAAGATTTTTGAAGCTAAAAAAAAGGGAGATTTCTGAGCCATCTCAAAAAATTGAAGTCGACAAAAAAAATAAATAAATAAAAAAAAAAAAAGATTTCCTTCACTTTAAAAAAAAAAAAAAAGAGAGTGCACAATAGATACGGAGAGTGAGTGAGTTGATTCGAAGATGACTGAACAATTACATAGCCCCTTGGGATGAGGCACGCTCTGTTCTAGCAGACAGCATGAAATCCGTTCAGCCTACCTGCTGCTGCTCCAAACTGATAACTGACCCATTGCTCCCACTTCTTCTTTTCCTTTGAAAAGCTGCAATTTCCTCCGTTTTGATCCGCAATATCTTTTGTTGCTGCTCATGCTTCAGCTCCAGCTCCTAAAGACAAGGCAGGCAATCTTTTGTTAATTGGACTCCTTCCTACCCAACCACCTGCTGGGCTTTTCTAGGCCCACTTTGCATTTCTTACCACAACAAGGAAACTGGACCCTTTGAGGAAAGAAAACAAAAAGGATAACTTTGTATTTTGTAATGATTAATAGGAACAAAATACACTATGTTTGCCTGGCAGATGTCTGCAGTGGGTTTTGCAGATTACAGAGGAGCTTTCATGAACCCTTTATCAATATACATTCTCGGCTAAATGACTGCTATTGAAAAGATGTTTATAAGTCGCTGCATGCATTAATACAGTCACCTTCTCTCTGTGTCTCCGCTTCTGCATCTCGCTCTCAAGACGCCGCTTCTGATCGGTCTCTTCTTTCAGCTTCTTTTGTAACTGTCCTTGCTGCTGTTTCATCTGCAAAATGTTTTTCTCAAGTTCTTGAACACGCTTTACGCTCTGGACAGAGAGTGAAGCCAACTTTTCTGTTGCTTGTTTCTTCTCTTTAATAACCTGCAGAATCAGAAGTGGATTTCATGTATCAGCAAAAAAGTTGAAATTTACATAAAATGAACAACCAGAACATTATTACAATTGATGTTAAAGGGGTACACCACTGCCCCAGCGTTCGGATCATTTTGTTCTGAAAGCTGGGTGCGGGGGTCGTGACGTCACGGCCAAGCCGCTCAATGCAAGTCTATGGGAGGGGGTTTGTCGGCTGCCACGCCCCCTACCATAGACTGGCATTGAGGGGGAGTGGCGTGACATCACAAGGGGCATGGCTATGATGCGACAACCCCAACAGCCCGCACCCAGCGTTCAGAAATAAATGTTTAGAACGCTAGGGCAGTGGAGTACCCCTTTAAGTCCTTTAATAAATAAATTAATGAATGATATGTACCTGCACTTTACTCTCTGCAGCGGCTATCTTCTTGCGGCACTCCTGCACTTTGCATTTTTCAACTGGATCTCGAGTCTCTTTCCCTTCAAGCTCCTGCAGTTGTCGCTGGTTCTCACTAACCTCCATCCGCGCTTGTTCTGCCTCAGTTTCGAGCTCCGATATCTTCATACAGTACTGCTTATTCATAGCTTGAGCTTCTCTTCCTGTCACAAGACAAAGTCAATCCAACATTTCAAATCATGGCTTTTCAACGTATTGTGGACATTAGGGGTTAACAAAATAATAATTTTATGGCTTTAAAAGCAAACCCATCTTGGAAAAATTCACTAAACATAATATTAAATTCTGGTCATAAGTGAAATATTGTTGAGTGTCATGCCCAGCAGACCTGAACACAACTGCACAAATTTGTTACGGATATTACTACATTTTTGGAGAGCAACTTCGCTACCAACCTCATATGCATGAAAGCATATTAACACTTTTCCTGACACAAATTAAACTTTGACTGCATTGTTAATAAGAGGGCATAGGCTTCCAATTGTGTAGTGTTAAAGGAGAAGTCCCAAAAAGAAAAACTTATCCCCTAAGTTTTAGAATGCAGGGTTCTGACTGCTGTACCGGGACCCCGGCCAAGGCCAAGTCGGATGTTAGAGGTAACTCCTAAAGTCGAGGGAGCGGTCTGATCCTTATGGATTTCAAAATATGCAGAAATCAAGCACTTATAAAGAAAACCATAGCAATAAAGATATAGACGAGCAGTTTGTAATAAATAGAAACCTAGTAGACCTATCCATATAGGCCAGAACGACTACTTTTTTGTATTCAAATTTAGAAGAAACAAAAGTGTAATAAGTCTTGCATGTCAAACAATACACAGAACTGACAGTTTAATATTGGAGAGATGTGCTGTTTCTGAGGAGAACATTTAATAAGTGTTTATCGACTGTGAGATCAAAAGCTGCCCGAATCTCACCGGTTTTAACCAGCTCTTTGATAAGCTCTTCTTTCATTCGGATGTTGATAGCTAGCTCCCGGATCTTCTGCTGGGCTTGACACAGTCTCCATTCCGAGTTCTTTCCTGGACTAGAACTCTCTCTTGGTACACAGTGTTCCCTCTTCTTATATTGAGCTGTGAAGATGTTTAAACAACACTTCAGAAGTTTTATGACATTATTGATAAACAATATGACTAAGAAATGAAGATTGATCATATAAAAGAGCACGGTGCAGATACACCAATTTACATCAACGTAACATCAGGAAAGGTCGCAGCATCAGACTTTATGCAGAGCCATATTTATTTGATAACTTGACAAAAAGGTTATTGTCAAACAAGTTATTAAAGGTTTGTGAAGAGAGATAGTTCTGTAAAGTAAATCTTGCAGTGAAGATTTCTGGAACTGCTCTATATGGAGCTGTGAGTATTTGGATACACATGCATGTCCATACAGTGATGCTATAGATGCCAACTTCAAAGCTTTACATTTTCCCACCAGTATTATTGGGTTATACAAACAAATTTCAATGTAAATGTCAAAAATTTAACTTACATGCAGATGAGTTTATGTCTAGCAATATTTCCTCTTCATCCTCACTGTCCTGAATAGGTGTTGGATACTTCCGATTGTGGGCTAAAGTCACATTTTTTACGTCAACTTTGCACAGCTTTTTAGACCTTTATTGAGAAAGAGGCAAAATATATAAGTCATAAAAAGAAATGATAGCACATAAGAGGCCACTGCTTGTGTATATGTCTCTAACAAGGTGAACATGTTAGGCTTCTTTCACACTAGGACTGTTGCTCTGTTACAAATGGACGTTAATGGCTCTTTTTTTTTGTTTTGTATGCCATTAACATCCATTATTGTAATGGAGCAAAATGGGAGTTATAACAGGCAAAGAGGATCCCATTCACTTGAATGGCCTTCCTCTAACGTCAGTTATAAGTCCAGTTATGATAGCGGGAGAAAAAGACGTGTCATGCACAAATTATTCTCCCGCTATCTTCCTAACGGATGTCACCTACCGGACGAAAACGGTAGTGTGAAAGGAGCCTTAGACTTCTTTGGGCTTCCTAGAAGGCCATGGGATGCCACATATGCTTGCCTTTGAAATGTCAGGGGTTTGCAGATGTTGAAAGCTGGAAAGTGTCGTTCAGCTGGTTGAATAGGTTGCAAAGATATTTCTATTCTCTTTTTGACCAATTGGTAACAAAAAAAAAAACAAAAAAAAAACAACCATGCAGAACTGTTATTATGTTAAGCGCAAAACAGTAAAACCACATCATTGAGAAGACCACGCTTATCTAGAAGATATTTCTGTACATCAGTTACAGAGGGGCTGGGAGGGGAGGGCAAACAAGAAGCTGTTCTTGGCTGTGGCACTTGAGCAGCTTGGCCCTGCCTCCTAGACAATTGCCTGAAATATAAAAAGGCAATTTTATAAGTTTGGCAACATTCAGCTTCAGGAAAGTTACATTTTGTTTTAATACCCTAAAAGCTATCCAATGGTGTCTGCAGCTCTTAGCAGCAAATACAGCTGACAGATTCCCTTTGACCCCTACATAACTCCAGCCCTCTTCCTTCTGCTATACATCTCTCACAGGGCCAATAACTCCTGCATACAGTCCTACGTGCACTCATTGGCCATTAACCCCTGCTTTTCCCTAGCTCCAAAGAGTATCTATAAACTATCAGTCCGTAAGTAACAAAATATCGGCACTCACCAATTCAGCTTGCAAGTCTTCTTTATTGAAGCATACTTACAAAAAGGGTACAGAAGAGAAGGATAGTGGGGGGACAGTGGATGGCGACCGAGCTCCTGTTTCGCACGCTTGGTGTGCTTCGTCCGGCCATGTCTGAAGGTACCTGTGACTGCTATTTATATGAGTGAACCAAGTGATTCACCTATCCCATACCTGCACACCTCTCACGTGTGCAGGTAACGTGAAAGGTGGGGGAGTGCACTAAAAACAAGGTTTTAGAAGCACGCCGAGAGCTCCGTCCTGTCGTTTAACCCAATATTGCCTGTGGCATTAGTTTTTACTATCCATAGTGTTTCTATGCGCAGTAATTTTTGCTCTATCCGCTCATATTTGTTACTAAGGATTTTTTCGATGCCTACAAAGCGAAGAACTTCAGGATTATTATTATGAACCTCTTTTACGTGGGTTTGCAGACGAGACGCTCCTGGTCTTCCAGTGCATATGGTATATAAGTGTTCCCTAATTCGCATCTGGAGCTGGCGTATGGTCTGCCCTATGTAAAAGAAGTCGCATGGACACATAATGGCATATACTACGTTTTTGGTGCGGCAGGTGATCAAATCTTTTATGGTGTGAAACACCGGGCCCAGTCTAATATGTTTTGTTTCCCAGCAGTATTTACATTGATTGCAGTTTTTACACTTGAAATTGCCTTTATTTAAATCATTAGTAACAAATATGAGCGGATAGACCAAAAATTACTGCGCATAGAAACACTATGGATAGTAAAAACTAATGCCACAGGCAATATTGGGTTAAACGACAGGACGGAGCTCTCAGCGTGCTTCTAATACCTTGTTTTTAGTGCACTCCCCCACCTTTCACGTTACCTGCACACGTGAGAGGTGTGCAGGTACGGGATAGGTGAACCACTTGGTTCACTCACATAAATAGCAGTCACAGGTACCTTCAGACATGGCCGGACGAAGCACACCAAGCGTGCGAAACAGGAGCTCGGTCGCCATCCACTTTCCCCCCACTACCCTTCTCTTCTGTACCCTTTTTATAAGTATGCTTCAATAAAGAAGACTTGCAAGCTGAATTGGTGAGTGCCGATATTTTCTGTTTCTTACGGACTGATCTGAAAATTGCTTGCCATATCTGAGCACCACCTCCAGCAACACAGCTACACTAGCACCCATCTGCCGTCTTACACCCCAAGACACCACTAGCAGTGCCGCACCACCTCTATTGTGAACTATCTATAAATTATACCCTTTGACTGTCCTAGGAGAAAGAATAGTTAGGCCATGTTCACACGGCATAACTTGTACTGAAGGTCCACACAGAAAACATATGTGGTCATTTTGTACATCTGAAGAAGGCACCATCAAAATCCCAGCTTACTCCTACTAGTCACTTCTTTGCAACATGCATCAGGGTGACACATAAAGAATGCATATGTTAAAGAACTAGACATCAGGAAAAATACAACTGTCTGTTAACGTTTCGACTGTTCTAAATGATAGTTTAGCCCTGTTTATATTGTTTTCCAATAACATTCACCAATAGCTTATCGCCCAGGACCCACACTGATCAGCAGAATTCAATGGAATGGATCTGAGCCGCAGTACCAGACTAAGTAACATAAAACCACTGAACACAGAAGAGACGACAGTGCCTCCACGGCCAAGAGTAAACATTTAAAAAATATACAAAAAAAAAATCAATAAAAGTAAAATGGAAAGGAAATAATTGCCTGTTGTGAGGAAAAGACTTGTTAGATTCTCTCTCAAATTCTTCATTTTCCATTGTCTCTTCTTCTGACTGTCCTGATGGATCAGAGTCCTCACTGAATTGTCTGTACAGAACTGTATCGGCCTCCTCCATACTGGACACCAGCTTCTGAGTTCCACTCTGAAAATTTCTTGTAAGCTCATTAGATAAAGAAGCAACACTTTCTGAAATCTGGAATAAATACAATAGGCACCAGAATAAATAAGGAGGCCGCTGAGGGTGATCATGCAGCTTTTGTATTTAAAAACAGCATACAAAAGACGCATGATGACTATTGATGATGACTGAATAACTGTTATTTACTATATTTAAAAGTATGCAGGAAGCCTTCAGTAGAACGAAGGATCATGCCATTTTAACTCCTGCCCTGCAATACCAACATAGTGACAAACCCAATACAGCTATAGGTGGTTTAACAAATCAGTCCCATTCCAACAGAATTGACTAAAGGGGTACTCCTGCCCTAAGACATCTTATCCCCTATCAAAAGAAGAGGGGATAAGAGGTCTGATCAAGGGGGGGCCCCACAATCTCTCATGCAGCACCCACCTGTTTCAGCTGCACGAAGCACTGGAGGCTCCATGTCTGTAGACTCACGACCACAGGGCCGGAGTATTGTGACGTCATGACTCTGCCCCTTGTGACTTCACGCCCCGCCCCCTCAATGCAAATCTTTTGACTATGGACCATACACTTGCATTGAGGGGGCGGGGCGTGCCATCACAAGGGGCGGAGTCGTGACATCACTATACTCCGGCCCCGTGGTCGTGAGGCTTCAGACATGGAGCCTCCAGCACTGCATGCAGCTGAGACAGGTGGGAGCTGCATGAGAGATTGCAGGGGTCCCCAGTGGCGGGACCCCCACGATCAGACATCTTATCCCTTATCTTTTGGATAGGGGACAAGATGTCTTAGGGCCTGAGAACACCTTTAAGTCAACCCTGACCATGCATACCTTCTTATGATTCTTGCTGAATAGAAATTTATTCTGACCCATTGTGAGTGAAGGCTTTGTAACCAGTGGTGCTGTACTTGGTCTTGCTCCAATCTGTAGTAAATGTACATCTTCCAGCAAAGCCGTCATAGACAAACCAGGCCTTAACTGCTCCAAGTGGGACTGTAATTTAGCTATTTCATCTTGTCTCTCTTGCAGTTTATCACTCTACAAAAACCATCATAGTTAGAAATGTTAATACCATAAAAAACAATACTGAAAGAACAATACTCACTACAGGCTAGCCATTTAGTGCAAAAAGCAGTAAAAAGTACAGCAAGAACAAAAATCCAGTTTTCTTGTGGATTGGGGACACAGCACTATGGAACATCCAAAAGCAGTCCCCTAAGGGCAGAAAAAGGAACAGAGAAATCAAAATTCAACCTGCCTAGCGCACAAGTTGAAAGACCTTGCGGCCCTGACTGGTATCAGAAGAAGCCATGGTATGGATCTAGTAGAATTTGCAAAACATAAGCACCAAGTGCCATGTGGTATTCTTGCTGACCTGGGAAGATGATGCCAGATGGAAGACTGTCCAGGAAGCCCCAAATGCCCGGTTAGAGAGAGCAGTGATCCTGTAAAGCAGGAAGACCACTGCAGGGACCCTCTGGGAGCACAAACAAGCATTCAGGGCAACTGAAGGTTGCAGTGGCAGCAAAATAAAGGTAAATTGTCCAGAAAAGTCCAGGCAATAATGTGCCCGTTCACAAGGATGGGAAGGAGACTAGCAAAAGAAAGGCAGGAAAATGAGTGTAGCCTGCCTAGGTGAACAAACTATACCCATGGTGCTGTATCCCCCCAATACTATCCACGAGAAAAAAGATGCTGACCTGCTTACAATGTACATCAAATTTACACAAAAGGAGGATTTTTTAACACATACTTCTGATGGATGTCACTATATAGGAATAAAGTGGGTTTTACTAGTAGATAATATAAAAATCTAAAATTTCTGAGGATGCATCTCTATGCCCTTGGAAGATATATTTTTACACCCCAGATGAAGCCTAGAGCGAAACGTTGGGTGGTGGAGGCACGCACACTTACTCTTTCCCACTGTGGTAATGATACTGTGTTTTGTCAGTGTACTTTTATTTCCCTTTGTGGTCCTTTTTTCAGACATCTGTGATTTGCACATCTTTTCCACTGTGTCACTTTACCTTTGTTTACAGGATAGCAACCATTATGATTTTTATACATGTATCTCTTGCACTGTGGCACCTTACCTTTTGTTTAAAGTATAGTAACCAATATGGTCCTTGTAATGTACATTGATTAAACTTACTTGAGCTATTTAACTGTATGCTCAGTGCGTAGTCTCCTATTAGTCGGTTCTTCCAACACCATGTTACTGTGCATTTCTTTTATATGTTTTTAAATATATGTCTTTTGGAGCATATATGTCTAATAAAATTGATTTTTATAAACATATACTTGGATCACTATGCACTCATTTTCTAGTGTTTCTAATTCAAGTTTATAGCGTAGAACTCTTACATATTGGGACTTCTGTGTCTTAACTAATAGAAAATCAGTAGGGAATAGGATCAGCAAGCACAAACCATGAGCAAGTTTATAGGATAATCGATATGCTATAAAAATACCTATGATTGGGAAACCCTCTTTAAAGGGGTATTCCAGGATTTTTTTTTATTTGACTATGCTACAGGGGCTGTAAAATTAGTGTAGTTCATAATATAGTGTCTGTACCTGTGTGTGACGGTTTTCTCACAATTCTTATGTGATTTTCACCACAATATTTATTTTTACCAGCATACAAAATGACTGCTGTCTCGGATTTTTCCCAGCTTGCAATGCGGTCAAGACCTGACTCACTAGTCAGCTGATGACAGGGAGCCTGTCTGCTTCAATGGGTGGAGAGAGCAATCTGCAAGTAATGCAACAGCTGGAGGCACATTGATTGAAAACCACAGGTCTGCAGCTCATTTATGTTTTGATGGGTGGGGTGGCTGATGTGTGGGAAGGAGGAAAATGGAATCATGGGATTTGTAGGCAAACAAGAAACAGAAATACAAGTTCACAAAAAGCTAGCCACAGTGTTCTGGTAATCTCACAGCATAGCCATTTAGCCCAAGACAAGCGCAGATTCTCCCTAAGAATGTCCATTACTGTCTGCCAGGTACGTACTAAAATCACCTTATGCTGGATAACCCCTTTAATGCAGCAGAACAAGTAATGGCTTCCAGCTGGATACCTGTATTTTGTACTGCTCCATTGCATCTTCCAAGGCAGCCAAAAAGTCTCTATTCTCATCTTCCAACCTCTGGATTTTATTCTTCAAAGTTTCAATGTACTTGTCTTTCTCGGTGTCACTTTCAAAGCTCAACGTGCCCTTTAAAATTAGACAAGACTGTATTAGTTACAAATTACGAAACAACTAGACCTAACAAAGCTCTTTACATCCAGCACTTCTATACTTTTCTCCATTAACATCTGCTCAGTCTACAAACTTTTCCTCTCTACCTTAACTGCAGTGTTTGGCCCTTAAACAGGAACTATAATAATTATTAAAAAAAAGAAAAAAACAAAACTTTTTGATACATTGGGGATATATGAAAAGTTTTGATCAGTCAAGGTCTGAAGGTCTGAGTGTTCAGACCCTGATCGATCACTGGAACGAGCCAGTTCTATCTTGTCTTTGTGTCATATGACAGCGATGGTCTCACAATTTAAGTTTAGGGGTCCATATGGCTCACATAGACACAGAGCATTTAAGTGATCGGTTGGGGGGTGGACAATCAGACCCCAACCAATAGAAACTTTTATTATGTCCCTAGAACAAGACAAAGGTTTTTTTATAATGGCAGGTACACTTTGGGGCTGGTCACTTCTAATTTTTTCCTAAAACAGGAGGTATGGAAGATACTCGTCTCTGCCTCTGTCTACAGTATGTGAAATGAGAACCTTCACCCTAATCGCTGTCCCTTTAATCCCCTTCAGATGGAGATCCTGTCCATGACATGGCATTCTATGGAGGAGCATGTAACCATACCATCATTCATTCTTCTAAATTGGAATGTGCTGAATAAAAGAAGCGCAGGTGCAATGGAGGAGGGTCAGTAGTGTTGTAATGGTCACATGCTCCTCCATAGGATGCCATGCCATGTCATGGATGGGATCTCCGTCTGCTGGGGAGAGAGAATGGTGGATCAGAAGACGGAGCTTCTCATTACACATAGGGGGTACTGAGGCAAAGACAAGTCAGTGGTAAATGACTAAAAATGTCATACCACCTACTTACTAAACAATTAGAGATAAGCGAAGTTACAGTGATTCGATCCTTCACGAATTTCTCGGCTCGGCAGTTGCTGACTTTAGGCTGCATAAATTAGTTCAGCTTTCAGGTGCTCCGGTGGGCTGGAGACTCTCTCCTAGGACTGTATCCACCTTTTCCAGCCCACCGGAGCACCTGAAAGCTGTATTTATGCAGGAAAAGTCATCAACTGCCGAGCCGAGAAGTTTGTGACGAATCGAATCACTTTAACTTCGCTCATCTCTATAAACAATGTGTAGAAGTGGCCAACACCTTTAATGCTAAAGAGAAAAAAAAGTTACATGTTTTTGTTTTGTTTGTCAGCTGGTCCTATAATGTTTTGTTTCTTTTTTATTAGACATACAGTGCTTTATTTTTTACTAAGTTGGAGCAGCAATATATCAGTATATTTTGTAGGCCTTTTTAGGGAAAATGGTTACAAATAGGCAAAAGAAATTTGTGCCTAATTTTTATGTTAAATAGAGGAAAAGACGACCACGACAGTGCCTGGTGCATTAACCCAAAACAACTAATGTAGATTTGTACAGAATGCTCACCTTGAGCGCAGACAAAAGCGCATATAACCCAACTCGGTGGGTAATCAATATGGAGTGATCTCCTGAAGTGCTACTAAGCTGTAGGGAGAGCGGGATCTGTACTTGTCCTGACCGCAATTAGTATGTATGAAAGTTAGGCAAAAAGTTCCTCTTAGGCACTGCTTCTCCTTGGAATCACAAGATCAATATTGTAATAGTGAAAATAATATTTTATTCACCTCACAGATGAGCGTTTCAGGTACAACCCCTCAGCTCGGTGTACAGAAACATTAAAACAGCAGGTATAAATACATACAAAAGTAATAAAACTTAATGAGAGAATCATAATTATGTTTTATTACTATATGTATATATTATTACAATTTCACTTGCAACTTTTATTCTTTTATCTATTTCGGAAACTTCACTCAGGTCATGTGAATCTGACATCCATGTGCAAACTCCTCCCATTTAATTCACCTTTTTGGCATGATTTGTGTGTATTTATACCTGCCCTTTTATGTTTCTGTATTATCAATCTGAAGGAGGGTTGTACCCGAAACGCGTCATCGGTGAACAAAATATTATTTTCACTATTACAATATTGTTCGCGTGATTCCAAGGAGAAGCAGTGCCTAAGAGGAATTTTCGGCCTACCTTTCATACATCATTTTTATGTTGTCTGCCGAGTAAAATAATGTTAGTAAGTTTAAAAGACATCTGCAGCGATAACTTATCCCCTATCCACAGGATAGGGAATAAGGGGGAGATTTATCAAAACCTGTCCAGAGGAAACGTTGCCCAGTTGCCCATAGCAACCAGATCGCTTCTTTCAATTTTAACAAGGCCTCTGTAAAATGAAAGAAGTGATCTGATTGGTTGCTATGGGCAACTGGGCAACTTTTCCTCTGCACCGGTTTTTATACATCTCCCCCTAAGTGTTTAATCTTGGGGGTTAGACCGCTGGGACCCTCCGCAATCTCCCGAATGCGGCCCCGGCATTGCCGTGCTATGTGTTAATGCGCGTAGCATCAACCTCACTGAGGTCAACGGTACGCCCCCTCCACATACAGTTCTATGGGAGAGGCGGGGAGGCACAAACGCTGCCTCCCGCCTCTCCCATAGAACTACACGGGGGAAGCAATCTGATTGGTTGTTGGTAAAATTATATTTTGATATCTAAGTTGTGTGTGTGTGTATATATATATCTATATATATATATATATATATGGTCTAACTTAAGATGGTGTTGGCCGGTTTCATCTAGATTCAATTAACCATTGTCTTAGTCCTGGACAGCGCCCAGTCATGCTCGAAAACTATCCAAATGACCTTGGTAAATAATGAGGTTTTTGTTGGATAAAAAGCTTTTTCTGTGATAAGGAAGAAAGTGTAAAAGGAACCCTGTGATTGGTAATAAAGTTATACACCATTATCCCCTGATTCCTTAGCCAATAAACTTAGAGTGTTGCCATATAAAAGAGCTGTAATCTATTTTGGGGTATGATTTTCTTCTGCAGAGCAGTTTTTTCTGCATGTAAGAGAACGTCCATCTGTATTGATACATATGAATTAAATCTGTCTGCTAATCAACACGGCTGGAGTCGACTGATCACAGGGAGAAATAGATCCTAACATTGGTTACTCTGGGCAGCAACGTTTCCTCTAGACAGGTTTTGATAAATCTCACCCAGTATATTTTCCCATAATACTATTTTAAATTTCAATGAATCCCTACTTCAATAGCTTTAGATGCCGCCTCTGTGCAGCTACAGTAAGTATATTCGGGTTAGAAAATAATAACATTTTGGGTGACAAGGAGTAGTTATTTTATTTGACAGGACTGTTTTAATGAGAAGGGAGCATTATTTGTTTTCCACTATGGAAGCACAGGTTGGCAGACAAAACATGATCTGTGTGTTCCCTGCTGTTCCCATATATTGATCACTAATAACAAGCCCATTAGATCATTATCAGTGATTCCTATACAAAGACGATACATTTCTTCTTTGCATGCCTCCAAGCCCACTCTATATAGGGAATCTCCGAAATGTCATGGCTTTGCCTAGTAACGGCCTTATGCAGAAGCAGCAGCTTCTGTAAGGCTGGGTTCACACCATGTTTTTTAAATACAGTTCCCATATCAGGTTTTTGATAAAAACAGATTCCTCAAAACCTGACCAACTGTATCAAAATGTGTGTACAAATTTAAGTCGGTATGCGGTTTAAAAAATTATGTCCGGTTGCATCAGTTTATTAAGAAAAAAATCATATATGTTTTAAACTTTTCATTCCATTATGAATAAAGTTTCACTTGTTTGATCGAAATTCCAAGAAAAAAAACTGTGCAAAGTCAAAAAACCGTATAGTGAAAACCGGATGGAACCGTATGCATACACGGTTCTGTACAGTTCCCATTGACTCCCATGTTTAAAAATATGTATACATTTCAATACGGTTTTTCACCCGGACCAAAAACCGTGGTAGGCTACGGGACTGACAAAACTCTACAGGATGCAAAATGGACACAACCTGATGCATCTTTTGTCATACGGTTTTCAATGGAGAGTCAATGCATACGGTTTTCAATACGGTTCCGTACGGTTTTCAAATTGAAAACATATACGGGAACTGTATTGCAAAAACGTGGTGTGGACCCAGCCTAACTGAGGACACAGCACTCAATACAGGCACTGTGTTTTACAAGGAAAAGTTTTTAGTTCCCTGTCACAGTACATAATAAAGTTCCTGTAGTGACAGCCCGATGTGGTGCAAGCAGGAAACAGTAAGTTGGCTCTTTACAAATAAGCCTCCAGGACTTTTCCATTGATTTAAGCAGATACCCAGTG
Source organism: Hyla sarda (assembly GCF_029499605.1). Classification (NCBI taxonomy): domain Eukaryota; kingdom Metazoa; phylum Chordata; class Amphibia; order Anura; family Hylidae; genus Hyla; species Hyla sarda. The sequence continues at coordinate 121,095,442 of NC_079192.1, forward strand.
AGGGGAACACATAAAAACTGACTAAGCACCCGTGCACACAACGGAATGTCCAAGCAGAATTCCACTTTGAAATTCCAATGCATGAGTGCCATTGCTGTCAATGGGATTCCGCTGAACAGTGCACATTACAGCGGCAAAGTTTTCCTAAGACTCTAAGGGTAAGTTCACACATACAGAATCTGCCGTATTTCACGATGCGCAAAATCTGTTGCATAGCGGGAAATATGCTGCATATTCTCTTATGAGAAGACACACAGGGCTGCCCAGTGGCAGACCTGTGTGTGCAGTGAGGTTTGACGGGGGGAGGGTCACACATCAAAGTAACATTGGTGTGCTGGCTCCACCTCCAAACCTCACTTCTGCCAGGTAGCCCTGTGTATCTGCTCTTGGAAAAATATGCAGCGTGAAATATGCTGCATATACCGTACTCTACGTGGCACCCTACCCTAAAGGAGGAACTATTTTTGTTGCCCATAGCATCCAATCACAGCTCAAGTTTTATTTTATATATTGCTCATGAAAAATGACAGCTGTGACGTGATTGGTTGCTCTGGGCAAAAAAAAAACAGTCTCTCTTTTAGGCTATGTTCACCCACAGAAAATTCTGCATTTATTTAAAAGGGATTCCGTAATCCTATTCAGACATTCCGCTTTCCACAAAAAGTATAAGGCCAGTCTTAAGTCTTAAATTTTGCTGAATTCCGCAGCGGAATCCCCTTGAAGTCAATAGGGCTTGAATTTCAACAGAATTCTGTGTTCTGAGAACACAGAAATTCTGCCGCACTTCCGTTCAGCAAGCTGAACAGAATTTGTTTGGAAATGTGGAATTCCGCTATGTGAACATGGCCTTAGGTAAAAACTGTCTATTACCCTCCCCTTAAACTATGTAAAATAATAAAAAATTGCCTAAACTGACAAAAAAAACTCTTTTGTTGCCCATAGCAACCATTCATAGCTTACCTTTTATATTTGAAAAAAAATGAAAGCTGAGCTGTGATTGGTTGCTACAGACAAAAATAGTTTCTCTACTAAAGAGAGATGTTCTTCTCAGAGTGCTGGATTGTGGGAGTCTGTGCTGACGCATGATGTAAAACATTTTAAACCATCTCTGAAATGTTTTTTTTTTTTTTTAACCCCTTCCAGCTATAGGACCTATACATTTGTTCCAACACCTGACACGTTTGTGCGCTGGGACGTATGCATCCGTCCTAGTGATCTCCTTCACTGCCATGGGCAGCGCAGAAGATCGGTGGCAGGACCCAGCTGTCAATCACAGCCGAGGACCCGCCGCAGCTGCCGGGGCCGCGATCGCGCTGGTCCCGGCAGCATTAACCCCAAAGATCAATCCTGATCACGGCATCTATGGTGTTGACAGGAGGAGTGTGCTACTCCTGTTCACCAATGGCGGCACTGCGATACGGTCGCAGGTCACCGTTGGTTGCTATGGCAGCAGGAGGCCATATCATGGCCACCTGACTTCCTGCGAGATCCAGCCAGAGGCTGGATCGCACAGGCTGTAGTGTGTGCAGCTCATCAGGTTATACTATGCTGCAGTACAAATGTATTGCAGCATCGTATAACCTATAAAAAGTGAAAAAAATAAAGTAATAAAAGGTTCTTCAATACATGTATGAAGTGTAAAAAAGAAATAAATAAAATGCCCTTTTCCCAATAAAACCCTGTATTGTCATCAAAAAAGATCTAACACAAATCATACACATAATAGGTATTGCCATGTCCTTAATGACGTGTACTAAAAAACTATAATGTAAAATTATCCCGCACGGTGAACAAAAAAAACAAAAACAACAAAAGCGCAAAATTCGCCAATTTTGGTTCAAATAGCGGAATAAAAAAAAGATTAAAAAGGTAGCAGGTATCACAAAAATGATACCAATAAAAAGTACAGCTCATCCCGCAAAAAATAAGCCCTCATTCAATGGCTTCAGATGAAAAATAAAGTGACGGCTGGTGGAAAATGAATAGCAGGAAAATAATTTTGCTCAGAAAAGGAAAAAGAACATAAAAAGCTATAAAAAATGGGTATCGCCATAATCGTACTAATAAATATAACATCACTTTTACCGCACAGTGTACAATGCCAGAGTTTTTCACAAAAAATGCTGCATGTGACAAAAATGCACCCCTTATATAAAGCACAATATGTCACCGAAAAAAACAAATCTCAGAATCGCTCCTGTCAGAAAAAGCATTCTAAATTACCATTTAAAGAGACCCAGTCACATTTTTGTTTTTTTAAAAAGAGCATGGTCATAAATATATATATATTTTTTTTATCAGGCTTCCAAGCATAACATCTCTGAAAAAGTATTTTTCTCAGAATTTCCCATTGAAGTCAATAGAAGTTAAAAACCATGTGTTTTTTTTTGTCCACGTGAAAACACCCTTAAAGGAGTACTCTGATTCATAAATGTATATCCCCCAAATGTTCCCGATGGCTGTACCTCTCTGGCCATGTACTTCGTGTTGCAATTGGTCCAGCCGTTCTCCCGATGCAGCGCTCCGTATTTCATGGCACTTCCTGGTTATGGTGGTGTGGAGGGTGACTTAAAAATCATCATCCCCCATGCTGCCTTGCTTCAAGTTCCTGTCCCTCCGTGCCTCCCTCCTCCTCCTCAGCCCCTCCCCTCCCTCCTGCTCTCCCCTCCCCAATAGGCAGACTATTGTGAATCATTAGGTCCGTTTTGCATTTGGTCCTGCGCATAGGACGGGTGTTACGTTACTATTATGTGCAACTCCTTTTGTGAATAATCCTGATAGTTGGATCACATACCTGGTCCAAAGTAAATGCTGAGTGCGCAGGCGTGCACAGCTCAGCATGATAGGAGGGAGGCTGGGGAGGCGTATACTCAGCCGAGCGAATACCGGCTGAGCAAATGAAGGGGGCTTGCATATTTAGGAGTGGGAGTGACCGTCTCGAGGGTGTGGGGGCCGGCATACAGTGGGGAGGATACAGAGAACGATGACGCTTCGTTCCCAAGATGGCTGCGGACGGCTGCATAATGGGGAACGAAAGTCATAATCCACACAGATCAGCTGTACTTCCGGTTTTCATAAAACACAGTGATGGCTGCCTGCAAGTCAATGGAGGTGATTTATTATGTTATATAACTTCGGCAATGCTTGCTATTGGTGGAGAAAAGTTTTGCTTCAGAGTACTCCTTTAAGTGAGGTTACATTTGTCCGGCAACCTGGCACCATCCTTGATGTCAATTGATGGGAACGCAGGATGGTACAAGCTAGAATTTTTGCATCCGGCATTCCATTATTTGATCTATAGGCTAAAATAGGGTACAGAGCAGGACCTATGGACCATCTGACAAATTTGCCACATTTGAGCATTTGTTTGAACAAAAAGGGGCAATCTTGCAGCATTTTTTCATCCTGCGGGACAGATGGCAAATATAGCGGATCACCAGACATATGTAAATGAAGCCCAAGTATGATATAGGTATGCAGCCATTCCATTCACCACCGTATTCCGTGAGATCAGTAATAGGGAATTACTCTGAACAGAATACATTACAAACTTAAAAGCCATCAAGTGCTCTAATACTGAGCACTATTTATTAAATGATGGAATCCTGTTAATATTCCGTTTACTTTATTGCATGCTAGATATGAGAACAGTCAGACATCCTGCCTCTTCCACTAAGGAATTAACGTTTTATGGTTTGGCTGCCTATATTTCTGCATGGTAGACTAACGTTCCAAAAGGATTTTAGCTAAGCTGCTTATAGACAGATCCCTTTACCTACCAGGATCCAGATGTTTTACATTATACAAGCTAATGACCAGCATGAGGCATTCATTTACATTCTTCTTGCTCCCATACTTATATAACAGAGCAAATAACTTCATTAAAGGGGTTATCCAGCAAAAACTTTTTTTTATATATCAACTGGCTCCAGAAAGTTAAACAGATTTGTAAATTACTTCTATTAAAAAATCTTAATCCTTTCAGTACTTACGAGCTTCTGAAGTTGAGTTGTTCTTTTCTGTCTAAGTGCTCTCTGCTGACATGTGTCTCGGGAACTGCCCAGTTTAGAAGCAAATCCCCATAGCAAACCTCTTCTAAACTGGGCGGTTCCCAAGACACGTGTCATCAGAGAGCACTTAGACAGAAAAGAACAACCTTAACTTCAGAAGCTCATAAGTACTGAAAGGATTAAGATTTTTTAATAGAAGTGATTTACAAATCTGTTTAACTTTCTGGAGCCAGTTGATATATAAAAAAAAAAAGTTTTTTTCCTGGATAACCCCTTTAAGAGTAATCATGACATCCAAGTGTCAGCGTTGGGGCATAATACTAACAATTACAAGGAGGGATGAGAATATGTTGGTATAAACCCAATTCAATATTATAGTTATGGGCCCTAAGCTGTGCAGAAAATACAGGGTGGGACTTGGCCTGCAGAATTATCAGCTGCTTGTTCTAAAGGATGATGATAAAGATAAACAGAAACATTACTGCAGACATTGAAGACAAGAATCGCATCATGTCGCATCACAATCTTGGCTGCAATAAAAACAATAGTACTCAGGCTAAACGACTGAATTCCAACATTTTTGAATTATATTCGGATGATGTCTTGTAAGGTGGTAGTGACTAGTTCAGAAAAGATGAAAAACCTGTCACGGTGCATAGAAAATATATACCGATTGCTGCACTAGTGGATTCATTCACATTTTACTGCAGAATAAAGAGAAGAAATCCAGCTCACCACTCAGTGTAGTGCCCGGATCTGTGCCTGGCAAGGCACACCAAATGCAGAGAAGAACGATGATCCAGCGCTTGAAAATGATAGCTTTATTGTTTTTTTTTTAAATATATTATTAATTATTATATTTATTTTTATATATATTTTTTATATATATTTTTATAACAATAGTTTTGTTGTTCAACTGTTTTTTTTATTAAATAATTTTTCTTTAAAACAGATATTTGACTGTAAAGAAAATATAAGTACGTAGAATAATAAACAAAGGTCATTACGTATTAAACAAGACCAGGTTACAATATGGTAATCTGCATAGATCCGGCTGTCAAGATGTTGAAAATGATGGATTTATTGAAGAAGCATGCGCTTGAAACGCGTCTGTTGATATGGTCGGTTTTACAGTGTCAAGTGATCTTCAATAAAGCTATCATTTTCAAGTGCTGGATCGTTGTTGTTCTCTGAGTTTACATTTACTGCCTTATTAGCACAGCAGACAAGTGTAGGACAACACCTTAAAAATGAAGACTTGAAGAAGAGGAGGTCCAGCGCCAGTGTATTGTGCAGTCCCGGACGAAGTGGAGCGAAACGCGTTGGTGTGTGAGGTGGGGGAACAATGGAGTAAGTTTGCTGATTCCAAACATTTGTTTATTATAGTATATGGTTACCATAGTGCAGTGTTTCTACCTATATCCCTGCATTATGTGGTTTTAGTGTCCTTGCTTATATTGGCCTGACATATTATTGTTGGCACACCACTATGCACCTTATGTATTAACTGTTTACACGAACTGAAGGTGCTATATATTCATACATCTATTTTTGGGCATCTACTTGGACCAGCTGCTGCTATTGTCCACTATATATATATTATATATATATATATATATATACATACACTCAGTGTTCCGCCACTGTTAAATTTTAATCATGTCTGAGTGGTATGTGTCTTTTATGGGTTTTTTCTTGTTGCCCATATGAATTTAATTGTTTAGTAAAGATTACATATATTTTTTGCTACACTTGTGCAGTTATATTTATTTCTATATTCATTGGCATTTTTGGGCACAGATTTTTTGTAGGTTATATAGTTAATTTATCTTTGCCTTAGATTTTGTATTTTCTATGTCTCTCATAAGTAATGATTTAGTGGCCTTATTTATGTAGTTTTTTTTTATTGTGCAGTAAAGTCTTGATAACTATTAAATTGCATGTACAGACATATGGATTTGGGGATAAAAGTGACATGTTTCGGCATCTGAGAACACACTTATCATACAAGCATTAAGATTTTACCACACAAGAATTTGCACCGGACTTCTTGCTCTTCCACTATTGCGTTCATACCTTGCACTTGGTGGGTCTCCTACTGATTTCTTTAGTGGATTCCTCTACAGAAGAGCTCTCAATCCCACTGTCTAGTCCAGAAGCTGACGTCACTTCACTCCTTTCCTCTTCTACTGTACACATCCAGTCCTTCAACCTCTGGACTTGAAAGGGAGACAGGCCTCCCTCCGATAGAAGGTCCATAAGAAGGAGGTAACCTGTGTCTGTACAAGTCCGATAATGTGCACACTCTGCCATTAGCCGGGACACATGGTCCTCTGTAGATCTTCGGGCCACATTCTTAGAAGGGTCAAATCTGTTGAGTATTCGAGTTTCTGATCGATGTCGCTGCTCCAGAGCACGCTGCAGGGACTTGATCTGATGCTGTAGGTCTTCCACTCGCTCAGAGTCTTTCTTGTAGTTCACAGTCGCTTTGTTTTTAATATTTTGAGCACGGTTGGCATAGTTTAGAGTGTTCAACGTTTCATCAAAGTCTGAGGCTGAAGGACTTATGCAACAGATCATAACAGTCTTGGCATTTCCTCCAAGGGAATCCTTTAAAATCCTATAGAGAAATGACATGCAATCCACTCATTACAAATACAAAAATTCTTAAAATAATTATGAAGGTGAAAGCAGAAACATGTCCCTAGTCAAAAATTGAAATAGAAAAAATGGTGACCAGGAAGCGCAGACGTGTTCACAATGGTGTATTTTTACTATGAATCATATTCACATATTTTTACCAGTAAATGATCAGACCCTATTAATTAAGTAGAAAGACTTTTCCTAAAAAAAAAGGTTTCATACTTTTCTATAACACAAACAAAAAAAAACAGAGCCCTCACAGAAGGTGAAGGTCTACACGAGGATTAATGGACAGGACATTAGACAACCCTTATCAATAGAACCAAGAGGGGCTATATACCTTGCGCTAATAAGAATTGTGGGAAAGACAACAGAAACACCCCAGTCAGATTGTACCTCGTGTTTTTTTTTTTTTATAGACGTTTTGCAGGTTTTTTGCCTTTATCATGCATACTAGGGATCGACCGATATCGTTTTTTTAGGGCCGATAGCCGATAACTTATACCGATATTCCGGTATAAGTTATCGGCTATTTATCCCCCTGCGACACCGCTGCAGATCATTGATTTAAAGCGGGCGCTTTTAAATCAATGCACTGCAGTGGCTTTTGCGGTGCCATAGGCCGCCGCCGCCACCCGCTACTCTCCCCCTGCCTGTCCGGGGGTCCCGAGACCTATCACCGCCACCGCTCCCCCCCCGCCGCGCCGCACCGCGCCTAGGGGTGCCTCCAGCTGTTGCAAAGCTACTATCCCAGAAACCTGACTCACCTTCCCAGTTGCTGCAGGGACAGTCCGGGCCATCCATCCTTCCTGTAGTGTCCGGCGGCATTCCGGGTGGAGGGTGAACCGGTCCGGGCTGTCCTTCTTCTCCGGGAGTCCTCTTCTCCACTCCGGGCAGGCTCCGGCCTAGTAACGCTGCATAGACGCCGCTGCGCAGCGATGCACCTGACGTCACGGCGTAGGGGCGTCTATGCAGCGTACTAGGCCGGATCCTGCCCGGAGTGGAGAAGAGGACCCCCGGAGAAGGACAGCCCGGACCGGTTCACCCTCCACCCGGAATGCCGCCGGACTACTACAGTCGCGGTGAGGGGGCGGGGCATTATCGGCAAGGTAATTGCCGATACCGATAATGCCCAAAATCGTGATTATCGGCCGATAATCGGTCGATCCCTAATGCATACTCACTATCATTAGTCATATAGCACCATTCCAGAGCAGCTTTTATTAGTTTTATTACTTTACCTTGGTCATGTGATCACATGTCTGACACTCCAAATTTTCCAGTACCTAAGACTCTGACTTCCTGTGGACTACAGGATGACATCATCACCTACCAGATCCCCTCCTACTAGCTCCCAGACCCCCATCTGCAACCTTTATGGGATAAGAATATAGTTATACACCTCCTCTTAGACTGTGTACACACATTTTGTTTTATGCAGCTTTTTTCTGTTTTCTGCAAATCATGGCAAAATTGGAGATTGTACTACAACCATGCAAAATATGGTAATGATGTGCGATTTTTACAACAGTTTTGAAATACTGCTGCAAAACAGCTAAAATGCAGTAAAACGTGTGAAAATACTGTAAAAATTCAACATGTGAACAGAGCCTAAAGACTTCAAATGTTCATTAAACACCTCAATTTTGATTATAGGTCAACTCACTTTCTCCTCATGGCAATATTTCTCTAAAATCACACTGAGTAAGAAAAAAAACCTGCACAGTGTGAAATGGCACCAACCCACTGGTGAGTTTAATGAGGTTACCTGGGTTATCTCCAGCACTAGCAGGTGCAATGATGTAACACCCCAGCCAAAGCCAGAGGATTCATGGGAAAGGTAGGCTGCATTACACAACCAGTTTAGTGAAGGATTTATATCCAAGATGGAGCTTAACCATGAATGCAACATCAGCAAAAAGGGGTAAGAAACATGCATAGACAAGAACCTCTACATTATTCAATAAGAATAGTTATGCTGCATTATATAAGCAAAAACATTCCTGGAATGCTTCTTTAAAGGGATACTCTAGCACTAAGACATCTTATTCCCTATTCAAAGGATAGTGGATAAGATGCCTGATCGCGGGGGTCCCGCCGTGTTCGCTCTGGGGTCTGATTACTGGCGATCACAGGGACGGAGCATTGTGACGTAATGGCTCTGCCCCCGTGTGACGTCGTGCTCCGCCCCCTCAATGCAAGTCTATGGGAGGGGGCGTGACGTCCTTTGGATAGGGGATAAGATGTCTTAGTGCCGGAGTACCCCTTTAAGATGATGTACCCAGCAGTATGTTTAATTCAATTTAGCATAGCACATAAAAGGATACCTGCAATACAGTGGGGGATTTCCATCTCATGAAGTAATAAAGTATTGCTAGCATAGACCATCACTTTATTATCATGGCAGATTCCATAAGTTGACCTCAAAGCAGCCTCTCATTGTCAAGTGGCAATACTTTATTACTTCATGAGATGGAAACCCCTCCCACTGTATTGCAGGTATAACATTATTATTTGATGATGTTTTAGCCAAAAAAATACTTTTGAGATTTTGACGGTTTAATGTATAGAAATGCTTATGTATATAAAAAATAATCTAAATAAGCTGCAACCAATAGGCATGGCATAATACCTGGTGATCTTGGAATCTCTGTATGGGATATGGCTTCCTTTCCTTTTTGGGTCCCCAAGGGCACTGATTACATTACCCAGGGCTAGTAACCCAGAGTTGATCTGAATACTTTCTTTCAGCCTTTCTCCAGTGTTGCCAGTTTTCAGTATACGTTCTGACCCAGCCAGGTCTACAAAGTGGAACTTGGAGGACAGGACCTGGCCAAATGCTAGACCTGGACCATCCTCATCATTGGTCACTCTGGTGACTCGACCGACGACTCTCCTCTGTTCCATTGTGACAGTGAAGATTGTATGAGAGCGGCTAGAGTGAGTATTGACCTGAGTAGCGCCTGTATGCTTAGCAGTATTGCCTATTTCTAGAAGACTAAGTACTTCATCAAGTCCTTCCACTTCTGTCTCCTTTACACCACACAGCACTAGGAAAATAAGAGAACATGAGATTATATAAATGATACATAGAGGCCAACATTTGTATTCAGGTTGCTTACATTTAGAGAAACACTAAACATGAGGCTTAGAATTACATGCGAGTGGTGAGTGTTGGGGAGGTCCATGCAAATAATTTACTATTTATAATAAAGCAACCCCAAGGCCCCAAACTCTGGAGAATGACAGGGTTTATTTTTTTTGCTTTCTAAGGCTGGAACCACATATGCAGTTTTGAAGCCAAACACAGGAGTGCACACACAAGGTCATTTTTAGTTTTCCTTAACCCCTTAATGACGAAGCCCATTTGGGCCTTAAGGACGCAGACAATTTTATTTTTACGTTTTCATTTTTTCCTCCTCGCCTTCAAAAAATCATAACTCTTTTATATTTTCATCCACAGACTAGTATGAGGGCTTGTTTTTTGCGCAACCAGTTGTCTGTTGTAATGACATCACTCATAAAATACCATAAAATGTATGGCGCAACCAAAAAAATACTATTTGTGTGGGGAAATTAAAAAGAAAACTTTTCACGCCGTACAATTTATGGTAAAAATGACATGTGTTCTTTATTCTGAGGGTCAATACGATTAAAATGATATCCATGATAATATACTTTTCTATTACTGTTGAACTTAAAAAAAAAAAACGCAAACTGTTTAACCAAATTAGTACGTTTAAAATCCCCCTATTTTGAAGGCCTATAACTTTTTCATTTTTCCGTTTAAGCGGTGGTATGAGGGCTCATTTTTTGTGCCGAGATCTGTACTTTTTATTGATACAATATTTGCTGCTTATATAAAACTTTTAATACATTTTTTGGGAATAAAATGTTATAAAAAAGCAGCTATTTTGGACTTTTTTTTTACATTCACGCCGTTCACCGTACAGTATCATTAACATTTTATTTTAATAGTTGGGATATTTACGCATGCGGCGATACCAAATATGTATATAAAATATTTATTTTTTTTACACTTTTTGGGGGTGAAATATGGAAAATGGGACAATTTACGTTTTTATTGGGGGAGGGGGTTTTTCAAAAATTTTTAAAACTTTTTTTACTTTTATTTTTACACTTTTATAGTCTCCATAGGGGACTATTCATAGCAATCAGTTGATTGCTAATCCTGTTCAGTGCTATGTATAGGACATAGCACTGATCAGTATTATCGGTCATCTTCTGCTCTGGTCTGCTCGATCGCAGACCAGTGCAGAGGACCCCGGGAGACGTTCGGAGCCAGGTGAGGGGACCTCCGGCCGCCATGCTGAATGATCGGATCGCCGCAGCATTCAAAGTACCGCAATGCTGCAGATGCCGTGATCTGTATCTATCACGGCATCTGAGGGGTTAATGGCAGACATCCACGCGATCGCGGATGTCCGCCATTACGAGCGGGTCCCTGGCTGCTATCAGCAGCCGGGACCTGCCACGCATGACCCGAGCATCGCTCCGATGCTCGCGGTTATGCATAGGACGTAAATGTACGTCCTGGTGCGTTAAGTACCACCTCACCAGGACGTACATTTACGTCCTTCGTCGTTAAGGGGTTAAACACTTTGCCATCTTTTTGGATTTGCTTCTGTGTTTTGTTCAAATAACTTGCATGAAAATACTACACCAGAAATTCCAGCTAGAAATCAAATAACTTTGGCATGTCTGAGAAGAAATCAAGGAAACTGGAGGAAGCTCAGGACTGCAGTGCTGCATGGCAGCAGTACAGTGGTCCCTCAACATATGATATTAATTGGTTACAGGAGAACCATCATATGTTGAAACCATCATATGTCGAGTACGTATGTCTATGTAAAAATGGTAATTGGTTCTGGGGCCTCGGAACCATTGTATGTTGAATACATATCTCTATGGGAAACTGCTAATTGGTTCTGGGATGACCATTGTATGTGGAGTGTATGGGGAGTGTTTAACAAACCAGGGTGCCTCCAGCTGTTGCACAACTACAACTCCCAGCATGCATGTACAGCCATTGACTGTCTGGGCATGCTGAGAGTTATAGTTTTGCAACAGCTGGAGGCACACTGATAGGGAAACATTGATGTATGGGGTGTATAGTGTGTATATGTATTGTATATGATGTGTGACATCGCATACAGTACTGTACAGTTCTTTAAATACCTTCAGGGGGACAGAATATCCTCCATTACGATCCTGCCGACTACAGCTCTATAGGAAAGGAAGGGGAGGGCAGCCAGCAGCTCATTGGATGCCTGCAGCAAGATGCTGCAGGCTATTGGCTATGGCTGCACTTGGGGGGTGGGGCTTACACGGAGCTCCCAGTGGAAGCCTGTATGAGTTAGCAGGACAGCATGTGAGTAACAGGAGGCAGAACGGGGCACACGGGGCACATTAAACAACTATCTGTCAGTTGCTGAAGTTGTCAGCAGTTGCTGTTTGTTTTGATGGCCCCGACACACAGCAGCATCATATGTCGATGCTGCCTTCAACATACGATGGGCTCTGAGAGGCCATCATATGTTGAAATTATCATATATCCGGGCCATCATAAGTCGGGGGGTCACTGTACTGACCAGTCTTTACAGTGATTCTCCTCATTCTTTCATTCAGTAATAAATCCACCTGTATACAACAGTTTATTGAGAACAGATACATGAAAAGAAGTGAATGATCGTATAAGAGTGATTTTAGATCAGCAGAAAATGCCTGATATAAAGTAGATTGGCGCTCAACAAGAGGGAAATTTACACCAGATCGTTCTCACATCGGTCACTAGTGAACAGTTGCACCATTGATTGCTGCATTGCTCACTTCCATTATTGATGGCAACACATCCCCCGTTTACAATATGAACATTCAGCCTATTTTGAATTACAAGCTAATCAACTAAAAAAAATAAAAATTATAATTTGCCCTGACAATACTATACAGTTGTCTGTCACATAGATGATCATTTCTTACCAACATTGCCTTTATCGTCCTCTCTGATTAGAATGTCTTTACTAGATGTTTGCACTTCAAGAAGATCTCTGAACTCTTCTTTATACACCTCCAAGTACGACACTCGGATTGTATAGTCAATTAGATTATTTTCATCAACCAGTTTAAAGATTTCGGCCATCGCACGTGGAATGATGCCTTGTTCATCATCCGAGATAGAAGCTGCAACAAAAAAAATACCAACATTTCAACTTGGTTTGGACTTGGTGGACTTAAAATCTTTGCTATGAACCATCTAGAGCAGTGGTCTTCAACCTGCGGACCTCCAGACGGCTGTCCGGGCATGCTGGGAGTTGTAGTTTTGCACCATCTGGAGGTCCGCAGGTTGGAGACCACTGATCTAGGGGATAAAATAGAGAATATAGTCTAAAAGGATTACTAGAGATGAGCGAACTTACAGTAAATTCGATTCGTAACGAACTTCTCGGCTCGGCAGTTGATTACTTATCCTGCATAAGTTAGTTCAGCTTTCCGGTGCTCCGATGGGCTGGAAAAGGTGGATACAGTTCTAGGAAAGAGTCTCCTAGGACTGTATCCACCTTTTCCAGCCCACAGGAGCACCTGAAAGCTGAACTAATTTATGCAGGATAAGTCATCAACTGCCGAGCCGAGAAGTTTGTGACGAATCAAATTTACTGTAAGTTCGCTCATCTCTAAGGATTACTTCAAGATTACTGAATGCTGGGACCCAACCAATCCTAAGTGCCCGATGGAAAGGAGGAACAGCTGAGTATGCACGCTGCCACCCCATTCTCATCATTAGTGGGGTCCCCACTGATTAGACACTAAAAAGGGGTACTCCAGTGAAAAACTTTTTTTTTTTTTTTTTTTTTAAATCAACTGGTGCCAGAAAGTGAAACAGATTTGTAAATTACTTCTATTAAAAAAATCTTAATCCTTCCTGTACTTATTAGCTGCTGAATACTACAGTGGAAATTCTTTTCCGTTTGAAACACAGAGCTGTCTGCTGACATCATGACCACAGTGCTCTCTGCTGACATCTCTGTCCATTTTAGGAACTGTCCAGGTTAAAAGGAAATCCCCATAGCAAACATATGCTGTTCGGGACAGTTCCTAAAATGGACAGAGATGTCAGCAGAGAGCACTGTGCTCATGATCTCAGCAGAGAGCTCTGTGTTTCAAAAATAATCGAATTTCCGCTGTAGTATTCAGCAGCTAATAAGTACAGGAAGGATTAAGATTTTTTAATAGAAGTAATTTACAAATCTGTTTAACTTTCTGGCACCAGTTGATTTAAAAAAAAAAAAATAAAAAAAAAATAAAAAAAGTTTTTCACTGGAGTACCCCTTTAACTATCCTGTGGATAGGTGATAAGCTGTAACTAGAGATGAGCGAACTTACAGTAAATTCGATTCGTCACGAACTTTTCGGCTCGGCAGTTGATGACTTTTCCTGCATAAATTAGTTCAGCTTTCAGGAGCTCCGGTGGGTTGGAAAAGGTGGATACAGTCCTAGAAAAGAGTCTCCTAGGATTGTATCCACCTTTTCCAGCCCACCGGAGCACTAGAAAGCTGAACTAATTTATGCAGGAAAAGACATCAACTGCCGAGCCGAGAAGTTCGTGACAAATCGAATTTACTGTAAGTTCGCTCATCTCTAGCTGTAACCTTGGCATAACCCCTGTTATATACAATTTCACAACACATTTTATAAAATAGACAGAAAAAATAAATACATATATATATGTTACACTCACATATACTGGCTTCTCCAATGGTATAAGTCTTCCCTGAACCAGTCTGCCCATAAGCAACCACAGTAACATTGTAGCCCTGAAAAAATGATTCAATCAATGGCTGTACACAATGATTGTATGTGCTCTCCTGGCTGCAAGCTTCATCCAGCACATCTTGAAACTTGAAATGTCTATTGCTGCCAAGTGTTAGGGTCTTCTGATCAGAGTCAATATGGATGCAGGACTGCTGACTGTGCAGAACCTCCTTTGGAAGCAGTGGCCGGACCCTGACAGCCACACATACTGCCGTCTCTTCTGCACGAACATGTTGAAGTTTGGGACCCATGAGATCCAGCACCAGTTCTGTGAAAACAGATTAAAAAATATATATTTATTAAAGCCAATGTGATACAGACTAGTGAGGATAACACACACCTTATGGTCACTGTACAGAAATCACAGAAAAACCTTATGATACTAATGTTTTGTTTTTAGCCATCTGTTATGCTGTTTCTTCATATGCTTACTAAAATGATGGGAAGGGGGTCCCTAGTTGACCCTCTCTATAGTCTTATCCGGGGCAGCTCTTGACTGTAGAGGACCACCAGCACCCCTTGAAATTAATACCTGCCCCTAATCTCAGATTGGGTGGTAAAATTCATAATTTTTCCAGTGGTACCATCACCTGTGTAGATAGCCCTGTACACTTAAGTAATCCCACTGTCGTAAAGATAGCTATTGTCCAACATCTTTCTTATGTGCATGACCAGCTTTAAAGGGGTACTCCGGCCCTAAAACATCTTATCCCCTAAGATGTATGATCGCAGGAGTCCCGCTGCAGGGGACCCTCACAATCTGCCATTCCGCACCCACCTTTGTGAGATCTTCGCAGCACTGGAGGCTCCGGGTGTGAAGTCGCTACGTCCCCTCCCATAAACTTGCATTGAGGGGGCGGGGTGTGACGTCACAAGGGGGCCAAGTCGTGATGTCACGATACTCCGTCCCCGTGGTCGTCACGCTTCACACTCGGAGCCTCCAGCACTGCGGAGAGCTCAGAAAAGGTGGGTGCGGAATGACAGACTGCGGGGGTCCCCAGCGGCGGGACCCCCGTGATCATACATCTTGTCCCCTACCCAAAGGATAGGGGATAAGATGTATGATCGTAGGGGTCCCGATAAGATGTATTTGGGCCAGAGTAACCCTTTAAAAGGGGTTTTCCAGGATTAGATAGACAGAGCTGATTTCTTCAAAAACCAGTACTAAGTCTGTCTTCAGGTTGTTTGTGGCAGGTGTGACACTATTTTTGGAAACAAAATAGCTCTCTTTTCCCATTCCTGGATAACATCTTTAAATGGGCAACGTCAGAATCAAAACCTTTTATATGTTGTACATCTTGGCAAAACATTAACCTTTCTAATATACTTCATAAAAAAATGTATCTCCTATTTATAGAAATCATGGCTAGGGGTCTCCATACCATCCAGAAAAGAATCCTGTCTGGCTGCAGCATCATCTTTGTTCCAGCTAAAGCACAGGCCGGGACAAAGTCCAAGACTGAGGGCGGAACTAGCACTCCTCTGTGCTCACTCCTGTCCTGTCAGACTTCAGAATGAAAACAGAGAGGAGGGGTTACAGAGCAGCCTGCAGTGATTGGATGAAGAGACTCAGCACTGCACAGCAGACTACGGGAGGAGGTCACAGCATGGTAAATCAGGACGGGCTAAGTGCTTGTGTCGAACACACCTTTTCATGAGCAGTGGATGTCAGAATAAACGAGCAGCAGAACAGAGGGTTTTGTGAGCCAAATACAGAAGCTAGACCAGTGGTTTTCAAACAGTGTCTCTACCTGTTTCAAAACTACAAATCTTAGTATGCCCAGACCACCTTTGGCTGTATGGTCATGCTGGGGGTTGTAGTTTTGCAACAGTTGGAGACACACTGTTTGGAAAACACTGAGCTAGACATATAACAAAGATCTGTTAGGGTGCGTTCACACTGAGTAATTCACGCGGAATTTACTTGAGTAATTCCTCTTGAATTCTCCGCTCCATATTAATTCACATCTCCTCTGCCCATTTACTTTAATGTTATTTCTGCTGTCCTGTTCACACTGCGGAAATTCTGCTAGCGGAATTCTGACGCTGAATTCCGTTCCGCTTGAAGAAAGAGCATGTTCATTCTTCAGGCGGAATCCGCTAGCAGAAATCAATTGAAGTCATTGGTAAAAAAAAATTCCGCCCGACATCGTTTTCGCGCAGAACTCGGGCGCAATTTGTGCGGAAATGGCTGAAAAAGCCTTCACTTCTTTCTCCCCCATGTTGCGCGCGAATTTCCAGCTAATTTCGCACAAAAATAAAATTCTTTTTTCCGCCCGTAAATTTTTCGGCATGAATTACTCTTCATTTACTCCGTGTGAACGCACCCCAAAGCATCTGCATGACATAGTAAGTAACATATTAAAGCATAATTTTTGTGATATATTTCTGCGATATAACAGGTGCACTTTTAAAGAGTAGCTCCCACCATCCATTTTTTTTTCTTTCTGTCCCTGCCTATTGCCCATCTATCCCTAACCCCCTCCCTGCCTTTACATTTTTTTTTTTACTATATTAAAATGCCTTTTTGTCTGCCTGGTAGTGTGCTCACTACCAGGCAGACTTCCCCAGCAGGCACCACGTCACTGATGCCTGCTGGGGCCAGCACTTCCGCCCTTAGCTCACTATACAGGGTGCCTCCAGCTGTTTCACCACTACAACTCCCAGCTTGCACTGACATCTACTGGCTGTCAGGGCATTCAGGGAGTTGTAGTGGTGAAACAGCTGGAGGCACCCTGTGGTGAAAACAATAACTTTGTTTAACCAGCGCAGCAGTGCTACTTCAGGAGCAGCAGCGGCGGCGGCGCTCTCCCATACCCCGCTTCCCCCTCATATGCCTCTAGTGCTGAGCTGCAGCGCTCCCCGAACCCCGCTTCCCCCACCCCATTCCTCTAGTGGTGCAGACTTACCGGAGGATGAATGAGCTGCCTCCGGACAGGGCAACGGGGGTGGGCGGGACCGCGCACGAGGCCAGTGGAGCTGGCCAATGCGTGCAGCCCCAGCTATCAGCGTGCTCGCTCTCACCTGTGTGATTGACAGGCGGGAGCGAGCACCGCAGTGACTGGATTTCGACTCATTGCCAGGCTGAAATGAGTCGAAATCCAGTAGTGACGTCACTGCAGAATGCATTCGGCCAATAGGAGGGCGACCCCTAGTGGCCGAATTTAAAAGTGATTTTAAACTTGTTTAAAATCACTTTTTTTAATTAAAGTATATTAGAGATATGTTGTAGTACTTAAGTATTTTAGTACTTAAGTACTTTTTATTTCATGACAGTGCCAATCTAATTTTAACCTGTCACAAGTGATGTAACAAAATTTCTTAATAGGTTATTCTAACTATATCACATGGATAGGACTTGCCATGTAACTTTCATCCACTAAAACTATGTATTTGATTAAGTGCTAACCATCACTTTGCCTGTAAGAGTGCAAATGTATACACTTAGTATATTGACTATTCATATATAATTTATCACAATAATACAGTAGTTTACTTGACAAAAATTAGAGCTTACATTGTATGGTACCTTGCAGAAATATGTGCTTGGTGCCATCCGGCAAGAACACCAACAGGACACAGGGATGGTCAAATATCTACATTGGTGCTTCCCAACCAGGGTGCCTCCTTCTGTTGCAAAACTACAACTCCCAGCATGCCTGGACAGCCTTCGGCTGTCCAGGCATGCTGGGAGTTGTAGTTTTGCAACAGCTGGAGGCACCCTGGTTGGGAAACACTGGTTTACACAGCTTAGGCCCCATCTACTTATGTCCATTTTCTGATGGCATTTCCCTCGGTGCTGTAGAAAAATCACCTGAGGGAAATAGAAGTGATCCCAATCATTTGAACCAGACAGTTGAGATTAATCCCAAATTAGGCTGCATTCACACCACGTTTTTGTAATACAGTTCCCATATCAGGTTTTTGATGAAAAACAGATTCCTTAAAACCTGACTAAACTGTATCAAAACGTGTGTACAAATTTTAACCCGTACACGGTTGAAAACCGTATATGGTTTGAAAAATGATGTCCGGTTGCATCTGTTTTTTAAGAAAAAACGTAAACGTGTTTAACTTTTCACTCCATTTTGAATAAAGTTTCACTTGTTTGATTGAAATTCCAAGAAAAAAAAAACCTGTAAAGTCAAAAACTGTATGGTGAAAACCTGATGGAACTGTACGCACATACAGTTCTGTACGGTTCCCATTGACTCCCCTGTTAAAAAAAAAAAACGTATACGGTTTAATACAGTTTTACACCCGGACCAAAAAACGTGGTTGACTACGGTTTTGGGTACGGATAAAAAACGGACAAAACCGTATGGAATGCAAAACAGACTAAACCGGATGATGCGTTTGACATAGGGTTTACAATGTTAAGTCAATGCATACGGTTTTCTATACAGTTCCATACAGTTTTTAACTTGAAACCGTATACGGGAACTGTATAGCAAAAACGTGGTGTGCATGCACGGACGGTGGAACATGCTGAATGGGTGCCAGATAGCAAGATGGGGTCCCCTGTCTGATATACACAATAACAAATGCCGGATCGGGCGACAGGTTTAGGTTTATATGTAAACCCAGTCTTAGCAGAGATTTGTTTCCTCAATATTGTGTGAACTTATATAGACCTCAATGCAAAATGGTGGGCGCCAGCAAGATATTTCTGGGCACATGGCTCCTGCAGAGTAAATGTGGCACAATACTGTCCCCTTAGGGCACTGCACAATACAATGACAGCACTGGACTATTTATGACTCCCTGCTGAGTAAACCCCCCCCCCCCCCCCCCCCGATAGTCAGGACATGCTGGGAGTAGTAGTCTCATAACTGGACAGTCACAGGCTGCTCACCTCCTATTGTGCACTTACAGAACTTATGATTGGCTGTAAAATTGCGATCTCCCCCAGCCCTCCCCATGACTACTGTAGTCCCAGCGCCCCGACTACGTACTGCACCCTATTATTTACAACACAAAGAGGTATCCGGATCTGCCAACCTGCACTGCAGAGATCCCCGAACTCCCAATCCAGGGGGGACCCTAAAGAGAAGCGAACATCACTGAGGACCAGCGAGCCATCGCATCACTCTGCAGGACCCGCGCCACAGCGGCCTCTACAGGTGTGCACAGGAGTCACAGGTCCGGCCGGAAACAAGCGCCTGCACACTTTCTGCCCGAACTGGACCTAGAGATCATTTTTGTAGTTTCTTTATATCTTTTCTTGTCTGAAGAAGGGTCTAACATCCATTTATTCATCGTTTTATATAGAGGAAAGTCAGCTGAGAAAGTGCTGCCTTGTATCTGAAACAATGCAAGTTGTTACTTTATGTATTTATGGCTTGTGTTGTGTACGTGTTCCCCAACCAGGGTGCCTCCAGCTGTTGCAAAAATACAACTCTCAGCATGCCTGGACAGCCATTGGCAAGACTTAGTCTATGTGTTTCCCAGCCAGGATGACTCCAGATGTTGCAAAACTACAACTCCCAGCATGCCCAGACAACCGTTGGCAAGAAGTTACAAGACGCTGTCTACGTGTTTCCCAATCAAGAGGCCTCCAGCTGTTGCAAAGCTACAACTCCGAGCATACTGGGAGTTGTAGTTTTGCAGTAGCTGGAGGCACCTTGGTTGGGAAACATCAGTCTACATTAAAGGGGTAGTCCAGTGGTGAAAAACGTATCCCCTATCCTATGGATAGGGGATAAGTTTGAGATCACGGGGGGTCTGACCGCTGGGGCCCCCTGCGATCTCTCTGTACGGGGTCCTGGCTCTCCGGCCAGATAGCGGGTGTCGACCCCCGCACGAAGCGGCGGCCGACACGCCCCCTCAATACATCTCTATGGCAGAGCCGGAGATTGCCGAAGGCAGTGCTTCGGCTCTGCCATAGAGTTGTATTGAGGGGGCGTGTCGCCCGCCACTTCGTGCGGAGGTCGACACGCCCCCTTCCCGCGGGCTCTCGGGGCTCCGTACAGGAGATCGCAGGGGGCCCCAGCGGTCGGACCCCCCGCGATCTGCAACTTATCCCCTATCCTTAAGATAGGGGATAAGTTGTTCACCACTGAGTCACCACTGGACTAATCCTTTAATATAATAAGTAATATATAATATACATAATATAACCAGCCAAATGAGAAAATTATCTGCAAATGTGTGTAAACTGCTACAATTACAATTCACCATTTTTTGACATTTTCTCTATGGGGGCATAAGATTTTTTTCTTCCGTAGGGTCACACCATTCGTAGGGTCATATGTGCCGTATTTTGCATATTTGCTGCTGGGTATTTTCCTACCCATTGAAGTCAATGGGAAGGAAAATATGCGGCTGCAAATACGCAGAAAAATACAGCATGTGGGACCCTACCCTTAGGGTGTATTCACACATTATGGGGGGAATTTATCAATAACTGTCTAGAGAAAAAGTTGCTGAGTTACCCATAGAAACCGATCAAATTTCATTTTTTAGAGGCCTTTTCAAAAATGAAAGAAGCGATCTGATTGGTTGCTATGGACAACTCAGCAACTTTTCCTCTGGACGCATGCGGCGCTGAAGAACCAGACGGACATGTGAGTGATGCTCCTCCAAACTATGTGAGAAGATCAGAATGTCATCCAGATATACAACAGGTGTAGAGGAGGTCTCGGAAGATGTCATTGACAATTTCTTGAAAGACAGCTGGAGCATTACAGAGACCGAAAGGCATTACGAGAAGAAACCTGCTCCAGCAGGAGAAGAGGACTTCAGAATAAATCCCTTTTGGAGGTTCTCTTGGATATATTTTGCCATGGCTTGAGTCTCTGGAACAGATAATGGATAGATTCTTCCTCGAGGAGGTACAGTTCCAGGCTGTAAGTCAATGGGGCAATCGTAAGGGCGATGTGGTGGTAAGGTCTCGGCCTGCTTTTCACAGAATACATCTGAATAATCTTGGTATGGAAGAGGCAGACCAGGCATAGGAGGAGAAGAAGAGAATGATTTAGACTTTTCTGAGGTATCTAGAGGTGTCTGACAGGAGCGCAGACCGTGACAGCAGGTTCTGTGTGAGTTTCCCGCAGCAGAGTTTCCACAGCAGAAAATTGGCAGCAGATCCCCTTGACTTTAATGTATTCTAATGTGGATTTTCGGCTGCAGAAATTCAGTTCTTGATGAGATGGTCAGTTTTGGCTGCAGCATACAGGTGAAGCCAGCCCCACACGCAGTGGCCAATGATTGCATAATGTTGCCTGTCTGTTAGGCTATGTCCACACTACGGAATGTCCGCATGGAAAATCTCCACGCGGACATTCTGCAAACAGTGGGCGCCGGTGCCAGGACTGCACAGGAATGCGTCGTCTTATAGACGGCTATGCATTCTGTGTGGAGTCCACAGAAAGAATGAACATGTTCATTCTTTCTGCGGACACAGAAAATTTTATTTCTGTGCCGGAAACATCTGGCATGGAAATTCCGCCGTGTGCACAGAGGAGCAGAATCCTGTTGAATTCAATGGGACTCCCGCTGCGGCGGAATCTCCATGCCAATGCGGAATCCAGCACTGAAAGAGTAGCTCCCACCATCCTTTTTTTTTTCCTTCTGTCCCTGCCTATTGCCCATCTATGCCTAACCCCCTCGCTACCTTTAATTTATTTATTTTTTTACTATGGTAGAAATGCCTTTTTGTCAGACTTCCCCAGCAGGCACAACGTCACAGATGCTTTCTGGGGCCTGCGCTTCCTCCCTATACAGGGTGCCTCCAGCTGTTTCACCACTGCAACTCCCAGCTTGCCCTGACATCTATTGGCTGTCAGGGCATGCTGGGAGTTGTAGTGGTGAAACAACTGGAGACATACTGTACAGTTGAAAATAATAACTGTTATTGGCCGCAGCGCTCAAAGCCCCCACCACCACCGCTTAAAGTAATAAATTTCATGGCCGTGGCGCTAATCTCCCCCAACCCTCACCCCAAAAAGACATACCGAAGTCCAGTCTGTCCTGAGGCAGCAGCGGGAGGCGGGGCCGGCGTGTGAGGCCAGGGAGCGAATGCGCTCCACGCGCTCGCTCCCGCCTGTCTGATTGACAGGCAGGGAGAGAGCGCAGGCCAAATGAATTTGCACCGATTGCCCGGCCGACATCAGTCCAAATTGAGGCGTGATGTCACGCCAGGCTGCAGCCGGCCACTAGGAGGGAGACCCCGAGTTGCCGGATTTCAAAATAAAAATAAAGTGTTTTAATAAAAAAATAATAATTATTAAAGTATATTAGAAATATGTTGTAGTACATCAGTACTACAACATATATAAAAAAAAAAAGTTCATGACAGTGCCCATTGAAATTCCGTCATGTGAACATGGCCTTAGACTCTTCAGTCCATAGTCTCCATGACATAATCTGGTCACCAGGATTCTAGGTGATGCAGTCAGGAACCAAGGAACCCCTGTGCAGTCTTGAGGATCTAGAAAGGATACCAGGGCTTAGCCTACAGTTTTTGTGACAAAGATCATAACATATTAGCATGCAGGAATATGCAAAGACATTATAATATTAATATGAATGTAAAAAAGTAATTCCTTAATTAAGCTAAACGTTAAAGAAAAAGTTTGCAGAATGAATTTAACACATTATTTATTGTAAAACATAAATAACAAACAGTATAAATAACAACAGTATTAAAAACAAACAACAAACATAAAGCCAAAATAGTTTTTTTTTTTAGATTTGTGCAGCAGAAAAAAGTATATAAATTACTGTACATAGTAATAAATATTGCTGACTGGCTGTAAATGATAGCTTCCTCCTGAGACTGGACCAACATGATATAGTTGTATGCCTGTGTTATCACAGGAAGGGGTTAAGGTCCTAAGAGGCTGGTTATTAAGGGGTTAAAAAGGCTTCTCAATTAATTCAAAAAATATAATTCACATTGTAAACACCTTGTATACAGTGCAGTGTCTGTGGCCTAAACAGGATCCTTTCTCTTTCTGTGTTAATACCAGGTCTTTCCTCACCTCTGAGAGCAAAGACCTGGTGAGACCCAGTTTCACAACTCTGATATAAACATTTTATGTACAATAATTATATGTGCAAACTGTAAAATATGAACCTGATATATTTTTGCTATTCTTAATATGGACACATGGGGGAGCTAGTGGTTCTAGTCTGTTTGAGTCTATTCAGTCTATTTATTGACTTATTTCCTGTTCCTTCTATAGTGCCAGTATATTCAGCAGTTCTGTACACAAATATCCTTCACTCATATTACGTCTACTCTCTTAACCCTTTAATGCTCCATGAAGTACATAGTTCATCTTGAAAACTACTGCCTCTCTATGCTAGGGCCGGGTTCACACTTATGAAGGTCTGGATGGAAAAATTCCGTCTGGAGCTTCCAAGTGCAGCCAGCCCAGACTGAATCAGTTGGAGCTAGGACTTCAGGGACATTGTTGTCCCAATAGAGGGCAATGTCTGCGCAGCAGATTCCGCCTAAACAATGAAGTCCATTCTTTTGGCAGCGGAATTTCAGCTGTGAAAGATCCGTGCTAAAATTCTTTAGTGTGGACTGTGCAATGTAATCTCATTGCCAACAATGGGACTTGGCTGCACCAGAATTTCCAAGCAGAATTTTAAAATAAAATTCTGCTCTGTAATTGCGTAGGGTGAAGCCGGCCTAACTCCGTAGTGTGAACACAGCCTTGGTCTCTGGCCCTCAGTCCATGTAACAGCTGTATGTTGGTGCTCAAGTTCTAAAAATAACCGGATCACACTAGCCATATAATGTATATCAAATTTTATATATCAGAAAATTATTAAAAACTAATAAAAGTAAACAAAAAGCACTGCTCCAAAAAATAAAGGGAACACTAAGATAACACATCCTAGTTCTGGATGAATGAACTAATCGTATGAAATACTTTCCTCTTTACATAGTTGAATGTGCTGACAACAAAATCACACAAAAATGATCAATGGAAATCAAATTTATCAACCCATGGAGGTCTGGATATGGAGTCACACTCAAAATCAAAGTGGAAAACCCCACTACAGGCTGATCCAACTTTGATGTAATGTCCTTAAAACAAGTCACAATGAGGGTCAGTAGTGTGTGTGGCCTCCACGTGCCCATATGACCTCCCTACAAAGCCTGGGCATGCTCCTGATGAGGTGGCGGATGGTCTCCTGAGGGATGTCCTCCCCAGACCTGGACTAAAGCATCCGCCAACTCCTGGACAGTCTGTGGTGCGTTGGTGGATGGAGCGAGACAGTCTTTGTGGCGTTGGTGGATGAAGCGAGACATGATGTCCCAGATGTGCTCAATAGAATTTAGGTCTGAAGAACAGGCGGTCCAGTCCATAGCATCAATGCCTTCCTCTTGCAGGAACTGCTGACACACTCCAGCCACATGAGGTCTAGCATTGCCGTGCATTAGGAGGAACCCAGGGCCAACTGCACCAGCATATGGTCTCACAAAGGGTTTGAGGATCTCATCTTGGTACCTAGTGGCAGTCAAGCTACCTCTGGCAAGCACATGGAGGGCTGTCCGGCCCCCCAAAGAAATGTGGGTGTCGGGCCCTCATACCACCCTCATGGAGTCTGTTTCTGACTGTTTGAGTGGACACATGCACATTTGTGGCCTGCTGGAAGTCATTTTGCAGGGTTCTGGCAGCGCTTCTCCTGCTCCTCCTTGCACAAAGGCGGAGGTAGCAGTCCTGCTGCTGGGTATTTGCCCTCCTACGATTTCCTCCACGTCTCCTGATGAATATGCCTGTCTCCTGGTAGTGCCTCCATGCTCTGTACACTACAATCACAGACACAGCAATCCTTCTTGCTACAGCTCACATTGATGTGCCATCCTGGATGAGCTGTGTTACGCCGAGCGCTCCGGGTCCCTGCTCCTCCCCGGAGCGCTCGCGGCGTTCCTCTCTCTGCAGCGCCCCGGTCAGACCCGCTGACCGGAAGCGCTGCACTGACACTGCCGGCGGGGATGCGATTCGCATAGCGGGACGCGCCCGCTCGCTAATCGCATCCCAAGTCACTCACCTGTCCCGGTCCCCGGCTGTCACGTCCTGGCGCTCCTTAGGGCGCGCGCGCGCCAGCTCTCTAAGATTTAAAGGGCCAGTGCACCAATGATTGGTGCCTGGCCCAATCAGTCTAATTAGCTTCCACCTGCTCCCTGTCTATATAACCTCACTTCCCCTTCCCTTCCTTGCCGGATCTTGTTGCCTTGTGCCAGAGAAAGTGTTTAGTGTTGTTCAAAGCCTGTGTTCCAGACCTTCTGCTATTGCCATTGACTACGAACCTTGCCGCCTGCCCCGACCTTCTGCTACGTCTGACCTTGCCTCTGTCTAGTCCTTCTGTCCCACGCCTTCTCAGCAGTCAGCGAGGTTGAGCCGTTGCCGGTGGATACGACCTGGTTGCTACCGCCGCAGCAAGACCATCCCGCTTTGCGGCGGGCTCTGGTGAAAACCAGTAGCAACCTAGAACCAGTCCACCGACACGGTCCACGCCAATCCCTCGCTGACACAGAGGATCCACATCCAGCTAGCCGAATCATAACAAGCTGCACTACCTGAGCCACTTGTTTGGGTTGTAGACTCCCTCTCATGGCCCCGCCAGCATTCAAAAGTGACAAAAACATCAGCCAGGAAGCATAGGAACTGAGAAGTGGTCTGTGGTCACCACCTGCAGAAACACTCCTTTATTAAAGGGGTGTCTTGCTAAATGCCTATAATTTCCACCTGTTGTCTGTTCCATTTGCCGAACAGCATGTGAAATTGATTGTCAATCAGTGTTGCTTCCTGAGTGGACAGTGTGATTTCACAGTGTGATTGACTTGGAGTTACATTGTGTTGTTTAAGTGTTCCCTTTATTTTTTGAGCAGTGTATTTAGTGATTATATCTTATGCTTTTTATGTACTTATTAGTTTTTAATAATGTTCTGATAGATAAAATTTGAGATACTTATTATACGGCTAGTGTGATCCAGTTATTTTTAGATCTTGAGCACCAACATTTTCTAATTTATTACTTTCTCATTTTTCACCTTGGGTATAGGTGTTGGAATGGTTTGCCTGATCTTATCATTAGTTTTAACCCCTTAAGGACGCAGGACGTAAATGTACATCCTGGTGCGGTGGTACTTAACGCACCAGGACGTACATTTACGTCCTAAGCATAACCGAGGGCATCGGAGCGATGCCCGTGTCATGCGCGGCTGATCCCGGCTGCTGATCGCAGCCAGGGACCCGCCGGCAATGGCCGACGCCCGCGATCTCGCGGGCGTCCGCCATTAACCCCTCAGGTGCCGGGATCAATACAGATCCCGGCATCTGCGGGAGTTCGCGATTTAAATGAACGATCGGATCGCCCGCAGCGCTGCTGCGGGGATCCGATCATTCATAACGCCGCACGGAGGTCCCCTCTCCTTCCTCCGTGCGGCTCCCGGCGTCTCCTGCTCTGGTCTGTGATCGAGCAGACCAGAGCAGGAGATGACCGATAATACTGATCTGTTCTATGTCCTATACATAGAACAGATCAGTATTAGCAATCATGGTATTGCTATGAATAGTCCCCTATGGGGACTATTCAAGTGTAAAAAAAAAATGTAAAAAAATGTAAAAGTAAAAAAAAAGTGAAAAATCCCTTCCCCCAATAAAAAAGTAAAACGTCCGTTTTTCCTATTTTACCCCCAAAAAGCGTAAAAAACATTTTTTATAGACATATTTGGTATCGCCGCGTGCGTAAATGTCCGAACTATTAAAATAAAATGTTAATGATCCCGTCCGGTGAACGGCGTGAACGAAAAAAAATAAAAAAAGGCCAAAATTCCTACTTTTTTAATACATTTTATTTTAAAAAAAATTATAAAAAGTGTATTAAAAGTTTTTTATATGCAAATGTGGTATAAAAAAAAGTACAGATCATGGCGCAAAAAATGAGCCCCCATACCGCCACTTATACGGAAAAATAAAAAAGTTAGAGGTCATCAAAATAAAGGGATTATAAACGTACTAATTTGGTTAAAAAGTTTGTGATTTTTTTTAAGCGCAACAATAACATAAAAGTATATAATGATGGGTATCATTTTAATCGTATTGACCCTAAGAATAAAGAACACATGTCATTTTTACCATAAATTGTACGGCGTGAAAACAAAACCTTCCAAAATTAGCAAAATTGCGTTTTTCGTTTTAATTTCCCCACAAAAATAGTGTTTTTTGGTTGCGCCATACATTTTATGATATAATGAGTGATGTCATTACAAAGGACATCTGGTCACGCAAAAAATAAGCCCTCATACTAGTCTGTGGATGAAAATATAAAAGAGTTATGATTTTTAGAAGGGGAGGAGGAAAAAATGAAAACGTAAAAATTAAATTGTCTGAGTCCTTAAGGCCAAAATGGGTTGAGTCCTTAAGGGGTTAAGTGATAGATGGTGCTTTTCTATCTATTTGTTCCATGTAACAGCTGTGCTATTTTCACTCCACCCTTTGAAGAATCGGTGCCCAGTGGTGCTCAGCATCAAGCAAAATCCCTTCTGTATACAGTGGTAAAGATAACAGAAAACACGGCATATCTCAACAGGCACAAGAGGAAATCCACATAGATAGAAGCATAAAAAAACAGACACATATACCTTAGAGAAAGAAGTACAGTGGTCCCTCAAGTTACAATATTAATTGGTTCCAGGGCGACCATTGTATGTTGAGACCATAACTCTATGGAAACCTGGTAATTGGTTCTAAAGGCACCAAAATGTCATCCAAAAATAGGAAAAAGTGAGGATTAAAGAAAAATAAGTAGATAACTAATATAGATAAAGCATGTGCTTACATATAAAAGTAAGAAAGATCTGCTGGGAGCTGTAAATCACTGTCTATGTCAGTGTTTCCCAAGCAGGGAGCCTCCAGCTGTTGCAAAACTACAACTCCCAGCATGCCCGGACAGCCGTTGGCTGTCCGGGCATGCTGGGAGTTTTAGTTTTGCAGCAGCTGGGGCCACCCTGCTTGGGAAACACTGGTCTATGTAGAGGACAGGAGCTTCTTTAGGGTCCTGTACAGTACACAGTGTCCTAAAAAGTAATGGAGTCGCCCCCACCTGGTGTCCAAAGGAGCAGGTAACCCTGGTACAGGTAAAGAGTAGTACAGAACATGTAATACCTCCCTGTACTGTAGGGGGCACTACTAGACACTCTCAGTGCATATGCTTCAGTAATACAGGGGTTTTACCAGTGAATGCCCATTCTGATTGGTCGGTTCTTCCGGCCATTGACAGGTATCACAGATCTGGACTGTCTGTACATTGTATGTTGAGTCTGGTTTCAACTTACGATGGTCCAGAAAAGACCATTGTATGTTGAAACTATTGTATGTTGAGACCATTGTAAGTTGAGGGATCACTGTTTTATAGAAAAACACTCATGTTGTTTTTTATTGTTTAGCCCTGAGGGGACCAATGCCCTTCAGCTTTTGCCTTTTGTCTAAGATCGAGCCACATAATTGCCTGGCTACAGTTCTTGTTACCTTATTATTACTCTCATCCTGACCCTGACTTTGGGGCCCAATGCTTCACATTTTTTTTTTAATCCATGTTGCTTCTGCTCGCAGCAACATCATATGCCAATCTCCTCCATAATATGGATTTTTTACTACTAGGCCTGCAAATTGAAGTACCTTTGAGTCTCCATGATGTACTTTCTAAGTTTCATGGTCAATTAGTCTAGATGAACCCAAAATGTGCATCATTAAATGCCTTTTCTAAAGGAACCATTAGGTTTATGCACATGATTAGGGAGCTCGGATTGTCCAGGTATTTGCGGACAGATAGCAAACCTTCCCTCAGGACTGCCATAGATAAAAGCATTCCAGGTTTATTTTGCCCCTATAATGCACACTCACAATCACTAGTCCTACAGTGCCATATGTTTCATTCCAGCACAGCTTCATCCACGCAGTTTATTACTGTAACTAGGTGATGTGATCACCAGTCAGACCCACAGATTTTCTTCAGCTGATTTTGATACCCATTGATTTAGCATCATCATACTCTGGCAGCTAATGTAAAGGGCCCTTCAGCTTTTGCATCTTGTCTAAGATCGAGCCACATCATTGCCTGGCTACAGTTCTTGTTACCTTATTATTACTCTCATCCTGACCCTGCCCTTGACCTTCCTTTTTCTGGATTATGCTTCAGCCTTGTCCTTTGGATTTTGCACCTGGTTCCTGTAGTTCTCTGGGTATTGACTCCTGACCTGCCTTCTGACTACCTTACCATTATTTTCTTAAAAGAAACCTGTCATTACTTTTATGCTGCCTGAACTATGAGTCACTGGGGCAGTCCCTGTCAGCTTTTCTTTACCCTACCAGCCTTGATTAAGTGATCTTTCCCATTGTGGGTATAGGGTTCACAAGGCCAAAAGGGAGAGAAAAAGCCTCGATAACCTCCCGATGATTCAGGCACGATGGAAGTGATGATGGGTTCCTTTTAAAGGGGTACTCCGGCGCTTAGACATCTTATCCCCTATCCAAAGGATAGGGGATAAGATGCCTGATCGCGGGGGTCCCACCGCTGGGGACCCCCGTGATCTTGCACGCCGCACCGTTTAAAATCAGTCCCCGGAGCGTGTTCGCTCCGAGTCTGATTACTGTCGATCACGGGGCCGGAGCGTTGTGACATCAAGGCCCTGCCCCATGTGGCGTCACGCAAGCAAGCCTACGGGAGGGGGCATGACAGGTGGGGGCGTGACAGGGTGCGGCGTGCAAGATCATGGGGGTCCCCAGCGGTGGGACCCCAGCGATCAGGCATCTTATCCCCTATCCTTTGGATAGGGGATAAGATGTCTAAGCGCCGGAGTACCCCTTTAAAGGGTACCTCTCATCAAATAAACTTTTGATATATTTTAGATTAATGAATGTTGAATAACTTTCCAATAGCATGTTAATGAAAAATATGCTTCTTTCTATTGTATTTTTCCCGATCAGTCCTGTCAGCAAGCATTTCTGACTCATGCTGGAGTCCTAAACAACTCAGAGCTGCCAGCCTGCTTTGTTCACAGTCAAACAGGCTGTGAACAAAGCAGGCTGGCAGCTCTGAGTGTTCTCCTTTGTGAACAAAGCAGACTGGCAGCTCGTAGTGTTTAGGACTCCAGCATGAGTCTGAAATGCTTGCTGCCAGGACTAGTAGGGAGACCCCTAGTGGTCATTTCTTCAAAGTGGAAAATTAAATAGAAAGAAGCATATTTTTTAATAACATGCAATTGTAAAGTTATTCTGCATACATTAATCTATAATATATCAAAAGTTTTTTTTGATGAGATGTACCCTTTAAGCAGAAATGACTTCCAGCAGGAACTTTCTACCAACCTTCCACACTGAATGAGATAACACTTTCCTATTCTTCAATATAGGATGTTTCCGGCTGTACACTGTAGAGATAGCATTGGTTGGACATGATGTGTAGGGATAATTCTGACTGACAAGAGGAGTGGTAATGCCCAGATATCAACTTATTCCAGGAATAATAGGAGAATACTACTACATAGATTTTTACAAGTGTTGAAACATTGTTTTTTTTTTCATTAGGAATACAAGTATTTTTTTTTTTTTACCAAAACAGACATGTCAGGAGAGCTCTACAAAACATTTTTGTTTCCTACACTATTAAATATAGCGAACAATAAGTAAATAATTACCTGTAATGTGTTAAATGTACCAGCCCCTGACATTCAGATTACTGTAATTGTAAGACAATATTGTAACGCTGAGGTTAAACATCTGCTTTTACTTTCATGTGTGCTATATATATATAGTTATTATCTCCTGTAAGAGACTCTTCTGAACCTCCAATTATCTTGTATTCATAAGCAGTTACGAGGCCGTGCCTGACCATCCAATTACATTTTGCTTATTTAAACAACTAAAGAATGAGAAGTATGCTAGACTATAATGAGTTACAGTATATTCTAGAAAACAATGAAAGCACTGATGAAACAAAGTAATAGATATGGGATATAAAAACCAGGGACGCAGAGAGCAATTATAACCATTACGTCTCTACTCTTTCGGAATTGTTTACCAAAAATATGACTCTAAATTTCTGACAAAAGACAAGTTGAATGCAGATTAAGTCAGAATAGATGTTAGTGTAAGGCTAAATTTCCACTAGTTTTTTTGGCAGGTTTTGAGCCAAAGCCAGAAGGGTATTAAAAAAGGAATAGGACATATAAAGGAAGGACTTACACTTTTTCTAGCTTATGGATCCACTTCTGACTTTGGCTCAAAAATTGCCAGAAAAAAAAAAAAGTGGAAACTTAGCCTTAGACCATTGTTTCCCAACCAGGGTGTCTCCAGCTGTTGCAAAACTACAATTCCCAGCATGCCCGGACAGCCAACGGCTGTCCGGGCATGCTGGGAGTTGTAGTTTTGCAACAGCTGGAGGAACCCTGGTTGGGAAACACTGCCTTAGACAATAGTGTCTTTACTGCCTGTTGTCACAATGTTAGCAGAACCTGCCACTGCAAACATTTTAGTTTTTTACTTGATACTTAAAGGGGTATTCCGCCCCTAGACATCTTATCCCCTATCCAAAGGATAGGGGATAAGATGTCAGATTGCCGGGGTCCCGCTGCTGGGATTCTGCTGTACCGTGCACATGGCGGAATTTCTGCAGCAGAAATCCAGATTCCGGGGGCCGTAGAAAACATTTGTCTATTCTTTCTGCGGATTCCACTCAGAAATGCATATCCGTCTATGAGACAGCGCATTTCCGGGCAGTCCTAATCGCCCGCCAGATTGTGCAAATGTGCGGAATGTCTGGGAAAGATTTACCAAAACCTGTCCAGAGGAAATGTTGCTGAGTTGCCCAAACCAACCAATCAGATCGATTCTTTCATTTTTCACAGGCCTAAAAATGAAAGAAGCGATCTGATTGGTTGCTATGGACATTTCAGCAACTTTTCCTCTGGACAGGTTTTGGTAAATCTCCCCCTCTGTCCCTGTTTTCCGGGTGGACATCTCGCACATTTTCGGCTGTGTAAACCTGACCTTACTGTTGCAAAACTACAACTCTCAGCCTGTCCGGGCATGGTCAGAGTTGTAGTTTGGCAACAGCTGGAGGCACACTGTTTGGAAAACACTGTGCTATGGCATAGTAAAGGTGCAAATGACAGGAACCTTCCAGAATGTGAGGTGAGGAGTGGTCCCCGCAGACCCTTCTCTGACGGATCCAGTTGTGACATGAACCCAGATGACACTCGGTCTAAATGCAGCAGCCAGCACACTTAGTCACGGACTGTACCAATACACAAGAATATTCATATCCTTCTTTAAACCTAATTGTATTGTTTTCTCATACGTATCATGTTTAGAGAAAAGTACTGGCTTCATTTTATTCCTATACAAAGTTTGCTGTGCTTTACGTGTGGCTTTTCCGGCTCTCGGTCCCCCCCATGTCTGGAGCACAGTGGTACGTTCCATTGAAATGCCTGCGCTGTGCTCCGTGCGGGGGCTCATAGGGAGAGAGTAGTGCTGGCTGAGGGAGGGTGGTCCTGCCAAGCATCTACTAAGGGGGGCACATCTGCAAATGGTTCTAAAAATCCCTCTCCGGAGATCTCTCAGCCTGAGCCCCGAACATCAGCCCTCTGTGCCCCCAGCAGACATGACTGGACCCACTGCGCTAAAAATGGAAGCGAATATCTTAGTTCTTGGTGCAGACGGGGTCGGGAAATCAGGTGAGTGTTTGGCTGGAACAGTGTTGTGGGACTACAACTCCAAGCATGCCCTGTCAGTCACAGTCAGATAGGACATGCTGGGAGTTGTGGTTCCCCTATAGATGGAGTGATGCGCAGAAATAGGCATGGACCCTGTAGTCTATTATCATGGGCTATATAATAGCTAGAAGAAAAAAGTTACTTCCCTGTTATTTGTATTAGGGATGATCAACTAGATCAATGACAGCTCCTGTATATGTAAAGAAGGACTAGAAGACTCCATGAGCAGTGGTCTCCAACTTCTGGCTCTCCAGCTGTTGCAAAACTGCAACTCCCAGCATGCTGGAAAACCAGGGCTAGTTGTAGTTTTGGAGAACCAGGTCTAGAAGACTGGAAGCTGGAGAACCAGGGCTAGAAGAATGGAATCTGGAGAACCAGGGCTAGAAGAATGGAAGCTGGAGAACCAGGGATAGAAGACTGGAAGCTGGAGAACCAGGGATAGAAGACTGGAAGCTGGAGAACCAGGGCTAGAAGAATGGAAGCTGGAGAACCAGGGCTAGAAGGCTGGAAGCTGGAGAACCAGGGATAGAAGACTGGAAGCTGGAGAACCAGGGCTAGAAGACTGGAAGCTGGAGAACCAGGGATAGAAGACTGGAAGCTGGAGAACCAGGGCTAGAAGACTGGAAGCTGGAGAACCAGGGATAGAAGACTGGAAGCTGGAGAACCAGGGCTAGAAGACTGGAAGCTGGAGAACCAGGGATAGAAGACTGGAAGCTGGAGAACCAGGGCTAGAAGAATGGAAGCTGGAGAACCAGGGCTAGAAGACTGGAAGCTGGAGAACCAGGTCTAGAAGACTGGAAGCTGGAGAACCAGGGCTAGAAGACTGGAAGCTGGAGAACCAGGTCTAGAAGGCTGGAAGCTGGAGAACCAGGGCTAGAAGGCTGGAAGCTGGAGAACCAGGGATAGAAGACTGGAAGCTGGAGAACCAGGGATAGAAGACTGGAAGCTGGAGAACCAGGGCTAGAAGGCTGGAAGCTGGAGAACCAGGGCTAGAAGGCTGGAAGCTGGAGAACCAGGGCTAGAAGGCTGGAAGCTGGAGAACCAGGGATAGAAGACTGGAAGCTGGAGAACCAGGGCTAGAAGACTGGAAGCTGGAGAACCAGGGATAGAAGACTGGAAGCTGGAGAACCAGGGCTAGAAGACTGGAAGCTGGAGAACCAGGGATAGAAGACTGGAAGCTGGAGAACCAGGGCTAGAAGAATGGAAGCTGGAGAACCAGGGCTAGAAGACTGGAAGCTGGAGAACCAGGTCTAGAAGACTGGAAGCTGGAGAACCAGGGCTAGAAGACTGGAAGCTGGAGAACCAGGTCTAGAAGGCTGGAAGCTGGAGAACCAGGGCTAGAAGACTGGAAGCTGGAGAACCAGGTCTAGAAGGCTGGAAGCTGGAGAATCAGGTCTAGAAGACTGGAAGCTGGAGAACCAGGGCTAGAAGACTGGAAGCTGGAGAACCAGGTCTAGAAGACTGGAAGCTGGAGAACCAGGTCTAGAAGGCTGGAAGCTGGAGAACCAGGTCTAGAAGGCTGGAAGCTGGAGAACCAGGGCTAGAGGGCTAGAAGAAACCATCAGGAGTAGTGGTGTCCAACCTCTGGCTCTCCAGCTGTTGCAAAACTTCAACTCCAAGCATGCTAGAAAACCAAGGCTAGTTGTAGTTTTGGAGAACCAGGTCTAGAAGACACATAAGAAGCAGTGGTCTCCAACCCCTGGCTCTCCAGCTGTTGCAAAACTACAACTCCCAGCATGCTAGAAAACCAGGGCTAGTTGTAGTTTTGGAAAACCAGGGCTAGAAGACTGGAAGCTGGAGAACCAGGGCTAGAAGACACCATCAGGAGCAGTGGTCTCCAACCTCTGGCTCTCCAGCTGTTGCAAAACTACAACCCCCAGCATGCCCGGACAGCCGTTGGCTGTCCGGGCATGCTGGGAGTTGTAGTTTTGCAACAGCTGGAGAACCACAGGAAGCCACCTCTCTAATATCAGGTGCAGACACTGTTGCAGTGTTTATTAGGAATTGGTGAATGTGACCTCGAAGTATCCATCGTACACCATGCAGACGCTTTTCAATCGTTCTCGCATCTCTGACCTTTTAATATAATGGGAGATGCAGAATACTTTTTGTAAATACTGCAAAATGCTTTCGCATTGAAGCCACTTTAGGATCATCACAGCATAGAACGCCAGAAATGGTTTTCCGCTATGTTCCAAATACATAGAAGATCATGTTGGTAAAGTCTGTGGTCTCAGTCCACCACTACATTCTATAAGGCACTGAAACACCCAGGACGCTTCCAAAGGTCATATGTTTGACATTTTTTCTTAAAACCAATTAACTCAACGTATCCTTTTCTTCGGCTAGGTTCTCACCTGCACTAATATGTCTAGTTTAATGTACCATCATAGGAACAAAAAAACAATGACTTGGCCAGATCCCTTACAATTCCGATACCAATAGCGCCGGACAGACACCAATGAATTAATGGGATCGGTTGAGATTCCATTATGATGCCGTTACATGCTGTAATATTTTATCCGGCATTTTTTATAGAAACTGAGGCAGGTGCCGGTGTGAACACAGCCATAGAATTTACATTTGAAGTTTCATCAATCTCTGAGCAGTGCCAAAGGGGTTTGAATGTTCTCTAGAGACCTTTCACTCCTGCCTATAGGGCCCTTAGTTGGTCAGAATGCATCTATTTTTTTTTTTTTTAAATAAATTATCACTTTTGAGCAAACACAACACATTTTTAACATTGCAAATGTGCATTTTCCTTTTGGGACTTTACATACATATTGGGTGCTATAAAGAGACCACATTTCAGGATTATCAGCAAGGTCAAACTGCTGCTCTTCAGACCTTCGCGGCTGCTTATTTGATATGTTTTTATGTTTTATTTGTGTTTTCCGATTTTGAACATTTGAAATAAAAACAAACAAAACATTGCAAAGGTAGATGAGAAAATATTTTGTTACATTCATGTTTAGCCAATCTACACAACAGATAACAACGGGAGAAACATAACCTCACAAATCTCAGTCATGTCAGATTTCTTGATTATTCTCATTGGCTGCCATTTTGGTACCATTAAAAAGGGGTACTCCGGTGGAAAACTTTTCTTTTTTTTTTTTTTAATCAACTGGTGCCAGAAAGTTAAATAGATTTGTAAATTACTTCTATTAAAAATTCTTAATCCTTCCAGTACTTATTAGTGTACTACATAGGAAATTATTTTCTTTTGGGATTTCCTTTTTGTCATGACCACTGTGCTCTCTGCTGACACCTCTGTCCATTTTAGGAACTGTCCAGAGCAGCATATGTTTGCTATGGGGATTTTCTCCTGCTCTGGACAGTTCCTGACATAAACAGAGGTGTCAGCAGAGAGCACTGTGGTCGTGACAGAAAAGAAATCCAAAAAGAAAATAATTTCCTCTGTAGTATACAGCCGTTAATAAGTACTGGAAGGATTAAGATTTTTTTTAATAGAAGTAATTTACAAATCTGTTTAACTTTCTGGCATCAGTTGATTTAAAAAAAAAGTTTTCCACTGGAGTACCCCTTTAAGCAAAACTGTCAAATGTAAGTGATACATAACATCTTTAATTGTATACAGTTTTGTATTAGTTGTATCCTGTGCTCTGGGTACTTCCATTGTACCCAAGGTGATTATTGTTTATGATGTGTTAGATTGCCCAATAGGTATCTTTATTACAGGGAAAAAAACAGCGAATATTCGAAAACCTGTACCTAAACCTGATTGTACAGATTATTAGGTGCCAACCGTAACCGGTGGCACAACCGCAAAAAATTTTTTTTTTTTTTTTTTAGGGTAAAGTCACACGTGCCGCATTTTGCTGCGTATTTGCTGCTCCGTATTTTCCTACCCGTTTAAGTCAGTGAGTAGCAAAATCAGCTGGATATTTTGTTACCCATTGACTTCAATGGGTAGGAAAATGCGCAGCAGCAAATACGGCACATGTAACCTTACCCTTGATGTGATTTTTGTCTGCTCAATAATTCCAGGTGAAGTGATTGTGTTCTTCACCTTCACCTTGGATTTCTGTCAGGACATAAACCACAAAAATGTTAACATTTGCAATAAAACACACATTATTTATCAGCGGGCACACTACCAGTGCCAGCTGGCACATGAGAATACGCTGTGATGGTGACATACAAGGGCTAGGGTTCTTATAAGCAAAGTCATAAGTTCTGGGTTCGGCTCACTTGGGCGAGATTTATTAAAATTTGAGCAGTTGCCCACAGCAACCATTCAAACTGTAAAAATTAAAGGACAACTGTCAGTAAACTTCCCCCGCACTAAGCAGAGGTCCTGGCTGGTAGTGCAGGGGATGCTGATCAATATGCTGCCTACCATGCCCGGATCCGCAGTGTCGTTCGCCCGTTATCTTCATTCTTCAGTATATGCAAATGAGCTGCGGGGAGGGAAGAAACAGTCAGTGGGAGGGGATGAGTATTCATAATCCGGGCGGTGCTGCGGACGATCGGCACTGATGTCAGAGTGCCAGAAGGTGCCTTGTAACCCCACCCGTGCCAGTTAGCAGCTCATTTGCATATCTAGAAGAATGAAGATAACGGGCGAACGGCATAGCGGATCCGGGCATGGTAGGCAGCATATTGATCAGCGTCCCCCGCACTACCAGCCAATACCTCTGGTTAGTGTGGAGGGAGTTTACTGACAGTAGTCCTTTAAAGAAGCCATCTGATTGGTTGCTGTAAGTAACAGCTCCATTTTCTCCTCTGCACAGGTTTTGATGACTGTCCCCCTTGGTTCCTGCTGATTGTAACATTTACTTATGTTTTTTTACAGCACTGACTGTCCGATTTCTTACCAGACGTTTCATCGGAGAATATGGCGAGCTTGGTAAGTGTTTCTTTTATGTTGTCAGATGTGACATATCTTTGCCTGGTACTGTTATTATGTCGTCTTACCAAACTGTTTACCGGTTTGTCTTCTGACCACCATTATTTGCCATGTTTGATAAATTTAGTGACTAACTGGCAAATCAGTCTGTATCCTATGTCAGATTGGCAGAGCCTCTAAACTGGGTAGATGGATGCGCTAATCTATATTTACACGTATATGCTGAAATTCTATACACTGATGATAAATAAAACACAACTGTAGGCAAATTGGAAAACCCATAAAGGTCCATGATGAAAAGGTCAAGTGATTTACTGTGATGGTTTTAGGCAGAAAGTAAAATCCTTGCGTTGCCCGAGGTGCCTGCATTTTATTACTAAGCACTTAGGTTAAAGGGCAAGTATCCAAAGGAGAGTTTTAAGACCTATAATAAAACATATGAATCCTGATTTCAAATATATAGCACCATCTTATTAAAAGGGAATGTGTTCAGTTCAGGAATATATATATATATATATATATATATATATATATATATATATATATATAGTGCATAGTACATTCCACATTGTATGTAATGCATAGCATAGTACAATATGAATACTATGCAATTAATAGTAGGATATAGATCAGTGTTTCCCAACTGGTGTACCTCCAGCTGTTGCAAAACTACAACTCCCAGCATGCCCGGACAGCCTTCGGCTGTCCGGGCATGCTGGGAGTTGTAGTTTTGCAACAGTTAGAGGCACACTGGTTGGGAAACACTGGTATAGATGGAGAAGAGTCCTTTGTAGACACTGTAGGTCGTATATTCCATTTTCCACAATCCTAATGCCTGGGAACCATCACTAATGTCATTACCGCGGAGTGCATTGTACTTGTCATCCTCCTGCTTGGCGGTAACATAATAATCTATTTTTAGTTGATGCTGTTCATGTAAAATATAGAAGCCGCCTAATTACTGGAGGATAACCTCATTTGTCTGGGCTTCTCTGTACAGTCCTACGTATACATGTAATGTAATAAAGGATGACAATTAAGGGGAACAGAAGCAGATCTGGCTTAGTGGATATTTATGTATATAGGTTCTCTAGAACACGCAACCTGACTTTCCTGCAACCCATTGCACAGTCCTGCAGTATTAATCCTGTGGATAAGCAGAGTTGTAACCGTGCTTGTGTTTTTCTTACAGAATCTATATATAGCCACAACGTTTTGGTGGATGGAAAGGAAGTCATCTTTAATATCTGGGATTTTCCATATTCAAAGGTACGTTTTTCATGTTTCTCCTGCCCAAACATTTTACCCTTTGCATAATGTGTGAGACTAAGATCTTGGTACAATACTAAACTCACAAAACATACAACCTTTGGGAATTATTATTGATATATAGTCGGAGATTAGCTCAGTAGATCCAGTCAACTAGAGGCAAGATAGCAGCCAAAGGCAGGAACATGGAAGTAATGTTTAAACAGGGCGTCTCCTGTTTTATTTTTCCGTAACAAAACAAGTACAGCCTTCAGACATAAATACAAAATAAATTCTGCTTTTCCAGCAATAACTATACAGATAACTTCCCTGTCTTTGCAGATGGCTTACTACCAGCCATCCAACACACCAGTCAACACATGTTACTCACACAAGTTATAATGTTCTCCTTTTAAGGGTGCATTTCCACCTGGCGTATACGCAGCATATTTCATGCTGCGCAAAATTATGGCAGCAGCAGGAAATACACTGCGTATTCCTTGCTCACTATACACACGGCGGCAGGCCTGTGTGTGTAGTGAGTTTTGGAGGTGGGGCCGCATGGCGGAGTGACGGTGATGCGCGGCTCCATCCCCAAAACTCACTACACACATAGGGCTGCCGCCGGAAAGCCCTGTGTGTAGAGTGAACGAGGAATACGCAGGGTATTGCCCGCTGCTGCCGCTGCGTGAAATATGCTGCGTATACGCCAGGTGGGAATGCACCCTAAGGCTGCAAACCTGTGGTGCACAGTTCTCACAGCCGCTCTTGCAGACTGACTCTTCTAGTGACAATGGGGGAGATTTATCAAAACCTGTGCAGAGATCACTTCTTTCATTTTTGAAAAGGCCTCTGAGAAATGAAAGAAGCGATCTGATTGGTTGCTATGGGCAACACAGCAACTTTTCCTCTGGACAGGTTTTGATAAATCTCCCCCAAGCTGTCTTCAGCACCTCTGCTGATCTGGGCTACTCTGAAAACCTGGAGTCATCCAGGAAGGAGATGAAAGGACCCACTACCATACCTGCCTTTTATCCCATAAAAATCCAGGCCCAATAACAGAACCTAGCAACAACACCTGCAAAGCTGATTCCCCCTAGGGATTTTAACTCTTTTTGTATTTCCCATATCTCTCTCAAATTTACCAAGATGGTATATGCTCTTCCTGAAACCTGGTATCCACATAAGACCCCCAATATACTGCTATTGTTGTAAATGCCCATGTTACAAGCAGGAGTGTACCTATAATAATCCTGCAGAACAACTCCCCACCACTCACCTACAAGAGGTGTCAATTCTGTTGGACTATGGGAAATTCCAAAATAAGCAGAGTTTTGCCAGCATTCAAAAAGGGACAAGAGTTTTGATAGTATTGGCAGCAGAACATAGACGCCATGTATTGACCCATGCATAGAATCCTTTTAGAGTGTTCATTTGAAAAAGACGTCATGCACTGGTCAATACATAAGGTCCTTGCGCCAATAAATACTTATTTTATAACTTTTTTGGAAACTATCAGAATTCTTTTTTTTGTATGTATTTAACTGGATTGGTTGACCATGACAACCAGGATGCAGGAGCCAACTACACTTATTTTGCCCAGTATTATGTATTATTTAGACTGAATGGAATTTCAGATTTCCGTTCTGTTCACTTCCCTATAGCCCTCAGAATGCAGCATTGTTTATGGCTGATGAGCTGTCGTGATAGGCTCACAGGCATTGTATTTTTTGGTACAGATTGCCAGAAGCAGAATCTATATTCTTTTCAAATTCAGAAAAAAAGTCTATTAAACAAATCAGTAATGCCAAAAACTCATTAAATCAAGCAATGTATGGTAATAACGGCCTGTTGGGCCGAAATAGAACAAATAGAATCTATATTCTGCTGGCCCTACCTGTAGAGAAATGGCTGATAAATTGAAATGCTATATCGGTTATTGACACCCTCTGCAAGTTAATGGCAACAAATGTAAGAATCCCTGGTTGACATCTCTAGTAGGGCCATAATGGGAAATCAAAATGCAGGCTTATTATTCGTATGCTCCTGCTGGTAAAGGGAGTCGTTCTGAAAGCATTTTATATGGGAATTGTCATTTATGTCATTCCCTGTAGCTTAGCCCTAATTCTTGAAGCACAGACATAGATTGTGTTCATTTTTTAGTTTTTGTTGCAAAGCAAGCACACCGTGCAGAGGAGTGAAATGGTCATAGAAATGTCATGTGGCACAGACATATTTCTTGTTTAATAAGTTACTTTAACATTTAATACGTAACTGAAAGTAGCAGAGAAAATACCAGTGACTTTCCATAGCCTGCTCTACAGATCCACAATAACATTATTGATTGAAGGAGCTCTAAAGAGACAGAACAGCCATCTGAAGAGCATAACAAGCAGAGCTCTGGGCATGCAGTATCAGTGTTTGATCATGTATAGAATGTCAAGTGAGATAAGGAGAATTACTACCACCTGCTGGACTACTGACAAGTATCTTATCTTTAGTTTTCACATATTTTCCAGTTTGATCCACGATTGAGGAATGTTCCAGCTAACCCACTTGGCAGAATAAAAAAAAACTTTTACCCTATCGATTAGGCTCTGCTCGCAATAACATTTGTCTTCCATTTTTAAATGATCCTAAAAAAAGATGTTTTAAACACAATGAAAACTTGCATAAAGCTGACCATTTGTTTTAGATGACTTGTTCGATTTGCAGCTACCCCTCCTGATCCTTCATACAAATGCATACTCGGCTCGATCATGTATACATCATACACCTGCTGACTAGTGGCGGTCCCCTTATATCACCTATCGGAGGAGAGTCAGGAGGCCTCCATTCACACTAGATGGTCATCTGGTCCTGCAGAAATCAGTGGATTCAGACATTAATAATCTATTTGGAGTTCTGAGTTGAAATATTCCAATTCCACTTTGTTGTCCCCTAATAGCATTTATCACTTGCTCAGGTGAAAAAGGGATAAAGTTGTGACCACTGGAGGTCTGACTGCCCTGACATCCAACGATCAAGAAAACAGCGGTCCTAGAGTGCCAATTGTGAAATCTGAAGCAGTGGGCATGTATAACCACCTCTCCATTCACTGATATGAGACTGACAGCAACTTAAAGGGGTACTCCGGTGGAAAACAATTTTTTTCAAATCAACTGGTGCCAGAAAGTTAAACAGATTTGTAAATTACTTTTATTAGAAATTTTAATCCTTCCAGTACTTATCAGCTGCTGTAAACTACAGAGGAAGTTGAGCACTTGTCTCTGCAGACACCTCTGTCTTTATCAGGAACTGTCCGGAGCAGAAAGGTTTGCTATGGGGATTTTCTCCTGCTCTAGACTGTTCCTGACATGGACAGAGGTGTCAGCAGAGAGCACTGGGGTCAGACTGAAAAGAACAACTAAACTTCCTCTGTAGCATACAGCAGCTGATAAGTACTAAAAGGATTAAGATTTTTTAATAGAAGAAATTTACAAATCTGTTTAACTTTCTGGAGTTTTCCACCTGAGTACCCATTTAATAGACATGATGAGATGCTGAGTGGTTCATCTGGTAATAACAGATGATTTGT
Source organism: Hyla sarda (assembly GCF_029499605.1). Classification (NCBI taxonomy): domain Eukaryota; kingdom Metazoa; phylum Chordata; class Amphibia; order Anura; family Hylidae; genus Hyla; species Hyla sarda. The sequence goes on from NC_079192.1 coordinate 121,138,362, forward strand.
GGGGAACCTGCTACATGAACAGGGATGGTTCAGACATTGTACACACTTAATGTTAATATCTATTTAGGTTTTTGATCTTTACTATCCAACTCTCTCTGTAAAAGCAGTTGTGTCTACTAATGACATTTCCTTCTTTTGCCCTAGGAGCCTACAGAAGAAAGCTGTGCTGAGGAGGAGAAACGTATTCAATGGGCAGATGGTTTTGTCCTTGTCTATAGCATATCTGACAGAGCAAGTTTTAACATTATCTGCCAGACAATCCAACTCATCAAAGCTTCTAAAGACTGTCTAGGGCCGGAGAAACTGCCCATAGTCATTGTGGGTAACAAACGGGATCTCCATCATCTACGAACGGTGTCTAGCGAAGAAGGAAGGCTCTTGGCTCTTTCTATGGACTGTGACTTCTATGAGGTTTCAGCAGCAGAGGCCTATCATGGTGTCCTGATGGTATTTCATGGATTAGTAGACAAAATTAAGGAGTCCAAATTGGTTACGAAGAAGGGGACAGGAATACGAGGCATTGTAAAAAGTATGTCAGCGGTGTTTGCCAGGAGAAGAACAGACTCTCTGTAGTACCGGAGATTTATTGTTGACAGTGACACATGACTTATAACATCTGGAGTGCTTTTACCTACTTCACTTAGTCTTGACTGTGGAGTTTCTTACCGTGCAGTCTGCATTCTGTCGAGAACTGTCGTATTCTGTTAATCATTGCTCATTTCTCATTTAGTTAAATGGTTTACTTAACAGCTTCTAAAGTTGTCACTGAAATATGGAAAATAAGTGGAGAAGCTAGAAATAACCTCAGCGTGCTGCAGAGCAGTGAAACCTCAGTCTGATGAGATTCACCACAAATTAGGGAGATCAAAAGAGTCCTCGGCTTTCATCTCCCTATTATCTCTTATCAGGCCTGTTGGCTCTTGCTGCTGCCTGCACTGTTTTGCTTTCAGTCATGTATCTCAGCTCCATCATTATGTAGATCTACATACAGAGTGAAAGGTACATGAATATGAACGTTTGGATCCTGCCTGTTACAATGATTATGCACGTATTCCTATTTGTGCCTTATTTCTGAGTCTGTGGTGTTCTCACAGCAATGTCCCATGTGTGCACTGGGAGGAATGCTCTTTTATGAGGGTGAAGGAATGTGCGGAGCAGACATTCCATGCTGTGACAATACAGAAGCACCTCATGGCTAATTGCAGAAATCACAATTAACAGATGTCTGTATTCTTTGCAGTTTAACCATCAAGTGAACTAGTTCATTCCCCAGTCTGACAATACAAAGCTAATAGACTTCATGCTCAACCAGTACAGCCATTTGGGCAAATGCCACTTGACATTGGCATTATTGCCATTCTTATCTGTATGAGCAGTTTTCTGCATAATTTTTAAGATCTTTAGAACCCTGGTCATACTGGGATTATTATTACACTCATGTGAAGCTGACCTTAAAGGAGAGCTCCAGTGAAAAAAAATGTTTATCTCGTATGGCCAGCCTACCAAAGTAAAAATGATAAACATCAACTTACCTTCTGCCGCTTCCTCGGTGCCGCCATTATTGCCATTCTCTGGCCCTGGTCCCCTCCTGCCATTTTGTGCTCAACACTAACACTGTGGTTCAGCTAATTGCCTGCAGCAGCAATGTCCCACAGTCATGTAACCGTTCCGGGCCTGGCCTTCTTCCTGGCGCCTGGGCCCGTTACAGGACACTGCAGCTCAGCCTATCACCGGCTGAGGTGGGACATCGCTGTGGCATCGTGGGAGAGGCGGAAGGTAAGTTAATGCTTATGATTTTTATTCTGGCAGCCTGGGCATCGTAGTTTGCATTAAATGATGGACACCAACAGCACCAGGTAGACCCCGTTGACTTATAAAGGATTCCTTCTGGTTACATTGGGGTGTTTGGCGTTTTGGGAAGAACAATAGTGCTTCATGCTGTGCTATTCTTCCCATGAAATTTGACAGAACTATTGATGGAAACCTTTTAATTGTATTGTCAACATAGCCTTAGATTGGTAGAATCTGTAAAAAAGGAAAAACAGCGCTCCGTGGTGTAGTAAAAGAGAGACCTGTATGGTAACGTAACTGCTATATAGCTGCTTGCCTAAGATAGTTGTGTACCCACATACACAACAATGGTGAGCGTGTAAGAGAAAGGTGTCCGCAGCCAACCGGCTCAATACAATGAATAAAGGAGTAGCTTCGACAGGAACGCCGGTTTCACGTTGCGCAGGACACAGATGTCAACAGGTATGTAAAAGCAATAATTGTTTATTCTCCCAGATTGCAACGCGTTTCACTGCTACGGCAGCTTAATCATGCCTGATGAAGCTGCCGTAGCATTGAAACGTGTTGCATTCTGGGAGAATAAATCATTATTGCTTTTACATACCTGTTGGCATCTGTGTCCTGCGCCACGTGAAACCGGCGTTCCTGTTGAAGCTACTCCTTTATTCATTTGATTGGTAGAAACAGGAATGAAAAGATGTGAACATTAGGGGATCTAATTTGCCATGAAGCATTAAACAGATGTTATAGTGAACTTGAACTATAAAAGTGCAGGTACCTCTTTTCTTATTACTTGTTCCATTATTTGTCTCTGGCCTAAGCATGATATATAGAATCCACCCCTTGACCATGTTAATCAATGTCAGGAGCCAAGCTGAATCTAATGGTTCCATATTTCTGCATTGTTACATTCAGAACATTTTGTCCACTAGCTCGGTCATAACTATGCATGCCTAAAAGCCTTTGTGGCTTTACACAATATTAGTATAGCCTTATATTTCTGGTTCTCTGTATATGTCCATTAATGTGTCCATCATTCCAGGTGAAAACACAGTCAACTGTTAATTCCATGGTAATACTGTGTTTTATCACAATAAGGCTACATACTTACGTAGCACTTAAGCAGCATATTTCACACTGCACAAAAATCTGCTGTGCAGGGGAAAAAACGCTGCCTATTCTCTATTGAGCATACACACAGGACTAGCTGGCGGCATCCCTGTGTGTTCAGTGAGGTTTGGAGGGGAGGCAGCGCATCGGCATGACCATGACGTGCAGCCCTCTCTCCAAACCTCACTGATCACACAGGGCTGCCGGCGGGTAGTCCTGTATGTATGCTCAACAGAGAATATGCAGCATATTTCCCGCTGCACAGCAGTTTTTGTGCGGTGTGAAATACACTGCGTAAGTGCTACGTGGGAACGTAGCCTATGCATGTATTTTACCTGGTGCAAAATAAATGAGCACAAAGATCACCAATAGAAAATTGCTAAAGTAAAAACAATATTCTGTAGCTTTCAATGTGTAATGTTGATTCATAGAGTTCCATTTTAAACTTCTCTGTGTTACTGTGTCTGACAGTCTGTCACGTGTCACAATGTCCTTTACTCTGTAAAATATATATAAGTTCCTTTGAGTGTAATATATGGTATGTAGATATATAAATTGTATATTTGTATAGAGCTATGTCCTTTTATTGTATGTGAACACCGTATCTACATATGTGTAAACAGGTCAAGAAATGTATATGTAAATAAGAAAATGCTATGCATAATATATTCAGTATACAAATAAAATATTCTTCAGATATGTATGCATGTCATAGTCCTGTGTCTGGTTATATGCTTATTTATTGGTATTATATAATAATATTTATTCCTCATGAGCTCTGGTGTTACGGGTTTCAGTTAACATGAACTATTAAGAGTGACAATGCATGTAACATCTTAAAGGGGTACTCCGGTGAAAACCTTTTTTCTTTTAAATCAACTGGTGGCAGAAAGTTAAACATATTTGTAAATTACTTCTATTAAAAAATCTTAATCCTTCAAGTACTTATTAGCTGCTGAATGCTACAGAGGAAATTCCTTTCATTTTGGAACACTGATGACATCACGAGCACAGTGCTCTCTGCTGACATCTCTGTCCATTTTTGGCAACCATGCATAGCAGATGCATAGCAGGTGTATGCTAAGGGCAGCATGGTGGCTCAGTGGTTAGAACTGCTGCCTTGCAGTGCTGGGGACTTGGGTTCAAATCCCACTAAGGACAACAATAAATAAAGCATTATTATTATAATAACGTCAGCAGAGAGAACTGTGCTCGGATTGTCATCAGAGAGCATTCCAAAAAGAAAATAATTTCCTCTGTAGTATTCAGCAGCTAATAAGAACAGGAAGGATTAAGATTTTTTTTATAGAAGTCATTTACAAATATGTTTAACTTTCTGCCACCAGTTGATTTAAAAGAAAAAAGGTTTTCACCGGAGTACCCCTTTAAATATTAGCTGGATATTTCCACATCTTCTGTGCTTGAATAGAAGAGGATGAAATGAGAAGACATTGTAAGGGTAATTTATGGGTCTAGGGCCTAAGTCTCCAACCCACTGACCTGCAGCTGTTGCAAAACTACAACTCCCAGCATGCCCAGACAGCCGAAGGCTGTCCGGGCATGCTGCAAGTTGTAGTTTGCAACAGCTGGAGGTCTGCAGATTGGAGACCACTAATGTAGGGATGCAAAGGGGTTGTTTAATGAACCCCCATCCTATGTCTCCAACCCGTGGACCTCCAGCTGTTGCAAAACTACAACTTTCAGCCATTGGCTGTCTGGCATACTGGGAGTTGTAGTTTTGCAACAGCTGGAGGTCAACAGTTTGGAGACCACTTATCTATGGTTTGAAATGGGTTGTCTAATAAACCTTGTCCATTTGTCTTACTAGGATATATATGGACTTCATGGGGGGGCAGGGAGTTCAAGCTTTGGAACTTTTTGGTACTAACTATACAGCACTATAATATGGTAGTATGAATGTTAGTTAAAAAGAGGATAGTTGCTGATTATCATTATAGGTATATCAAGCAGTATATGCCGACCTGTAATAATTCTAGTGCTAATCTAGTCCTTATGGTAAACAGTATTAGAAGACTAGGTGGATCTGGGGCAAATTTACTTATGCATGGCCAACTATACATTCCTCTATGCAGTGTACATAGTATTTTTATTTTGTAAAGTTAGAATGGGTTAATATCTCGGTGCTAACCAAGAAAGTGCCCCGAGGCATAACAATACAATCTTTACCATTCTCTACTAAATGTATTACTGGATTATCCCCTTTAAACTTAGAGCTCAGTGTCCAGTTATATCCCACTTCAGAAAGGGTAACTTACCTGTAGTCTGTCACTACTCAGGTTGATAAATGTCTCTTCATCCTCAGGGCACGGGTACAGATCCATCACTTTGTCTGAAGAACTCCCTGCCACTGCCCTTTCTAACAATGTCAACCTAAGTGGAATTGTCTTTTTTTTTTTTTTAAAGAGTTCTTTAAAGCATACCTTAAAAAAAGTTGTATAGTTTTGGCACATTAACCCTTCAAAGTGGTGACAACAGAAATATGAGTGCTTTTAAATCCCGATAGTCCCCTTATGGTGCACAGCTATTTCTCTCCATTTCAAGGAAAGGACAGGAGCTGGGCTGTTTGCCAGCAGTACTCACACCTAAATTTCATTTCCTTTACTTCATTGGCCAATCACAGCACATACTCACAAGCTCCCCTCCTCTCTGCTATGCCATGACCGTTCTCAGGAAAGTACACTGCTTAGACTGAACAGGCTCGGACTAAATTTGGGGATAATTTATGATGCATCACTATAGATAGCAAGTGAAGGGAGTAGGGCGTTATTGATTTATCGGTTTTACAAGGTGTTATGTGATTTGAAAGGAAAGAAACAGCAGCAGGATCCCATTATAGAAGGGTGTACATAAGCAGGGGTTACATTATATAATCATTCCTGGTCTAAGCATCCACCTGCTAAGAACACATTCACCGTTCACCGTTAAGGCACAGTCTAGGCCTTCTGGAGGAAATAGGCTGGCTCATAATGCATGCACTTAGTCCATGCTCCCTCACATGCATAACACTATCTAAGCCCCCCTTCCAATGTTCCTTTTGGTCTCTCTGCTACTATAGACAGAATTCCCCTAACTTCAGACGATGGACAGCAGTTTTCAGGGAAGTGAAGCACCTAGTGGCCAAGATTTAGGGCTTTATTTCTGGGGTAGGAAGACATTTTTGGACATGTTGCGAATCACATAGGATCACATTAAATGAAGGAATATTGTTTGAAATAACAGTGACCATTTAAGTAACCTTACTATAAACATCGATTGATAATGTGCGGTAGTATACTTTACTATGCAAACACAGAAAACAGGACTGTTTATCAGAAAAGAATAAGAACTTGGCCATCAAATGTTAGTTTGTCTCTTGATCAGTTTATTTAACAAAGCACTCCAGTTTATATTTCCATATCATGCTCACTATTATTTGTCCTACAGCGCCATTTGTTTTATTACAGCACAGCTACATAAACAAAATGGCAAAAAACACACTTTAACCCCTTGCCACAAATGGACGTTCATTAACGTCCAATTGCGGCTCCCAAGATATGAAACGCGATCAGCAGGTGAGCGCGCATCGTACCCAGTGGGTCCCAGTTGCTGTAGGCAGCCGGGACCCACGGCTAATGCTGGATATTACCGATCGGGCTGATGTCCGGCATTAACCCTTTAGACACTGTGATCAAACTTGATCGCCGTGTCTATAACGAAAGTAAACATTGCCGGTTAGCTCAGTGGTGCTGTTCGGGACCGCCGCGGTGGAATTGCGCCATTCCCAAACAGCTTGCAGGATGCGAAGAGGATCTTCTCCTGCCTCCTCGCTGTCCAATTGCCAAATGACTGCTCCGTGCCTGAGATCCAGGCAGGAGCAGTCGAGCGGCGGTAACACTGATCAATGCCATGCTATTGCATGGCAGTGATCAGTGTAAGAAATTAGTGAAAATAAAGTGTTAATAAATGTGATTTAACCCCTTCCCTAATAAAAGTTTGAATCACCTCCCTTTTCCCATAAAAAAAAACTGTGTAAATAAATGTCCGAACTATAAAAATATATCATTAATTAAATTGCACGGTCAATGGCGTACACCTAAAAAAATTAGCGTATTTTTGGTCACTTTTTATACCATATAATTTTTTATAAAAATTAAACAAAAGGTGCGATGAAAACAGAAATGGTATTGATAAAAACATCAGATCACGAGACAAAAAATGAGTCCTCATGCCACCACTTATAAGGAAAAAAAAAAAGTTATGGCGGTCAGAAGAGGACATTTTTCAACATTTTGGTGCAAGTAGTTCTAATTTTTTTGGTATTAAAATAAAATCAAACCTATATAAATTGGGTATCCTTGCGACCGTATGGACCTACAGAATAAATATTAGGTGCAATTTTAACCGAAAACTGCAATGCACAGAAATGGAAGCCGCTAAAAATTACAAAATGGCTTTTCTTAAAAATTTTGCTGAACAAATATTTTTTTTCTGGTTTCGCCGTAGATTTTGTGGTGAAATATGGATTTTTATGTGGAAAATTGAAAGTGTTATGATTTTTAGAAGGTCAGGAGGAAAAACTAAAGTGCAAAAATGAAAAATCACCAAAGAGGGAAGGGGTTAAATAAGAAAATGCATCTAAAGTTAACATATAGTGAACTGGCACCAACCCACTTATGAGTTCACAAGGGTGGCCTCAAGCACTGGCAGCCTAAGGAGATGAGCAGGCGCAATGATCAAACACCAAACTCAATCTCTCAGAGGAGCCAGAGGAGTCATGGTCAATTTTGACAGCATGAACAAGGGATTTTAGTAACCTCGGACAATTTTACCTATGCTGCTCAACTGTACATTCCTTTATGCAGTGTATATAGTGTTTCTGTGGATATAGAATGGGTTACTATCTCAGTGCTGAGAAACATGCCAGAAGGCATGACAATACAATCTTTACCATTCTCTGCTAAATGGTGTACTGGATTATCCCCCATTTAAACTAAGAACTTAGCTTTGCCTAAGTGTCCAGTTATATCCCACTTCAGAAAGGGTAACTTACCTGTAGTCTGTCACTACTCAGGTTGATAAATGTCTCTTCCTCCTCAGGGCACGGGTACAGATCCATCACTTTGTGTGAAGAACTCCCTGCCACTGCCCTTTCCAGCAATGTCAACCTAAGTGGAATTGTCATTTTTTAAATGGAGTTCTTTAAAGCATACCTGTAGTTTAAAAGAATTTGAAAAACTTGCATAGTTTTGGCACATTAAAGGGGTACTCCAGTGGAAAACAATTTATTTTTAAATCCACTGGTGCCAAAATGTTAAAACAATTTGTAAATTACTTCTATTTAAAAAAATATGAATCCTTCCAGTACTTATCAGCTGCAGTATGTTACAAAGGAAGTTCTTCTCTTTTTGAATTTCTTTTCTGTCTGACCACAGTGCTCTCTGCTGACACATCTGTCCATTTCAGGAACTGTCTAGAGTAGGAGTAAATCCCCATAGCAAACCTATCCTGCTCTGGACAGTTACTGACATGGACAGAGGTGTCAGCAGAGAGCAATGTGGTCAGACAGAAAAGAACAACTGAACTTCCTCTGTAGTATACAGCAGCTATAAGTACTGGAAAGATTAGGATTTTTAAATAGAAGTAATTTGCAAATCTGTTTAACTTTCTGGCACCAGTTGATTAAAAAAAAATATATATATGTTTTCCACCGGAGTACCCCTTTAATCATGTTTCTATGTGTAGACCATGGCAGCATAAACAAGTTTGCAACTGGCTTCATTTAGCAAACTTTCCTGGTTCTGTAAATATCTCTTTTTAATCTGCCTTCTTGTTGACAGCTGGCAGTCATGGTTCCCGTCCCCCAGCTCTGCTTTAGAATCAGTTAGAAGCAGAGAGAGACCTATGAATTAAACAAGTGAATGGAGCCAAGTTGTAATACCACACACAACCTGAGGACAGGTGTGGTGCTATTTGTGGAAAAAATAAGCTCTGTTTTTCTATTCCTAGATAACCCCTTTTAACTATGTTTTCTCTGAAACCTTAGCCTTTCAGAATAAATCTTAGTTTGTTTTAATAAGGGAGTCTCTGTTTAATGCTGCTTGTGGTTCGGGCACTATTAAACTCCTGACAGGTTCCTTTTCATGTGATGAGTCCTTTTACGGACTGCATTTTGGTAAGTAAGAATTATAGTGATTTGCTTTGAAGAAGTTTAGTTATGGACTTCAGATGTATATTAGCTATATTTATTGTTTATTGATATCAGTAATTTGCCTTGGGTAGAGTCTGCCCCAGATAACCCTGGCTCCATAAATCACTGAACTTTGTTCCTCCTGTCTTCTAAATATGGAAGACATTAGTGAACGTAGATGTTCTGTCCTTTGGCAGAGAACTCTAGCCTGTTACTCATACAACTTTTTTTTAGGGTATCACTTTGATATACACATTGAATCAAACGTGACTATCCACAACCTTTTGTAACAACTGAAAAGTAAGATGTTGAAGCTTTTTTTCATGTGTTTTATAAACAGTTTTTTATGTAAATATTGTGCACAATGAGAGGCATTTTTTTCTGCAAACAGACTGCAGCATATAAAAAAAACTATACTTACCCCTCTCCTTCCTACTAGTCTAGCGCCACCGCCACTGGAGATATTATTAGTGCCACCGCAAAAATGGAAATATTATTATTGATAATTATTATTTTATTTATATATAGCATTCATGGTTCCAGGGTGCTGTACATTTGATAGGGGTTACAATACATGACACAAAAGCAGATACAGTGCCCCCCCCCCCCCCCCCGACCTACGATGGCCCCGACATACGATAATTTCAACATGCGATGGGCTCTTAGAGGCCATGGCATGTTGAAGGCAGCATCAACATACGATGCTTTTGTATGTCGGGGCCATCGCATAAACGGCTATCCGACAGCGCAGACTGCTCCAGCTGCCACCGGATAGCCGTTTACGGTGCCCCGTGTGGTCCGCTGACGATCACTTACCTGTCCTCGGGGCTCCGGCGCGTCCTCTTCGGGATCCCCTGCATCGTCGGCGCTCTCCATTGTCGTCATCACGTCGCTGCGTACTCCGTCCCGTCATCCAATAGGAGCGGTGTGCGTAGCGACGTGGTGGCGGCGACGGAGAGCGAGGATGCCAGAGAAGCAGAGGCCTTACCGGAGCGTCGGGGACACGGCGACAGCGATGGACGGCGACATCCAGGGCAGCGGTGACGAGCGGTGACGGTCCGAAGTGGTGGGGACACGTTAGTATAACCTCCAATACCAGTGGTCTTCAACCTGCGGACCTCCAGATGTTGCAAAACTACAACTCCCAGCATGCCCGGACAGCCGTTGGCTGTCCGGGCATGCTGGGTGTTGTAGTTTTGCAACATCTGGAGGTTCGCAGGTTGTAGACCACTGTCCTATACTTTACATTGCACAGATCCCTCAACATATGATGGTTTCAACAAACGATGGTCCATTTGGAACGGATTACCATCGTATGTTGAGGGACCACTGTACAGTGACTGTGATACAGAACAATGTGAAGAGAGAGAGGCCTGCCTATAAGGGCATAGTCTATGTTCACATGAACGTTGAAATCCGCATGGAAATTCTGCAGGTGTTTTAAGCCTTTTCACTTAAATGAGTTATACAGTCCCATTTACACAGCAGAATTTTTGCTGCAGACGTCCTGCAGCTAAAATTCTGCGTTCCGCAACGATATAATTCATGTGTTATATTTCTGCGGAATTCGGCTGTGGAAGCCCAGTGAAGTGATTGTTTTTTTTTTCTACACTAAATGCGGATTCCGTGTGAATTTAGTGCAGAATTTGCGGGGATTCCATGCGAAATTAAAACTTTTGTAATAAACACAGGCACTGTTTTTATAGTGCACTGTGTATTCATGCGGAAAATCCGCATAAATTCCGCACAAATTCCACATATGATTGAAACATGCAGAATTCCAGGCCGAATTAATGCGACTGCGGAATTCACGCATTTATTCTAAATTTCTACTGTCTGAATATAGCCTAGCAATCTACAATTGTAATGAAGATGCCCCTGTATACCGAACAGGGGGCGCTGCAGTCAATCACTTCCCTCTGCAGTCAAGTGCATGAGCAAGTACACATAACTACCGAGGCCGGTGCAGCGCCCCCCCCTGTCAGTGCACAGGGTGTACATTTGAACAATTGCTTTGGGGATTCAAAAGCAGCAGTAGACCTGGGCCAGTGGTGGGAGTGAGTATACATTTTTTTTCGTACTTTTAACCATCCAGGTCTGCATTATGCTGTTTGTGAACATGTTGGATGACATTTATCATTGCCTTTAGACTGTTTATTGTGTCTAGAAAAGACACAAAAAAGGCGCAATTGGGGTTTATTTGCGCCTTTTTTGTGCCTTTTGGTTTACACATTTCTGCTGATTTTGAGTTGCAATCCACTGATTTTGGAAATACACATGATATGGAAGGGTTTTATCAACTGCGCCTTTTTGTGAAAAGGAGCAAAAAAAGCCACAAAGCCACTGAAGTCTCTAAAACTACACCAGCCCAGACTTAGTTTAGCTTTTTGTTGTATGTGAAGAGAAAAATTTCAGAAAATGTGACCTGCACAAAATTTATCAAATGCTCTGTGACCTTTTAATACATTTGGTGCCCCTACACATTACCAGCACACACAAAAAAAGGTGTAGAAAAATGCTTCACTTACACCTACAATGATAAATGCTTCACTTACACCTACAATGATAAATGCTTCACTTACACCTACAATGATAAATACTTCACTTACACCTACAATGATAAATGCTTCACTTACACCTACAATGATAAATGCTTCACTTACACCTACAATGATAAATGCTTCACTTACACTTACAATGATAAATGTGGGCCGATGTTCAGATTTTTTGCTTCTTACAGTCCCAGACAAAATGGCCTGCCAGTTCAGCAACAGAAATGACCTCCCGTGCACTCATCATACAGCACAAAATCGGAACAACAGATGAATGCATATGACATCTACAATTGGCATTTATAATAAAGCAATAAACGTTTCCTTAACAATTGGTATTTGTTCACATGTAATATATGGCAGAAATTGTGTGTAGTTTTTTGACACTTTAGGCCAAATTTTTAAATGCAATGATAGATGATGATTAGACCCATTCTATAGAGAGAACTGCCCTCCTCTGATGCACATTTCTGAGAAATACGCTCAGAATAGGAGACTAATTATGTATTGCAGCATATTGAAAATATGTGCTCAAAAAACTATATGTCTCGCCAATTCACAGTGGGAACTGCTGGGAGTATTTCCACTGAAAACCAAAGACACACATTGGCATGTATTGTGGTGCATAATATGTGCTAAAATCCATGCTGATAAACTCCATGTGAATATATCCTTAAAGGAGTATTCTGCCCCTAGACATCTTATCCCCAATCCAAAGGATCAGGGATAAGATGTCTGATTGCGGGGGTCCTGCCGCATGGGACCCCCACGATCTCCCTATTGCACCTGACATTCGTTTAGAGCATCGGGTACAGTGCCGGAGGCTCGTGACGTCCCGGCCACGCCCCGCTCGTGACATCATGGCCACACCTCTTAATGCAAGACTATGGGAGGGGGCGTGACAGCCGCCAAGCCCCCTCCCATAGACTTGCATTGAGGGGGCATGGCTGTGATGTCAGGAGTGGGGCGTGGCTGTGAAGTCACGAGCCTCCACCCCTCATTGCCAGGCAATCTGGCACAGAGTGATGTTCCCCAGTGGCGGGACCCCCATCATCAGACATCTTATCCCCTATCGTTTGGATAGGGGATAAGATGTCTAGGGGCAGAGTACCCCTTTGAAATAAAACAGACAAATAGAATGAACAGGGGATACACATTTAAGGTCTATGTACACGCACAGAACTCTGCGCTGGATTTGAAGCTGCAGAGCTTCAAATTCTGCTCATCAAATATGCGCAGGATACTGTATGTGTGAATACACCCTTAATAGATATGGAGTCTTTTTGAGATACAGTATTCTACCCTGCAAGCAATGCTTCTAGGGGAGATTACCTCTATAACTTGGCATTAAATTACAATTTAATAAATATTTTGGAATTCTGGACTTTAGTAATATTGCATCTGATAAAGAGACAAATAATAATGATAATCATGATGATAATAATAATAATGATAATAATAATCTACTAAGGCTGGGTTCACACCACGTTTTTCAACTACGGTTCCCGCATACGTTTTCATTAGTGAAAATGTATGGAGCGGTATTGAAAACGAAATACATAGGCAAAGCATTGCAAACCATATGCACCCTGATGCATACGGTTGCGTACAGTTTGCTTGCAATACGGTTTTTAACAGTACTCCAAACCGTGTTTAACCAGTTTAAAAACCGTATTGCAACCGCATACCTTTATTTTTTTTTAACATTGACGTCAATGGGAAACGCACATGTATACGGTTCCATCCGGCAAAACCGTATGCGTTTTTTCTTTGCACATGCGCATTTGCATCCTAAAGTCCCCACCCAAGACCCCTCCCATAAAAAATGGACAGAATTTTCAAAAACGTATGTTTTTTTTTTTTTTTTTTAATAAAAACGGACAGAACTGTATGCACTTTTAAAAACAGTATACTGTTTAAAAACGCATACGGTTTACTTTTTCCCATACTGTTCCATCGGTTTTTTTCCCATACGGTTTTTGATAGAAAACATATGCGGGAAACGTAGTTGAAAAACGTGGTGTGAACCCAGCCTAAGGGTGCATTCACACCACGTTTTTGCAATACAGTTCCTGTATCAGTTTTTCGATGAAAAACTGATTCCTCAAAACCGGACTTAACTGTATGAAAACGTGTGTACAAATTTTAACCCGTATACAGTTAAAAATTATGTCCGGTTGCAATTTTTTTTTTTGTGCAAAGTCAAAAAACGTATGGTGAAAACCGGATGGAATCGTACGCACATACAGTTCTGTACGGTTCTCATTGACTCCAATGTTTAAAAAAAATGTATACGGTTTAAAACAGTTTATCACCTGGACCAAAAACCGTGGTAGGCTACGGTTTTGGCTACGGGGAAAAAAACTGACAAAACCGTACAGGGTGCAAAACGGACACAACCTGATGCATCGTTTGGCATAAGGTTTTCAATGGAGAGTCAATGCATACGGTTTTCAATACTGTTACATACGGTTTTCACATTAAAAACGTATACGGGAACTGTATTGCAAAAACGTGGTGTAAATGCAGCCTAACAGAAAATAAATATTCTACTGTTATATTAATTTTATTATTAATTACTTTTGCATTGCCTTCTGTATATTGAGATATCCTTTATTCTATGCTGCAAACAAACATTTAAAATTCAGCACTAACGGATGTTGTAATGAAGGAATTTTGCCATATACACCAGTATTGTCTGTGTATATGATACAACATAGTACAGGGGTCCCTCAAGTTACAATATTAATTGGCTCCAGGACGACCATTGTATGTTGAAACCATCGTATGTTGAGACCAGAACTCTATGGAAACCTGGTAAATGGTTCTGAAGCCCCAAAATGTCATCCAAAAATAGGAAAAGGTGAAGATTAAAGAAAAATAAGTAGATAACTAATATAGATAAAGCAAATCCTTACATATAAAAGTAAGAAAGATCTGCTGGGAGCTGTAAATCACTGTCTATGTCAGTGTTTCCCAAGCAGGGTGCCTCCAGCTGTGGCAAAACTACAACTCCCAGCATGCCCGGACAGCCGCTGGCTGTCCGGGCATGCTGGGAGTTGTAGTTTTGCAACAGCTGGAGGCACCCTGGTTGGGAAACAATGGTTTATGTAGAGAACAGGAGCTTCTTCAGGGTCCTATACAGTACACAGTGTCCTAAATGGAGCCGCCCTTACTTGGTGTCCAAAGGAGCAGCTAACCCCTGGCACAGGTAAGGAGTAGTACAGAACTTGTAGTTCCTCCCTGTACTGTAGGGGGCGCTACCAGACACCAGTCACTGCATACACTTCAGTAATAAAGGTGATTTACCAGTAAAATGCCCATTCTGATTGGTCAGTTCCTCCAGTTGTAACACGTTTCACAGATCTGGACTGTCCGTACATTGTATGTTGAGTCAGGCTTCAGGTTACAATGGTCCAGAAAAGAGCATTTTATGTTGAAACTATTGTATGTTGAGGCCATTGTAAGTTGAGGGATGACTGTATAGACTTTCCTAATCCTCTTCTTGAATTAGTTACAGATGTAAAGAGGCAAGCATCACGTGCAAAATAAGTGAACCCACGAACAAGTGCAGGCAAAGGGCCTTGTTTACTTTCAGCTTCATTATTGCAGAACCAAACTGTGAAAAGAATGCTTTTGTATGACTGCATTCTACAACCATCTGACATGTTGCTATAAATTCAACATTGGCCCACAAGTTTTGTAAATATAAGCCTACATCACTGGGATGTTTTGAAAGTTAGACTCACGTTAGATTTAGGTGTATAGTTAACCGGCTTCTAAGAGCATTATAAAAATCAACAAACAGCAACGACAGACCATTTATTCACATAAGGGATAGTAACTTGTTTTGCCTTAGCATGGTCAGCAGCATTTTACATGGGAGATAATTCCCCCTAAAATCCCCCTAGAAAGTTAAACAGATTTGTAAATTACTTCTATTTAAAAAACATAATCCTTCCAGTACTTATCAGCTGCTGTATACTACAGAAGTTCTTTTCTTTTTGAATTTCCTTTCTGTCTGACCACAGTGCTCTCTGCTGACACCTCTGTCCATGTCAGGAACTGTCCAGAGCAGGATAGGTTTGCTATGGGGATTTGCTCCAACTGTGGACAGTTCCTGACATGGACAGAGGTGTCAGCAGAGAGCACTGTGGTCAGACAGAAAGGAAATTAAAAAAGAAAAGAACTTTCTGTGGTACATATAGCAGCTGATAAGTACTAAAAGGATTTTAAAAAATAAGTAATTTACAAATCTATTCAACTTTCTGACACCAGTTGATTTAAAAAAAAAAAAAGAATGTTTTCCAATGGAGTACCCCTTTAATGCCTTGGAATACCTCTTTATTTGTATTCGTTCATTGGACAGCTCAGTGAGAACTAGTATGGCAACAAAGTAAAAAAAATGAAAGTATTTCTCTTTTAAAATGTTATAGACTAGGGCAGGGATCAAGTCAGGGGTGGACACAGACAACAGAGGGCCCCTGTGCAAAGAATATGCCTGCCCCCCCCCCCCCCCCCAGGTAATATGTTTGCTAGATAAGCAGGTAGTACGTTTGCAAGTAGTAAATTAGGTAAGTAGAACATTCTCTAAGTAGGTAGGCAAGTAGTAAGTTTGCAAGTTATTTAGGCAGGTAGTAAGTTCAGTTGGTAGGAAGGCAAGTAAAAGGTTTGCCGCTAGGTAGGTAGGTTACCGTATATACTCGAGTATAAGCCGACCCGAATACAAGCCGAGGCCCCTAATTTCACCCCAAAATCCCAGGAAAAGTTATTGACTCGAGTATAAGCCTAGGGTGGGAAATACATCATCCCCCCCTGTCATCATCCAGACCCCCGTCATTAACACCCTCATTATCATCACCCTGTCATCATCACCATGTCATAATCCCCCCTTCATCATCCCCCCTTCATCATCACCGCCTGTCATCATCCCCCCTTCATCATCCCACACCCCCCCTTCATCATCCCCTTGTCATCATCCCCACCCCCCCTTCATCATCCCCTTGTCATCATCCTCTTGTCATCATCCTCTTGTCATCATCCCACACCCCCCCTTCATCATCCCCCTGTCATCATCCCACACCTCCCCCTTCATCATCCCCTTGTCATCACCACATGTCATCATCATCACCGCTTGTCAATGTCTGATACAGTGGTCTTCAACCTGCGGACCTCCAGATGTTTCAAAACTACAACTCCCAGCAAGCCCGGGCAGCCATCGGCTGTCCGGGCTTGCTGTGAGTTGTAGTTTTGAAACCTCTGGAGGTCCGCAGGTTGAAGACCACTGCGGCCTTCGACATCATCCAGCCAACTCTCACCCCCTTTAGTTCTGTACTCAACTCTGCTCGGCGCTGGTCCGGTGCTGCAGGACTGTCCGGTGGGGAGGTCGTCCGGTGGGATAGTGGTTCCGGGCTGCCATCTTCACCGGGGGGCCTCTTCTCCGTGCTTCGGGCCCGGAATAGAGGCGTTGCCTTGACGATGACGCAGAGGGACGTTGGTAATGAACGTACCTCTGCGTCGTCATCAAGGCAACGTGACTATTCCGGGCCCGAAGCGCGGAGAAGAGGCCCCCCCCGATGAAGATGGCAGCCCGGAACCACTATCCCACCGGACGACCTCCCCACCGGACAGTCCTGCAGCACCGGACCAGCGCCGAGCGGAGATGAGTACAGAACTAAAGGGGGTGAGAGGGGCTGGATGTCAAAGGCTGCAGTGGTCTTCAACCTGCGGACCTCCAGAGGTTTCAAAACTACAAAACTTGTAGTTTTGAAACCTCTGTAGGTCCGCAGGTTGAAGACCACTGAGGGCGGAGAGTTCACTCGAGTATAAGCCGAGGGGGGTGTTTTCAGCACGAAAAATTGTGCTGAAAAACTCGGCTTATACTCGAGTATATACGGTATACGTTTGTTAGGTAGGCAGGAAAAGTATTTGCTAGGTAGGTAATATGTGTGGTTGGTAGGTGGGTGGCCACGTTACATTTGGTAGGTAGGCCCTTAGTCCAGTGTTTTCCAAACAGGCTTTGGCTGTTTCGGCATGCTGGGAGTTGTAGTTTTGCAACAGCTGGAGGCACTCAGGTTGGGAAACACTGGACTAAGGGCCCAACTACCCACCAAAATACCACCTTCTGCTGCAAAACTCTAACTTTCAGCTTAAGACTGTCCGAGCATGCTGGGAGTTGTAGTTTTGCAACAGATAGAGAGACAATGTTTCAAAAACCCTGCCGTAGTTAGTGTTTCCCAACCTGGGGGCCTCCAGCTGTTGCAAAACTACAACTCCCAGCATGCCCGGACAGTCTTAAGCTGAGAGTTAGAGTTTTTCAACAGCTGGAGGCACCCAGGTTTGAAAACAATGGACTAAGGACCTACCTACCAAACCTGAGTGTCTCCAGCTGTTGCAGAACTATAACTCCCAGCATGCCTGGACAGCTAAAGACTGTCAGGGGAATGCTGGGAGTTGTAGTTTTGCAACAGCTGGAAGTCCCCAGGTTGGAAAATACTGACTAAGGCAGTGTTTTCAAAACAGTGTCTCTCCAGGTGGTCCAAAACTACAACTCCCAGCATTCCCGGACAGTCTCTAGCTGTCAAGGCATGCTGGAAGTTATAGTTTTGCAACAGCTGGAGGCACACTTATTTGTAAACACTGGTGTAACACTGGAGGCACACTGATTTGTAAAACTGGTGCTGAAACAATGATGACACTGAGCGCACCGTGATTCACTGATCTGCAGGAAAAGCAGAAGGCGGCGAACAGAGAACGGGACACCAATATTGGAGCAACGGGGGAGCATAGACAGTTGAGTTAGTTTCTTTTGGAATAATTTTCATCCCTGGCACAGTGGATAAAACTAAAATAAAATACTAAAAAAGCCAGCAAGTAGAAGTAAAACGTCCGTCTTTATTCAGGGTTCTTCCTTAAAAGCCTTCACGGTGGCAGACAAACCGTGAACATATCAAAAATATGAAATATTGCACAAACAGAGGGGGGTCCCAAGCAGGGCTGACGCGTTTCTGATCTATCGATCCTTACTCATAGCCTGTAGATCCTCAAATGAGGCACCCTTATATACTCCAGGGCATTTTCCCCATTCCCACAGGAAGGGGAGGGACAGGTCCACATCACATGTGCGCGTGATTAAAACAAAAACATGGGACCAAACACAGATAAATTATTCGGAGACATATCAGTAATGTAATATTAAATCTGTTTTGCTATTTAGACCATGGGGTTGAATGCAATTCAAAAGATAAATCCACATGATTTCCCCATTGTGGAGGGATCGAATATGGTTACCTCCCCTTTTATTTAGGTTCACCTTCTCAATGCCTGAGAACCTGAGGGAAGTGGTGTCTGAATTATAGTTACATAGTTAGTATGGTTGAAAAAAGACATACGTCCATCAAGTCCAACCAGGGAATTGAAGGGAAGGGTGTAAGGGGATAAGGGAAAGGGATGTAGTTTTATAATTCTGCATAAGCATTAATGTTATTTTGTTCCAGGAATGTATCTAACCCTGTTTTAAAGCTGTTAATTGTTCCTGCTGTGACCAGTTCCTGAGGTAGACCGTTCCATAAATTCACAGTCCTCACGGTAAAGAAGGCGTGTCGCCCCTTTAGACTAAACCTTTTCTTCTCCAGACGGAGGGAGTGCCCCCTCGTCCTTTGGGGGGGTTTAACCTGGAACAGTTTTTCTCCATATTTTTTGTATGGGCCATTTATATACTTATATACGTTTATCATATCCCCCCTTAAACGTCTCTTCTCAAGACTAAACAATTGTAACTTCTTTAATCGCTCCTCATAGCTAAGATGTTCCATGCCCCATATTAGTTTAGTCGCGCGTCTCTGCACCCTTTCCAACTCCGCAGTGTCCCTTTATGGACTGGTGCCCAAAACTGAACAGCATATTCCAGGTGAGGCCGTACCAATGATTTATAAAGGGGGAGTATTATGTCCCTGTCCCTTGAGTCCATGCCTCTTTTGATACATGACAATATCCTGCCGGCTTTGGAAGCAGCAGCCTGACATTGCATGCTATTCTGTAGTCTGTGATCTACAAGTACACCCAGATCCTTCTCTACCAGTTTAATCCCCCCTAAGACATACGACGCATGCAGGTTATTAGTACCCAGATGCATAACTTTACATTTATCCACATTGAACCTCATTTGCCAAGTGGATGCCCAGACACTTAGTCTATCCAAGTCATCTTGTAACTTATGCACATCCTCTATAGACTGTACCGTGCTACAAAGCTTGGTGTAATCTGCAAAGATAAAAACAGAGCTGTTAATACCATCCTCTATATCATTGATAAATAAATTAAACAACAGCGGTCCCAGTACAGAACCTTGGGGTACACCACTAATTACCGGGGACCAATCAGAGTACGAATCATTGACCACCACTCTCTGGGTACGATCCATGAGCCAGTGTTCAATCCAGTTACAAACTAAAGTTTCCAAGCCCAAAGACCTTAACTTACCTGTCAGACGTCTATGAGGGACAGTATCAAACGCTTTGGCAAAATCCAGAAACACTATATCCACAGCCATTCCTCTGTCAAGGCTTCTACTCACCTCTTCATAAAAGCAAATTAGATTGGTTTGACAACTTCTATCCTTAGTAAACCCATGTTGGCTATCACTTATAATACTATTATCCCCTATGTATTCCTGTATGTAATCCCTTATAAGTCCTTCAAACAATTTACCCACAATGCACGTTAGACTTACCGGTCTATAGTTTCCTGGGGAAGACCTAGAGCCCTTCTTGAAGATTGGCACCACATTCGCCTTGCGCCAGTCCCTTGGCACAATACCAGACACCAGAGAATCTCTAAATATCATGAACAAGGGTACAGATATTACTGAACTTACCTCTCTAAGAACTCTTGGGTGTAGTCCATCCGGTCCTGGAGATTTGCTTACATTTACTTTACTTAACTTACCTTGTACCATCTCTACATTAAGCCAGTTCAGTACATTACATGATGTGTTATCAGCACTGACCTGGCCAATGTCAGCTCCTTCTTCCATAGTGTATACAGAACTAAAGAACCCATTCAGTAGCTCCGCCTTCTCTTGATCGCCCGTGACAACCTCCCCATTATCATTATTAAGGGGTCCTACATGCTCTGTCCTTGGTTTTTTTGTATTTATATATCTAAAAAAATATTTAGGATTAGTTTTGCTTTCTTTGGCCACCTGTCTCTCATTTTGAATTTTTGCTGTTTTTATTACATTTTTACAAATTTTATTAAGCTCCTTGTACTGTTTAAATGTTATAGCTGACCCATCAGATTTGTATTTTTTGAAGGCTATTTTTTTGTTGTTTATTGCTCTTTTAACCTCATTTGTCAGCCATGTAGGACATGACATAACATTATGACATATTAGAAAATGTTTAGATATGTTAGAAATGTTCGAGCTTAACCTCTTAAGGACGCAGGGCGTATGGATACGCCCTGCATTCCGAGTCCTTAAGGACGCAGGGCGTATCCATACGCCCGTGGGAATTCCGGTCCCCACCGCTAGCCGGTTAGGGACCGGAGCCGGATGCCTGCTGAAATCATTCAGCAGGCATCCCGGCATATCGCCCAGGGGGGTCCTGAGACCCCCCCATGTCGGCGATCGGAGAAAATCGCATGTCAATTCAGACATGCGATTTTCTCCAATTCCGGGCTGATCGGGTCTCTGGTGACCCGATCACCCGGAAAATAGGGCTGATCGGAGTTGTCAGCAACACCCCCGATCAGCCTAAAGGATAGGAGTGAGGTCGCAAAGCTGCGATCTACTCCTATCCCCTGCCATTACTCAGAACGGAGTTCTGACCAATGGCAGCGCAGGACAGGGGGTTGCCATGGCAACCCCCCGTTCTGCCCGCCCCTGGATGTCAAGGGGCTCTGGAAAGAAGATGGAGGCCGTACCTGCAGGAGAAGATGCCTGGGGACCTGGGATCTTCGCTGGAGCCTGCAGGATCCTGATCAGGTAGGGAATCAACAGTGAGGGGGGGGGGGGGGGGATTAAAAGTGAAAGTAAATCGATCTTTACTGTGGCAACCACTAGGGGGGCCAAACTGCAACTCCCAGCATGCCCAGAGAGCCAAAGGCTGTCTGGGCATGCTGGGAGTTGTAGTTTTGCAACATCTGGAGGGTCACAGTTTGGAGACCACTGTTACAGTGGTGCCCAAACAGTAGCCCTCCAGATGTTGCCAAACTACAACTCTCAGCATGCCTTGACTGCCCAGGCATGCTGGGAGTTGTAGTTCTGTAACATCTGTCCCTTCAGATTTAGCAATTTTCATGACATTTTTGGAAATTTTTTCAAAAAGCTAAAGTATGTCCATTTTATGATGCCAACATAAAGTGGACATATTGTATTTGTGAAGAAAAATAAAATGTATTTGGAATATCCATTTTCCTTACAATTAGAGAGCTTCAAAGTTAGAAAAATGCTAAATTTTCAATATTTTCATGAAATTTGGGGATTTTTCCCCAAAAAAGGATGCAATTAACGCCGAAAATTTACCACCAAAATAAAGTAGAATATGTCACGAAAAAACAATCTCAGAATCAGAATATTCGGTAAAAGTGTTTTCGCGTTATTAATTCGTAAAGTGACGGTGGTCAGAATTGCAAAAAAGGGCTCAGTCCTTAAGGTGAAAAAGGGCTGCGTCCTTAAGGGGTTAAAGGGCCAGCAGCATGTCTAATGTGCTCTTGCATGCGTTTTTTACGGGACCTTTTGGTGGAACCCACATATGTTAAGTGACATTGTGTGCACATGATTTTATATAAAACAAAAGTGCTATCACAGTTTATAAAGTTGTGAATGACATGGCATTTGCCATTCACTGTACCTTCTATTTTCTGGCATTTTTCGGCAAAGGGACATACCACACACCGCGATTTACCGCACTTGTGGAAGCCCTTGGTGCTAATCCACTGGGTGGTAACACTAGCCGTGTCCACCATACTGGGAACAAGGAGATTGGATAGAGTAGGTGCCCGCCTCGGGGCAAATCTCACACCTGACTTTATAATCTCCCCTACCGTGGGATCTGTTGATAGCAAAGGTAAGTGTTTAATTACAATGCGTTTGATGTCATTAAATTCTGGACTGTACGTGGTGACAAATGTAGGACAATCTTGTGATTCAGTTGGTTGCTTACTTGTAAAAAGGGATTTTCGATCCATAGGATCCACTCTCGACCGAGCTTTTTTCAAGAGCCATCCAGGGTAACCTCGAGCCGCCAGGCGTGTGCATGCTGCATCAGCTTCCCTGCGGTACACCTCGGCGGAAGAACTGTTCCGCTTAATTCGTATAAGTTCACCTACTGTTATGGCTCTTACTGTTTGTTTGGAATGGCATGAATTCGCCCTTAGGATGGTATTGCCTGATATCTTTTTTCTGTAAGGATCAACCTCAATTTTATTTGTATCAGGGTTGCCACATAACATGACATCCAAAAAGGGGGTTTCACTTTTACACCATGTGTGGGTAAACGTAAGATTGAACCAATTATTATTGATATATGTCATGAATGCATCAACGGTCAGATGGTCAGACAACCAAATGATGAACACATCGTCTACATACCTCCCATACCATGCGAGGCATGTGGAAAATGGATTGGTGTCAGAAAAAATTAACTGCTCCTCCCACCAAAAAACAAAAAGCTTAGCCCGAGCTGGTGATGACTTTGCTCCCATTGAAGCACCCATGCGCTGCAAATAAAAATTGTTACTAAACAAAAAATAATTGTGTTTTAACACAAAATCTACCACCTCAATAATGTAATGTCTCAAATCAACAGAATATTTAGAAAATCTCCATGTGAATTCATCCATGATTTTTAGCAAGTGCTTAGTGTCCTTGATATAACTTGGGCATTGCATAACCAGAGGTTGCAGTACTGAGTCCAACCACTCGCATAGGTGCTCTTTAAGGGATCCGATCCTCGCCACGATCGGACGCATCGGCGGCGGGAATCGGTCCTTATGCAGCTTGGGTAGCGAGTGGAAGATAGGAATAATTGGAGCAGGCACGAAAATATAATCCACTTCTTTTTGGGTCAAAATAGATCTGGCTTTCCCCTCTTCCAACAGAGTCAACAGTTCTTTTTTTAAAGGTTCAGTGGGATCCCCACAAAGTTTAAGGTAAGTTTTATCATCAGATAGATTTTCATTTAAATTGATATACAGTCCCGTGTCCATACATACTACCGAGCCGCCTTTATTGGCGGATCGTCACATTTTTGTTTTTCTTTAATTTCTTTATGGCAGCAGCCTCCTTTTTATTCAAATTAGGACGAGTTGTATTGGACATTACTTTTGATTGTAGATTAACCAAATCTTTCATGATAAGGTCCTGGAACCAATCAAAAATTGCTGGTCTGGTCTGTATGGGGTAAAAATTTTGGTTTTTAGTGGAGAAGGTATGTGCAGTATTCACTTCATCACAAATTGATATCCCACTATTTTCAAGGAGACAGAGATCTCTAAAAGCAATTTGTTCTGCTAACGTATGCATTAGTGGTAAATCAGGGTTTATAGAAAGTTGAGGTGGGTCTGATGGTTCATCAGCATTTTCCACAAAAAAATGTTTCTTAACTGTTAAAGTTCTCACAAATTTATTTATATCCAAAATTGTCCGATAAACATCAAAATGATGTGTAGGAGAGAAACCCAGTCCTTTCCACAGGACCGAGGTTTCTTCATCTGTAATGATTTGGGCAGAAATGTTAATGACTTGAAAATCCTCTTTTATTACTTTTTCCGTTTGTCCTTGTTACGCTCCGAAGCTCTTCTTCCTATGTTTTCTGCCACCGCTCCTTCCTCGTTTTTTGACTGTCTTCTCGCATTGCGATTCTTGTGAGTGTTCACATATTGCGGTTCTGAGTCCCCGCTAGTGTCCGTGGTATCTGAACAATCTGAATTTTCAGTAAACTCCTGGTCAGAAGAACTAAATTCACATGGAGCGATTCTCTGTCGTGGCTTACTTGCGACATTGAATCGCTCTATTCCAGTATTCCGCAAAACCTGGCATTATCAGCTATCTCGGATATACTGATGAGATTTTCTAAATATTCTGTGGATTTGAGACATTACATTATTGAGGTGGTAGATTTTGTGTTAAAACACAATTATTTTATGTTTGGTAACAATTTTTATTTGCAGCGCACGGGTGCTTCAATGGGAGCAAAGTCATCACCAGCTCGGGCTAACCTTTTTGTTTTTTGGTGGGAGGAGCAGTATATTTTTTCTGACACCAATCCATTTTCCACATGCCTCGCATGGTATGGGAGGTATGTAGACGATGTGGTCATCATTTGGTCGTCCGACCATCTGACCGTTGATGCATTCATGACATATATCAATAAAAATCGGTTCAATCTTAAAGGGGTATTCCAGGCAAAAACTTTTTTATATATATATCAACTGGCTCCAGAAAGTTAAACAGATTTGTAAATGACTTCTATTAAAAAACTTAACCCTTTCAGTACTTATGAGCTTCTGAAGTTAAGGTTGTTATTTTCTGTCTAAGTGCTCTCTGATGACACCTGTCTTGGGAAAAGCCCAGTTTAGAAGAGGTTTGCTATGGGGATTTGCTTCTAAACTGGGCGTTGCCCGAGACAGTTGTCATCAGAGAGGACTTAGACAGAAAAAAACAACCTTAACTTCAGAAGCTCATAAGTACTGAAAGGATTAAGATTTTTTAATAGAAGTAATATACAAATCTGTTTAACTTTCTGGAGCCAGTTGATATATAAAAAAAAGTTTTGGCCTGGAATACCCCTTTAAGTCCCAGGATGCCCTTGGTCCTAGTGGGGTTAAAAGGTCAAAAGATTAAAATATATAAACTAAGAAGACACTGTGAAGTACGGTAAAAGATGTTTTTATGTACTTGATGTATTTCTAGGTGTATATATATATATATATATATATATATATATATATATATATATCTATGTCAAAGAAGAAAGCAGCACTCCTAAAGCGTGAGTAGGTGCCTCCAGCTAGGGTCCGTGTCCAGGATCCTGCATACGTAGTTCCAAGGAAAATGCTGTGGCACTTAAGGTATGGTGAAAAAATGAAAACTATTTATTCATCCCAAATGTGCAAAGAGCAACGTTTCAATGGTCTCACACCATCATTATCAAGTGGCTTGATAATGATGGTGTGAGACCATTGAAATGTTGCTCTTTGCACATTTGGGATGAATAAATAGTTTTCATTTTTTCACCATACCTTAAGTGCCACAGCATTTTCCTTGGAACTACGTATGCAGGATCCTGGACACGGACCCTAGCTGGAGGCACCTACTCACGCTTGGAACTATATAGATATATATATATATATATATATATATATATATATACAGGGGCGTGGAAATTTAAAAAAACCCTACTTGTCCAAGGGACTAAAGCGGAACACAATCTACTTGTCCCTGAAGAAAATCCTCTTGTCCTGGTAGATAAAATAATTTCAACCAAGATAGTCTGATCCCCCCCACTAGACCACCAGGGATGGATATAAGATCCTTTAGACACTGCAGTCAACTTTGACATCGGTGATCTAATGGTTTAATAGCGGCCACGGTGATCGCAGCATGCCAGGTTATTAGAGGTGGGAGAGCTGTAGCGCCTCTTACACCCGAGCCCAGAAAAGTCTAGATGTAACTTTTTGATCACCTTATGAAAAATTTCTCATATGAAGAGACCAAAAATGAGCAATTCTGGACAATTTTTTTACATTTACACCGTTCACCGTACGGTTTAATTAACATTATATTTTAATAGTCTGGACATTTCCACATGCAGCGATACCACTTATGTTTATTTTTGTTCATTATTTTTATTTAAAGAAAATTGGAAACTTTTATTAGGAAAGGGGCTTATTCACATGTATACGCACTTTTTAAAATATTTTAATCACTATTTTTCAGTCTCAATAGGGACTTATGTGTTACTGGGGGGGGTTCTACTTCTCCAGTTTATGTGCTGCATTTTGTGTCAGAAAATGCTGGAAGTTGCATTTAGTTACTAGATAACTACAACTCCCAGCATGCCCTGATGCAGCCTATGGTTGTGTGGGTGTTGCAGCATGTTGCACTGTATAGTAGTACAGTTAAGGTTATTGTGTGACATGCTGGGAGTTGTAGTTTTGGTCCATGTCAGCTGCAGAGCCATAGGATGTGTCAGGGAATACTGGGAATTACAGTTAGTAACTACAACACCCAGCATGCCCTGATGCAGCCTATGGCTCTGCAGCTGACCCGAACCAAAACTACAACTCCCAGCATGTTACACTTTATAGTTCTACAGTTTAGGTTATTGTCTAACATGCTGGAAGTTGTAGTTTTGGTTCAGGCGAGTTTGTGTGCATCCGTGGGGCTCTTGGTCGGAGGGTGAGTATGAAGGGTGGGATTCTGGGGGTGCAATTTACTGCGGGTGGCCAGAAACCACTAAAAATAAAATTAGATAGCACAACTGGCGGCGGCGGGGTGCCCCCCACCCCTCCCCCACATCATACATTACATACACACATCACACACACACTCACACCATACATATACACCATACATACACCTGCCGCTGCCCCCCCCATCATACATCACATACATACATACACACATCACACTTAGACGGACATCATACACACATTATACATTACATACACATCACACATAGACAGACATCATACACACATTAGACATTACATACACATCACACATAGACAGACACCATACATTACATACACATCACACATAGACAACACACATTATACATTACATACACATCACACATAGACATCATACACACATCATACATTACATACACACATCACACACACACTCACACCATACATATACACCATACATACACCTGCCGCTGCCCCCCCCCATCATACATCACATACATACATACACACATCACACTTAGACGGACATCATACACACATTATACATTACATACACATCACACATAGACAGACATCATACACACATTAGACATTACATACACATCACACATAGACAACACACATTATACATTACATACACATCACACATAGACATCATACACACATCATACATTACATACACACATCACACACACACTCACACCATACATATACACCATACATACACCTGCCGCTGCCCCCCCCCCCATCATACATCACATACATACATACACACATCACACTTAGACGGACATCATACACACATTATACATTACATACACATCACACATAGACAGACATCATACACACATTAGACATTACATACACATCACACATAGACAGACACCATACATTACATACACATCACACATAGACAACACACATTATACATTACATACACATCACACATAGACATCATACACACATCATACATTACATACACACATCACACACACACTCACACCATACATATACACCATACATACACCTGCCGCTGCCCCCCCCCATCATACATCACATACATACATACACACATCACACTTAGACGGACATCATACACACATTATACATTACATACACATCACACATAGACAGACATCATACACACATTAGACATTACATACACATCACACATAGACAACACACATTATACATTACATACACATCACACATAGACATCATACACACATCATACATTACATACACACATCACACACACACTCACACCATACATATACACCATACATACACCTGCCGCTGCCCCCCCCCATCATACATCACATACATACATACACACATCACACTTAGACGGACATCATACACACATTATACATTACATACACATCACACATAGACAGACATCATACACACATTAGACATTACATACATATCACACATAGACAGACATCATACATTACATACACATCACACATAGACAACACACTTTATACATTACATACACATCACACATAGACATCATACACACATCATACATTACATACACATCACACATAGACAGACATCATACATTACATACACATCACACACAGACATTATACACACATTATACATTACATACACATCACACATAGACAGACATCATACATTACATACACATCACACATAGACAACACACATTATACATTACATACACATCACACATAGACATCATACACACATCATACATTACATACACATCACACACACAGACATACATTACATACACATCACACATAGACAACACACATTATACATTACATACACATCACACAGACAGACATCATACACACAGTATACATTACATACACATCACACATAGACAGACATCATACATTACATACACATCACACATAGACATCATACACACATCATACATTACATACACATCACACACAGACATCATACACACATCATACATTACATACACATCACACACAGACATTATACACACATCATACATTACATACACATCACACACAGACATCATACACACATCATACATTACATACACATCACACACACAGACATCATACACACATTATACATTACACACACATCACACACAGACATCATACACACATCATACATTACATACACATCACACACACAGACATCATACACACATTATACATTACACACACATCACACACAGACATCATACACACATTATACATTACACACACATCACACACAGACATCATACACACATTATACATTACACACACATCACACACAGACATCATACACACATTATACATTACACACACATCACACACAGACATCATACACACATTATACATTACACACACATCACACACAGACATCATACACACATTATACATTACACACACATCACACACAGACATCATACACACATTATACATTACACACACATCACACACAGACATCATACACACATTATACATTACACACATATCACACACAGACATCATACACACATTATACATTACACACACATCACACATACACTCACACCGTACATATACAACCACCCTTCCTGCCGCTGCCTGCATTCTCTGACTCCTCACCTGAGCCGCCATGAGTGGACATCACAGCTGTAGTCCCGGCCGGTGTGAGGTTACATGGGTTTGAAAATCTCCCCTCACACCGGACGTCCTCTCCTCTCTCCCCTCCCCCGCTCTGTGTTTTCCCCATGCAAACATGCAGCCTCCCCGTGGTGGATTAGGTCCTGTGGAGACAGGGGAGGGGGAGGGGTAGAGCTGTGAGCGGGGGGAAGGGAGGAGCTGTGTACGGAGCTGTCTACATCCTTTCTCTCCCCCTGCTGTGTCTTCTGAGCTGCGTCCTCCATCCTCCAGGAGGGGAGATAAGGGGGCTCTGCAGTCAGCTGGAGGCCGCCGCCCCCTCCATACACCCTGAGCGCAGGTGTGAGATGTAGACTTCCATCGGCTCCTGCACCTCACACCGGCATTAAAGAAAAATAAGGGGGACGTCGGTCTGTCCCTGCTCGCCCGATACAGGGCTAAATCTATAACAAATTCACCTGCCCGGCGCCCAAAACTACTTGTCCCGGGCGTCGGGTGATAGAATTTCCACATCCCTGATATATATACACAAATCATAAAAAATGTTGCAGTCTCTTGTAATACCTTTTTTATTGGACTAACAGAATTTTGTAGAGACAAGCTTTCAGGATTCCTCCCTTTATCAAGTCCAATAGTCAAGGACTAATAATCAAAGGACTTTATAAATTATCAGGGACGAATCCCAAAAGTTTGTCTCTACAAAATTCTGTTAGTCCAATAAAAAAGGTATTACAATCTGCATCACTGGACTAATACGGCTACTCACATTTACTATACAGATATACACATACCTGAAGATGGTTTAGAACCCTGTGATGTCACACATGCTTGTGATGATGTCACCGTAAGCTGTACAAGGAGGTGCGCGCCGGCTGCAGTCTCTTCAGTGTGTTTTGCATTCACAACCTGTGTTGCAAAGTGTTTCTTAGAGAGTTTCTATTTGCGATAGAGAATTCAAGATTTTGACCGTTCCTTATCTGAAGAGAGAACCACAAGGTAAGTCTCAGCCTCTTCTATTCATACATACACAGGGCTTTTTGTTTGACAGTTTTTTTTTATTGCTGTTGCTTTTTTTTTTAGCAAAAAAAAAACAAGAAATTAATTTCCAAAAGAAATAACAAAAGTTATATTCCTCATAGCATTGTGACAATACTTGGCTTATGCATTAAACATAATAAAATGCACAGATAGTATCATGACCAGAGCTTTTTCTTGCAAAACTGCTAAAATGCAATTAAGCCCAAAAAAGCCCCCAAGAAAAAGAGTCCTAATTCATGAAGTTCTAAAAGATATAAGTCTATGAGAAAGATTTGGTGGTGTAGTAAAAGAATAACAGAAAGATTGGGGCAGAAATATAATATTATATAATAGAATTCTGTGTGTACTAACAATAGAAATACTCTGGGTACTCCGAAAGGGAAAATTTTCAAATCAACTAGTGGCAGAAAGTCATATTGGGGACGGATAGATCCCAATGAGGTGGGGTAGGTTCATTATTAGTAAATGTATATAGCAGGATAGCCCAATTGTATCTACAGTATGAAGTTCACATGGCCCAGTGACCATACAGCCGGGCCCTTATAATCCGCCATTACTAGGACAGATTCAGGGTTGTCAGATATTACTAGGACCGGACAGGTTTAGGGTTATCAGATATTACTAGGACTAGACAGGTTCAGGGTTATCAGATATTACTAGGACCGGACAGGTTTAGGGTTATCAGATATTACTAGGACCGGACAGGTTCAGGGTTATCAGATATTACTAGGACCGGACAGGTTCAAGGTTATCAGATATTACTAGGACCGGACAGGTTCAGGGTTATCAGATATTACTAGGACCGGACAGGTTCAGGGTTATCAGATATTACTAGGACCGGACAGGTTTAGGGTTATCAGATATTACTAGGACCGGACAGGTTCAGGGTTATCAGATATTACTAGGACTGGACAGGTTCAGGGTTATCAGATATTACTAGGACCGGACAGGTTTAGGGTTATCAGATATTACTAGGACCGGACAGGTTTAGGGTTATCAGATATTACTAGGACCGGACAGGTTCAGGGTTATCAGATATTACTAGGACCGGACAGGTTCAGGGTTATCAGATATTACTAGGACCGGACAGATTCAGGGTTATCAGATATTACTAGGACCGGACAGGTTCAGGGTTATCAGATATTACTAGGACCGGACAGGTTCAGGGTTATCAGATATTACTAGGACCGGACAGGTTCAGGGTTATCAGATATTACTAGGACCGGACAGATTCAGGGTTATCAGATATTACTAGGACCGGACAGGTTCAGGGTTATCAGATATTACTAGGACCGGACAGGTTCAGGGTTATCAGATATTACTAGGACTGGACAGGTTCAGGGTTATCAGATATTACTAGGACTGGACAGGTTCAGGGTTATCAGATATTACTAGGACCGGACAGGTTCAGTGTTATCATATATTACTAGGACCGGACAGGTTCAGGGTTATCAGATATTACTAGGACCGGACAGGTTCAGGGTTATCAGACATTGGTAACCTCAGGGAAGATGTCTCCATATAAAACACTTATAGAGAAGCGTCTTCTTCTGAGGCTGCCATGGTCTTAGTGTTATCTTGTGGTTCTGTGCTGGACATTTCTGCTCTGTATGAAGGATCTATTGTATAATGACAGGAATGATGACATGTTGTCTAATGTCTTCACTTATCTCTCTCTCTCTAGTGTTTTCAGGCTCTGACCTGTGACCATGGCCTCTCCACAAGACCCATTGCTGAAGGAGGAGGAAGAAGCAATGGAGGACCATAGTGATATGGATGTAGAAAAGGGCGATATCCCTGAGAGGCAGAAATTGCCATCTCTAAGCGTGATGTCCACCGCACGTTCCATCATCACCGTAGTGATCCTCGCCTTTGTTAATTTGCTCATCTATGCAAATCGCTCCAGCGTGGCGGGGGTGCTGCCTTATATACAGAAAGCATATGACACCAATGCTAGTCTGTCCGGCTTATTGAATACATTGTTCATTGGAAGCTACGTGCTGGTCGCACCAATTGCCGGATATTTGGGCGACCACTGTAATAAGAAATATACTGTTTGCGCAGGAGTCATCGTTTGGCTGAGCATGACACTTACCCTGTCATTCATCCCCGACGGGTACTTCCTGCTCTTCCTGCTGACGAGTGGACTGGTTGGAGCCGGAGAGGCGACTTTCTGCACCATCGCCCCCTCCATCATTGCAGACCTTTTTACAAGTGACCAGCGGACCCGCATGCTGAACGTGTTTTACTCCGTCATACCTGTAGGCTGCGGACTAGGATACATCATCGGGCCCAAAGTGACTGATGCAGCAAGGGGTGATTGGCACTGGGCGTTTCGGGTCACCCCTGGCCTGGGCCTCATAGCTGTGGCTTTGATGATTTTGGTCACAAAGGAGCTTCCAAGAACGACTACAAACGGGAAGAAGAACAACAAATCCCAGAAGTTTGCCAAATGGGCAACAGATCTGAAAAAACTATTTAAAAATCGAAGCTTCATGTTAACCACCATGGGATCGACGGCGGTATCCTTCATAGTGGGAGCCATAGGTGTATGGGGTCCGTCATACCTGACCCACGCACGAACACTCCTACAAGAGAAGGACCCTTGCCGTGCTGAAACGTGTGACTATCACGACATCCTAATATTTGGTGTGGTTACAGTCGTTTCCGGCATTCTGGGAGTTGTAGCAGGGTCGGAGATAAGTAAAAGATATCGCAAATCCAACCCACGGGCGGACCCGCTTGTGTGTGGATGCGCGATGATGCTCTCCGCCCCTTTTCTTCTGTTGGCATTGACTTTTGGCAACATCAGCCTCGTTGCCACCAACATCTTCATCTTCATCGGAGAGACGCTTCTGTCAGTAAATTTCACCCTCATATCTGACATTATACTAAAAGTAGTAACTCCGTGGAGGAGATCTTCAGCCCTGGCCGTGCAGATGACAATCTATCACCTCCTAGGTGACGCCGGCAGCCCGTACCTCATCGGCCTGATATCTGACACCTACGAACGAGGATATGCCAAATCCCCTCTTCTGAAATACCGCAGCCTGGAGTATGCCCTCATGACCTGCACCATAATGGCAGTCATCGGAGGGGCCTTCTTCATGGCCACGGCCCTATATATAGAGAGGGACGAAAAAGAAGCAGAGATGGAATCAGAACCTCCGTCATCCTCCTCCTCCTCACTGCTTCCTGCCGATGAGGACCGCGCTTCAGACTGAGGAAAAGTCATTGCTTACCTTTATCTCGTTTACTTCATAAAAAAATAATTAAGAAAAAAATAACTGCATTTGTTCTATGTTCCACTTTACCCCTTATTCTCTACCCAGGGGTGGACACAGACAACAGAGGGCCCTTGTGCAAAGAATGTGCCTGTGCCCCCCCCCAAACATCAATTGTTCAGCACCCCCCCTCCATGTGTCACTTACTCAGGTGGACCCCCATATGTCACTTGCTTTATAAGTTTCTAATTATTTATTAAGGCCTCCCATATGCCGCAGCTCATTCAAGCCCCCCACATTAGGTAGCATAGTTTCCTCACATTAGGTAGCATAGTTTCCCCACATTAGGTAGCATAGATTCCCTACATTAGGTAGCAGTTTCCCCACATTAGGTAGCATAGTTTGGCCACATTAGGTAGCATAGTTTCCCCACATTAGGTAGCATAGTTTCCCCATAATAGGTAGCACAGATTCCCCACATTAGGTAACATAGTTTCCCCACATTAGGTAGCATAGTTTCCCCACATAAGGTAGCACAGATTCCCCACATTAGGTAACATAGTTTCCCCACATTAGGTAGCATAGTTTCCCCACATTAGGTAGCACAGATTCCCCACATCAGGTAACATAGTTTCCCCACATTAGGTAACATAGTTTCCCCACATTAGGTAGCATAGTTTCCCCACATTAGGTAGCACAGATTCCCCACATCAGGTAACATAGTTTCCCCACATTAGGTAACCTAGTTTCCCCACATTAGGTAGCATAGTTTGCCCACATTAGGTAGCACAGATTCCCCACATTAGGTAACATAGTTTCCCCACATTAGGTAGCATAGTTTCCCCACATTAGGTAGCACAGATTCCCCACATTAGGTAACACAGTTTCCCCACATTAGGTAGCATAGCTTCCCCACATTAGGTAGCATACTTTCCCCATATTAGGTAGCACAGATTCCCCACATTAGGTAACATAGTTTTCCCACATTAGGTAGCATAGATTCCTCACATTAGGTAGCCATAGCCCCCCCAAACACACAGACAGACACAGACACACATAGAGACACACTTACCTGCCCTGCACAGCGCTTCTCCTCTCCGGCAGCGGCCTGACGAGTGACGTCACTGACGTCCTCCTGAGCGGGTCTGCAGAAGTACGTCACTTGTGCGACGTCCCTCGTTAGACCCCGGGCGGCCGGAGGCAGACTCACTGTCTAAAGTGCCCGCTGCGCTATTATACCCCGCAGCTGCTTTAGAACAGTGAGCAGCAGCGGCGCCAACCCTACCATGAACCTACTAGGCACAAAAAAAAAAAAGGGGGCAGCAAAATGCCGCCCCTGAAAAGTGCCACCTGGGACTTATGGTCCCACCGGGTCCCATGGTAGGGCCGACCAGAGGCGGCTCTAGACTTTGTGAGGCCTTAGGCGAAACTTGAACATGAGGCCCTGCTTTATTTTCTGCTGAAAGTACATGGTGGTCCGGCTGTGAGATGGTTATACTGTGACATCACTGTGTATTATCCCTGTACTGTGAAATCACTGTGTATTATCTCTGTACTGTGCCATCACTCTGTGTATTATCCCTGTAATGTGACATCACTGTGTATTATCCCTGTACTGTGACGTCACTGTGTATTATCTCTGTACTGTGCCATCACTCTGTGTATTATCCCTGTACTGTGACATCACTGTGTGTATTATGCCTGTACTGTGACATCACTGTGTGTATTATCCCTGTACTGTGACATCACTGTGTGTATTATCCCTGTACTGTGACATCACTGTGTATTATCTCTGTACTGTGCCATCACTCTGTGTATTATCCCTGTAATGTGACATCACTGTGTATTAACTCTGTACTGTGCCATCACTGTGTATTATCCCTGTACTGTGACGTCACTGTGTATTATCTCTGTACTGTGCCATCACTCTGTGTATTATCCCTGTACTGTGACATCACTGTGTGTATTATCCCTGTACTGTGACATCACTGTGTATTATCCCTGTACTGTGACATCACTGTGTATTATCTCTGTACTGTGACATCACTGTGTATTGTCCCTGTACTGTGACATCACTGTGTGTATTATCCCTGTAATGTGACATCACTGTGTATTATCCCTGTACTGTGACATCACTGTGTATATTATCCCTGTACTGTTACATCACTGTGTATATTATCCCTGTACTGTGACATCACTGTGTATTATCCCTGTACTGTGACATCACTGTGTATATTATCCCTGTACTGTTACATCACTGTGTATATTATCCCTGTACTGTGACATCACTGTGTGTATTATCCCTGTACTGTGACATCACTGTGTATATTATCCCTGTACTGTGACATCACTGTGTATTATTTCTGTACTGTGACATCATTGTGTATTATTCCTGTACTGTGACATCACTGTGTATTATTCCAGTACTGTGACATCACTGTGTGTATTATTCCTGTACTGTCACATCACTGTGTATTATCCCTGTACTGTGACATCACTGTGTATTATCCCTGTACTATGACATCACTGTGTATATTATCCCTCCCTGTACTGTGACATCACTGTGTGTATTATCTCTGTACTGTGACATCACTGTGTATTATCCCTGTACTGTGACATCACTGTGTATATTATCCCTGTACTGTGACATCACTGTGTATATTATCCCTGTACTGTGACATCACTGTGTGTATTATCCCTGTACTGTGACATCACTGTGTGTATTATCCCTGTACTGTGACATCACTGTGTATATTATCTCTGAACTATAACATCACTGTGTTATCTCTATACTGCAACATCACTGTTGATACTTACACTGCACTGTGACATCACTGTATATATTAAGCCTGTATACCCTAATGCCACTGTACATATTTACCTTGCACTGCGAGTGACAATACAGGGTAAATATGCACAGTGACATCACAGTTCAGAGTTAATATAAACAGTAATGTCTCTGTACAGGGACAATAAACAGTTTTGCCACTACAGGGTTAATAAACGCAGTGTTGTCACAGTAGAGGGTAACTATACAGTGATGTCATTGTACCGGGAAAATATACACAGTGAAGTCAGCATTCAAGAATAATAAACTGTGATGTCACTACAGGGTTGTTATACACAGTGACATCAAATTACAGGATGAAGCACAGTGATGTCACAATTTATTATGAAGCACAGTGATGTCACAGTTTATTATGAAGCACAGTGATGTCACAGTTTATTATGAAGCACAGTGATGTCACAGTTTATTATGAAGCACAGTGATGTCACAGTTTATTATGAAGCACAGTGATGTCACAGTTTATTATGAAGCACAGTGATGTCACAGTTTATTATGAAGCACAGTGATGTCACCGTTTATTATGAAGCACAGTGATGTCACAGTTTATTATGAAGCACAGTGATGTCACAGTTTATTATGAAGCACAGTGATGTCACAGTTTATTATGAAGCACAGTGATGTCAGTTTATTATGAAGCACAGTGATGTCACAATTTATTATGAAGCACAGTGATGTCAGAGTCTATTATGAAGCACAGTGATGTCACAGTCTATTATGAAGCACAGTGATGTCACAGTTTATTATGAAGCACAGTGATGTCACAGTTTATTATGAAGCACAGTGATGTCACAGTTTATTATGAAGCACAGTGATGTCACAGTTTATTATGAAGCACAGTGATGTCACAGTTTATTATGAAGCACAGTGATGTCACAATTTATTATGAAGCACAGTGATGTCACAGTTTATTATGAAGCACAGTGATGTCACAGTTTATTATGAAGCACAGTGATGTCACAGTTTAATATGAATCACAGTGATGTCACAGTTTATTATGAAGCACAGTGATGTCACAGTTTATTATGAAGCACAGTGATGTCACAGTTTATTATGAAGCACAGTGATGTCACAGTTTAATATGAATCACAGTGATGTCACAGTTTATTATGAAGCACAGTGATGTCACAGTTTATGATGAAGCACAGGGATGTCACAGTTTATTATGAAGCACAGTGATGTCAGTTTATTATGAAGCACAGTGATGTCACAGTTTATTATGAAGCACAGTGATGTCACAGTTTATTATGAAGCACAGTGATGTCACAGTTTATTATGAAGCACAGTGATGTCACAGTTTATTATGAAGCACAGTGATGTCACAGTTTATTATGAAGCACAGTGATGTCACAGTTTATTATGAAGCACAGTGATGTCACAGTTTATTATGAAGCACAGTGATGTCACAGTTTATTATGAAGCACAGTGATGTCACAGTTTATTATGAAGCACAGTGATGTCACAGTTTATTATGAAGCACAGTGATGTCACAGTTTAATATGAATCACAGTGATGTCACAGTTTATTATGAAGCACAGTGATGTCACAGTTTATGATGAAGCACAGGGATGTCACAGTTTATTATGAAGCACAGTGATGTCAGTTTATTATGAAGCACAGTGATGTCACAGTTTATTATGAAGCACAGTGATGTCACAGTTTATTATGAAGCACAGTGATGTCACAGTTTATTATGAAGCACAGTGATGTCACAGTTTATTATGAAGCACAGTGATGTCACAGTTTATTATGAAGCACAGTGATGTCACAGTTTATTATGAAGCACAGTGATGTCACAGTTTATTATGAAGCACAGTGATGTCACAGTTTAATATAAATCACAGTGATGTCACAGTTTATTATGAAGCACAGTGATGTCACAGTTTATTATGAAGCACAGTGATGTCACAGTTTATTATGAAGCACAGTGATGTCACAGTTTATTATGAAGCACAGTGATGTCACAGTTTAATATGAATCACAGTGATGTCACAGTTTATTATGAAGCACAGTGATGTCACAGTTTATGATGAAGCACAGGGATGTCACAGTTTATTATGAAGCACAGTGATGTCAGTTTATTATGAAGCACAGTGATGTCACAGTTTATTATGAAGCACAGTGATGTCACAGTTTATTATGAAGCACAGTGATGTCAGTTTATTATGAAGCACAGTGATGTCACAGTTTATTATGAAGCACAGTGATGTCACAGTTTATTATGAAGCACAGTGATGTCACAGTTTATTATGAAGCACAGGGATGTCACAGTTTATTATGAAGCACAGTGATGTCAGTTTATTATGAAGCACAGTGATGTCACAGTTTATTATGAAGCACAGTGATGTCACAGTTTATTATGAAGCACAGTGATGTCAGTTTATTATGAAGCACAGTGATGTCACAGTTTATTATGAAGCACAGTGATGTCACAGTTTATTATGAAGCACAGTGATGTCACAGTTTATTATGAAGCACAGTGATGTCACAGTTTATTATGAAGCACAGTGATGTCACAGAGAATACAGAATGTATAACTGTACGTATGATGAAGATGGAGGGATGCTATCGAAACGTCACACATACATGGGGGAATAAAACACTTTGTTTTTGCACCTTATCTGGGAGTGCCGCTGGATCTTTAGTTTTGT
Source organism: Hyla sarda (assembly GCF_029499605.1). NCBI lineage: Eukaryota > Metazoa > Chordata > Amphibia > Anura > Hylidae > Hyla > Hyla sarda. The sequence goes on from NC_079192.1 coordinate 121,177,780, forward strand.
AGATAGATAGATAGATGATATATAGATAGATAGATAATAGATATGAGATAGATAGATAATAGATATGAGATAGATAGATGATAGATAGATAGATAGATAGATAGATATGAGATAGATATGAGATAGATAGATAGATATGAGATAGATAGATCAGTGTATCCCAACCAGGGGGCCTCTAGCTATTCCAAAACGACAACTTCCAGCATGTCGTTGGCTTTATGAGCATACTGGGAGTTGTAGTTTTGTAACAGCTGGAGGCCCCATGGTTGGGAAACACTGATCTATCTATCTATCAATCATCTATCTATCCATCTATCTATCTATCTATCTATCTATCTATATCATATCTATCATCTATCTATCTATCTATCTATCATCTATTAATCTATCTTTCTATCTATCTCATATCTATCTATATATCATCTATCTATCTATCTATCTATCTATCTTTCATATCTATCTATCTTTCATCTATCTCTCATCTATCTGAGATAGATATGAGATAGATAAATAGAAAGATAGATAGATACATAAATAGATGGATATAGATAGATGGATAGATAGATAGATATGATATAGATAGATAGATATGAGATAGATAGATATGAGATAGATAGATAGATAGATAGGAGATAGATGGATAGATAAAAAAAAAAAAAAAACTCCAGAAGAGCAGCACAACAAAATTAAGAAAACCAATGCAATGGTGCACGCTGGGTGTGGACCTTGGTGAGAGGTTCACTTGTACTAGAAAAAAGCAAGAGACCAGCAGCACACAGAAAAATTAGTGCAAAAAAGGTGGAGATTTATTGCATTATCCCAGTGTACAAAAGAAGCGACGTTTCAGCGACCTCTCGTCGCCGTTCTCAAGGAGCTTAGATAGATATGAGATAGATAGATAGATATGAGATAGATAGATAGATATGAGATAGATATGAGGATATATAGATAGATATGAGAAAGATAGATAGATAGATGCATAAATAGATGGATATAGATAGGTGGATGGATGGATGGATAGATGAGATAGATAGATAGGAGATAGATATATAATAGATAGATAGATAGATCAGTGTTTCCCAACCTGGGGGCCTCCAGCTGTTGCAAAACTACAACTCCCAGTATGCTCATAAAGCCAAAGGAATGCTGGGAGTTGTAGTTTTGCAACAGCTGGAGGCCCCCTGGTTGGGAAACACTGAACTACCTCCCACTGTCTCCTACAACTTTCCCCCTCTCCCCCAAGCAAGTTACTTACTTTAAAAGGGCAGCATGAGCAGTGGGCACTGGGCAGGTAAGTCTTCCATACTGGTGGTGTCCGGGCCTGTATACACACAGCGGGCCTGCTCCACAAGGTCCAGTATACAGAGGAGTGAGAGAGGGGGAGGAGCTTCCTGTCTGCTCTTCCCAGTCTGCATAGCGCGGCCCCTGCATGGTGACAGGGCTGCTGGCTGAAGGTTTATTAAAAAAAAGGATGGCGGAGTAGATGGCTCCTGGGGGCGGGGGGTGCAGCGGGGGCTCGGCACCCTTACTAGTGGCCATGAGAGCTGCTAGTGACCTACTGCTGCTAGGGGGAGCACGAGGGGGGCAATCATGATGTAGGGGGGGCCGTGGCCCCCTCTGGCCCCCCTAACCCCGCCCCCCCCCCCCCCCAGAGACGCCACTGGCTGCAGGGGTGGTTGAACGCAGCGTCCATCCGGGTGCTGTCAAACTTGCTGTGGTCGGGGAGTATGCGGTGGTATGTGGCCTAATGCTCGCCTCTGGGGCCGGACCTGGAGAGGGCAGCGGGCCCCCTCTCACGCTGGGCCCCTGTGCAGCTGAATCGGCTGCACAGGCGATATGTCCGCCCCTGGATCAAGTCCTGGGGAAAAAAGTGTGGGAACTCACCCAAGATTTCCACTCAAGAACTAGTCCTTCAAGACTCCTGCTAATGAAAACAGTGTCCTGCTGTGGAAAAAGTACAGGAACTCCGTTCCCATGCGTTCCTGCAGGACTTGAGCCCTGGGCTAGGGCTGCATGGTTATACTACTATCAGCTGGTCACTAGACAACACAAGAAGCCTTTACCTATAGCAGTTGCCTTTCCAGGTTACAAGAGCAAAAATAGCAAGTCACGAATAGAGTACTAAAACTTGCAATAATAGGATGAATGATGGCACAAATGAATGATGATGATGGCATTCAGGAATGAAACAAGTGATGAACAGAAAAACTTGCTATCTCTAACTAGCTATTCCTAATCTCTCCCTGGATCTGTTCCTGAACTCTTCTCTTAAATGAGGTTAAAGGAGTAGTCCAGTGGTGAACAACTTATCCTCTATCCTAAGGATAGGGGATAAGTTGCAGATCGCAGGGGGTCCGATCGCTGGGGCCCCCTGTGATCTCCTGTACGGAGCCCCGACAGCCCGCGGGAAGGGGGCGTGTCGACCTCCGCACGAAGCAGCGGCCGACACGCCCCGTCAATACAACTCTATGGCAGAGCCGAAGCGCTGCCTTCGGCAATCTCCGGCTCTGCCATTGAGATGTATTGAGGGGGCGTGTCGGCCGCCGCTTTGTGCGGGGGGTCGACACCCGATATCTGGCCGGAGAGACTGGCCCCCGTACAGAGAGATCACAGGGGGCCCCAGCGGTCGGACCCCCCGCAATCTCAAACGTATCCCCTATCCTTAGGATAGGGGATACGTTTTTCACCACTAGACTACCCCTTTAACTATTCCTCACTGTCTCTACAATGTCCCTATGGAAATCCTGTACTAATCCACCCTAACCAAACAACAAGAGGCATAACTAATAGATCTCGTAGATACTTGGGCCTTTTACTATGGGAAACAAGGATGCAAGCATTTTTGTGGCTGTTGCTGCACATAGAGGTTGCATTCCATAGATTTTACCAAGCCTTGTCTGCAACATAATATTTCTCTATAGCAACAGTGGTAAAATGTGCTGATGAAATGCCAGTTGGATTGTGATGAGATGCAGAAGTAACTATCATCATCAGGAATGCACATTTACCAGTAGGGATGCACCTAAAAAATGAAGAATGTTCCTGACACTGCTATCATAGAAAACTGTATTGTAAAAACCAACATGACGTATTGCACATTATTGTATCCCAGCATGCTTTTCCAATGTGCCACTTGCCTCAGCAATAAAATGCCCTTGTGGCCGGACAGCACCCTGACACAAGGTGTAAATGGGCACTAACAGTTTTCCTGTGGCTCAGACTGTCATTTCCAGTGTACAGTGGTCCCTCAAGTTACAATATTAATTGGTTCCGGGACGACCATTGTATGTTGAAACCATTGTATGTTGAGACCAGAACTCTATGGAAACCTGGTTATTGGTTCTAAAGGCACCAAAATGTCATCCACAAATAGGAAAAAGTGAGGATTAAAGAAAAATAAGTAGATAACTAATATAGATAAAGCAAGTCCTTACATGTAGAAGTAAGAAAGATCTGCTGGGAGCTGTAATCACTGTCTATGTCAGTATTTCCCAAGCAGGTAGCCTCCAGCTGTTGCAAAACTACAACTCCCAGCATACCCGGACAGCCTTTGGCTGTCCGGGCATGCTGGGAGTTGTAGTTTTGCAACAGCTGGAGGCTCCCTGCTTGGGAAACACTGGTCTATGTAGAGGACAGGAGCTTCTTCAGGGTCCTGTACAGTACACACAATGTCCTAAAAAAGTAACATGGAGCCGCCCTCACCTGGTGTCCAAAGGAGCAGGTAACCCTGGTACAGGTAAAGAGTACAGAGCATGTAATACCTCTCTGTACTGTAGGGGGCGCTACCAGACATCAGTCAGTGCATACACTTCAGTAATACAGGAATTTTACCAGTGAATGCCCATTCTGATCTTCCAGCCATTGACGTGTTTCACAGATCTGCACTGTCTGTACATTGTATGTTGAGTCTGGTTTCAACTTACTATGGTCCAGAAAAGATCATTGTATGTTGAATCTATTGTATGTTGAGGCCATTGTAAGTTGAGGGATCACTGTATTTCTATGCAGGAGGAGGCCACAAGTTAAGTACAGCAGACAGGACTGTTTTAAATCTGAGGATCACTGATGAATGAGCAGTCAGTACCAGTTAGGAAACATCTAGGAATCAGACCAAGAGCAGGAACACATCTTGGAAGTACATAATGTTTCCAGTGACGCTTTAGGATCTGTTTTCACCAGGTTTTATTCTGAATTTCTCCCTTCTCAAACTGTAGTATTAAATGATTCTTTTCATATTCAAAGTTTGAGGACTAAGCCGGAGGGATTTCAGAAAGTACTGTCAGCGTATCCCTTATGAAATCCTGACATGAGGTCATTGGCATTGAATGTGCTCTTTGTGTGTCACAGAAAGTTCCTTAAAGTGTACCTGTTATTTCAAAAGATTTTCAAAAACCTGCATATTTTTGTAAGATTAACCCTTCAGAGAGGTGACAAGGCGTTTTTTGGGCTCTTACTGCTGTTATTGAGCCCCTGAGAGCCTCATGTTTGTCATATTTTCCATTTGGCTTTACGGGTGGGGCCAAATCTGGGCTAAAAGGTACACACATAGGGCTTCCTTTAACTTATTTCTCTGGCCAATCACAACACAGCACACATTACTCTGCTATACCATGACATAGTGCTGTAAAAAAGGAACTGGACTGAACAGGCTGCACTGGGCTGAAGATTTACACAATACAGTACTAGATAGCATGTTGGGGAAGAAGCGGTACTGGTGCACTGGGTTTGCAAGGTGCTATGTGAGCAGGAAGGAAATAACAACGGGATTACAGCAAGAAAAGGGTTACACTAGGTACTAGTGTAACCCTTTTCTTGCTGTGATCCTGTTATTTCCTTCCTGCTCACGTAGCACCTTGCAAACCCAGTGCACCAGGTTCAATGCTTTGTCTTGCTTTGCTTGTTACTAGAGACATATTTCACCTAACAACAGGCAGTGGCAGCAGATTGCAGAGAATGGAGACACCATGTCATCAAGACGTAGAGCTTATGGTAAATTAAGTGATTTACATATATGTTAGGAATCACACTGCCTATCAAAAAGAGGGAAATTGTTTTAAATGACAGTGCCCACTTAAAGGGCTACATTACAACAGATAACCCCCTAGGGGGTTAATGAATCTTTCCAGTGTCATGTGTTATAAGATTAAAATGAAACTTTTATTAAAAACTAAATAATAATAGTGAGGTGACCATGAAATAAAGTGATTAAAAACACAGCTCAAAAGGTATTAGTTTCTGCTTGTGTAATACTATAAGCTACGGGAGTTCTTTTAAACTTTTAAGCCTACACATTAATTTATCTACTGTATATGCCGTCCACAGTGTTTAAAAAACAAACAAACAAAGCGAATGAATATGGCATCTGCCATTTGCTTGATATAACCCAATTCCTGACTTGTGTAAGAGACCTAGGTGCTGCATTCTAAAATCTAAAACGGTCACACTCCAACAGGGCTGCCTTTAGGGGGGTACAGCCAATACCCCAGTCAGGGGCCCGGGCACCAAGGGAGGCCCGGAGCCCTAGGACTGCAACATCCAGGGACCGGTGCTGGCACGGTCCCTGCATGTGCATAACCGGACCCTTCACCTGTCGGCCCCATCGTTCCCCCTACGGGGAGGGGGGGGGGGCCTGCGCCCGCGGATCTGGGACACCTGTCCCGAATCTCCTAACGACTGCAGCTTTTAACACTGGGTGCGCATTTAAGATGCACCCAGCGTTGAGTGTGCGCTCGGCTGCGACAGCTGACGTAACAGGAAGGAGCCGGCGGCTCAATCCTGTCACTCCAGCCCGGGCTTCCTGTGCGGCAGCGGCTCTGCAGAGGCTGTCAGCACAGGAAGCATAGAGAAGAGGAGAGATCAGGAGCTGCGGGGGAACAAGGCAGAGGTGTTTTTTTTTTTTTTTTAGAGACATTACTTTATATGGGGGCCATGTGAGGGGGCATTACTTATATGGGGGCAAAGTGACCGGGGCATTACTTATATGAGGGCAAGGTGACAGGGCATTATTTATATGGGGGCAAAGTGAGGGGGCATTACTTATATGGGGGCAAAGTGAGGGGGGCATTACTTATGTGGGGGCAAAGTGAGGGGGGCATTACATATATGGGGGCAAAGTGAAGGGGGCATTACTTATATGGGGCAAAGTGAGGGGGGCATTACTTATATGGGGAAAAGTGAGGGGGCATTATTATGTGTGGGGGCCATGTGAGTGGGCATTATTATGTGTGGGGGCCATGTGAGGGGGCATTATTATGTGTAGGGGCCATGTGAGGGGGCATTATTATGTGTAGGGGCCATGTGAGGGGGCGTTATGTGTGGGGGGCCATGTGAGGAGGTATTACTATATATGGTGGCAATGTGAGGGGGCATTACTTATATGGGGGCATGATTATATATGGGGGCCATGTGAGGGAGCATTATAATCTATGGGGGTAATGTGGGAAGGCATTATTATATGTGTGGTCAATGTGAGACTACAAGCTGTGTAAGGGGCCCCAAAATTTCTGCTGGCAGCCCTGCACTCATACACGTTTCATCACTAACACTGTAACGTTCTCAAGGGGAACAAACTGAAGCATGTATAGGGCTATCCTCATCTGGACATTTATGGTATACCAAAGCATATGTTATATATGTCTAAAAGATGTAGATGGGCTTCTAGAGGATAACGTGTGCAGTCTTCTTGCGGAGCGGTTTGGCTGTTTTTTTCTTCCTGGTCGCCTTGGGTTGCACCAAGCAAACAGACAGGGCAGTGTCACTCAATCTGAGATACAGTAGGTGCTGCCCAAGGAGATGGGACCCACATATAAAAGAGATTTATTGCATATCCTGTTAATATGCAATAAATATTTCATTAGAAATACCTTTGAAGAGGTAAGTTCCCCTCTGAAAATGATTTTTATAAATTGTATATAGATAGCAACTCAACCATTAAAAACGTGTTTCCTTTATTAGTTCAATCCATTTAAAACAATCCCAGGGATAGAGAGCAGTACATCAACCAGAGCTGACTGAGCAGCTACGGTGTGGGAACCATTTCACAAATTCCCATTTTATACACTGCTGGTACTCACCTGCCCCCATACCACCTCTTGTGCTCGTCACTATTGTCTCTGGTTCCGGCTAGGCAAAACTTTCTGCTTTTGTATCGACACACAGTGTGTGCCCACTCATAGTGGTGACCCACCTTAGCCAGTGAATGGTTGAGCAGCGCTTCCTGTGTGTCGATAGAAAAGCAGAAACCACTGCTCATCCAGAACCACAGATCATCGAGATTGACATAGCATGGGATTTTGGCAGGTAAGTACAACTTTTTTTCCATTTTTATCACAGCTACCACCCAGACACCATAATTATGTGGCACGCGACAACGGCTTTAAGGCTACTTTCAAACTACAGAAATTTAGTCAGAACAATGTATCAGTACAGTATTTATAAGCCAAAATTAGGAGTGGGTCCATAAGGCCCATTCACACAACAAAATGTGTGACCGGAAAATTTCCAGACGGACTCTCTGTGGGCAGCAGACATGAGGAGAACAAGCCAGCACTAGGACCGCTCGGACATGTGCTGTCTCCATAGACCGCAGTGCACTTCAGCACTGAACATGAGTCTGGAATTTTCAGCAGAATCCCATTAAAAACAATGGGAGGCTGCTGCACTGGAATATCCATGCTGAATTTTTCTGCTGAATTTCGCTCGGAAATTAAGCTGTGTGAAGGGGCCCTAACACAGAAGAGGCACACATATATCCATTATCATTTTCTGTGTAGGTTACATTTTTAGTTGTGGTGTAAAAATACAGTGGTCCCTCAAGTTACAATATTAATTGGTTCCAGGATGACCATTGTATGTTGAAACCATTGTATGTTGAGACCATAACTCTATGGAAACCTGGTAATTGGTTCTGAAGCCCCAAAATGTCATCTGAAAAAAAGGAAAGAGTGAGGATTAAAGAAAAATAAGTAGATAACTAATAGAGATAAAGCAAATCCTTACATATAAAAGTAAGAAATAGCTGCTGGGAGCTGTAAATCACTGTCTATGTCAGTGTTTCCCAACCAGGGTGCCTCCAGCTATTGCAAAACTACAACTCCCAGCAGGCCCGGACAGCCGTTGGCTGTCCAGGCATGCTGGGAGTTGTAGTTTTGCAACAGCTGGAGGCACCCTGGTTGGGAAACAATGGTTTATGTAGAGAACAGGAGCTTCTTCAGGGTCCTATACAGTACACACAGTGTCCCAAAGGGAGCCGCCCTTACTTGGTGTCCAAAGGAGCAGCTGACCCTGGCACAGGTAAGGAGTAGTACAGAACTTGTAGTTCCTCCCTGTACTGTAGGGGGCGCTACCAGACACCAGTCAGTGCATACACTTCAGTAATATGGGTGATTTACCAGTAAAATGCCCATTCTGATTGGTCAGTTCCTCCAGTTGTGACAGGTATCACAGATCTGGACTGTCCGTAGCATTGTATGTTGAGTCTGGTTTCAAGTTACAATGGTCCAGAAAAGACCATTGTATGTTGAAACTATTGTATGTTGAGACCATTGTAAGTTGAGGGATCACTGTACTGATGCAAAATACTAAAGAAAATTCTTCTGTGTGAAAAGCAACCTACGACTTATGTTTGCCTAGAAACCAGGTGTATTTTGTTAGCATTATTTTGCAGTCAGAAATTTCCAGGTAAAAAATATATATATATATATATAAAAGTTCCCAGATGTTTTGTAATAACATTTTTTACTTTCACTTGCAGATATGTGTGACAGGGAATCTGCTGGTTCAGTGCCTGTCACAGCATGCGCTGCCCCATCCACCATGTGCGTGACAGCCAGCCCGCTTTACAGCATGATATGATGGGGAAGGTCACCCCGTTCAGTTTATTCCCAAAACTTCTATTCAAATGAAATGCATAAACATGCCTAAAATTTGCAATAATAACATGTCTCTGGAACAAATAATGTGTTTGTGTTTAATCAAGGAACAAACATTACAGTAAACAGAAAGACTTAAAAACGACCAAATGTGTTCTAAGCAACTAAGAGTGGATTCACACGAGACAGAAATTCAAAATCTGTTTTCTTTGGTAATAAAAATTAGGGATTTTTGCAAGTTTAAGATGAATGGCACAAGAGCATAGATTTCTGCAGGAACATCTGTCACTTTTGAATCTACTGGATTCAAAGCTTCACTGTAAAGTGTAAAATGGCGTAAAATGTGCGGACTGTTCGCCTGGAAAACACAGTTGGACATTCTACACATTTGAATAATCCGGTGGGCGCTAGAACCACTCGGATAAGCACCATCCCATAGACGCATCAAGTTGCATTTTTCTCTATGATGTCTAAGAAGGAGATTTATCAAGCTCTGTAGTAGATTTTTTTTTGCGTAAAAAAGTGCGACTTTTATATACACGCTGCGACTTTTTGATTTTTGCTCATTCCAAAGCACATTTCTAAATTTCTGCTCACGAAGTAATTATTATTTTTTTTTTACTTTGCAGTCTTCATGTATTTATCAAATGCAATAGTCACTATTTATGAAGAAAAAAAGTTGCATCTCCATTTAAAAGTCGCATATGTATTCCAGGTCCAACCTGGCTTACAGAAAGTGTATACGTCTGCAGAAAAGGACATTAACACCCACTTTAACCACTGTTCTTGTTCTGCATCATGAAACAAAGCTACTACATTAATGTTAATGTTAATTATAGAAAAAATGAATGATATAACCAGTGCTGTGGAGTGGGAGTCGAGGAGTCGGACTAAATTTTGGGTACCTGGAGTCGGAGTCGGCAAACAATGCAACGACTCCGACTTCTACTAAATTTAGATTGGAATAAAAAAAAAAGCAAGTTTAAATGGTCCAATTCACAAAAAGTTATAATTAATAACTTCTCTACTGTAAGAATAAAGACCAATGCATGCAGTGCCTCACGTAACTGCAAAACGAACACATTAAGTGACCGTGAAGAAGCATGCTTTTCATGTGCTTCACTATTAGGCGCGGCAATACTTATACTTTCCATAGTGTTGTGTTCTGCTGTTACAGGGAACCCATGGGTAACCTAGCCTCTCACTGCTAAGGGATTAAGTAAATATGTTTTTTGCAGGACTAGAGACACTTGTATAAGGGAAGGGAATGGAGGGTCAATAGTTAAAGCTGAAGCTTTAAACCATTGGAAAAACTGCTGCCATTCAGCTAAGGCTATAAAAACTTGTAAACTCCGATTGTTAGCTTAAACTTTAACCATGACTATGGGATTCTACTAGGGAAATCATGTTTTATAATAAATTCCCCTTCCTGGATCCTCCCACTGCCCTATCTTCAGCAGCAGATCAGCACACAAAAAGGAGAAGGCAGCAGCTTCTGCCCAACTACCTCTCTCTGCTTGAAGAGCTTAGAAGAACTTGGTGGAACAGCTTCTTGGAATCAACTGTAAGTGTTTATAAATACATTCGCATATTAATACAGAGAAGTAGGAGTCAGGCAGTCGGAGTGGGAAGTACAAAAAACTGCGGAGTCGGAACATTTATCTACCAACTCCACAGCCCTGGATATAACCAATAACTATTAATTTTAAGGTTGAAAATACACACTGCACACCTTGTTAATTTCATGATGCGTACATGCTGGCGTACCCAAAACATTTTAAAATTAATGTTGTGTTAAAATAGAATAAGGCACAACATAATTGTGTAAGAATTTTTTTAAGAGTTTTTTTTAATGTTTTTGTGGCTTCACTATTGTTTATGTGCCTGTTGGTGCTGCACTGTCTTCCTTCATGATGTAAACTCCAGCCTCAGCGCAGCGACGTAAGACTCCGCCCACCAACATCACAAAATGCGGGCTCAAAATTAAACAAAATAGCCTCCAGAGTACGGATATTCATGGTGCGGCATAGTTTGCTTTTAATATTTTTAAATTTCTGAGGAGGGTGGATGGGTTGTTGCGGTATAGTTGGAGTGCAGCTATTTAGTGCCAGGCAGGCCAGGCAGGGTTCCACCCGATGCAGTACACCCCCCCCCCCTCCCCGTCACTCTCTAGCAACGCTACTGGTAATAAAGGGTAGATAAAGAACTTCGGCTATTGACATAAGGGAAAACTTTTCTGCTTTAAAAAATGCTTTTGTAAGTGGGTTTTCCGGGTTTTGCTTACGTGCGATTTATTTATCAAGGTCGTGGGACTATATGATAAATGGGTTGCATGTAAGCAACAGTAAGTAAAAAAAAATTGTCATACATACGTATGAAAAGAATGATAAATGATAGTGTTCAGAACCCAGGATCTGAGCAATCATAAGTGAGGACTCTTACATGTGGTGAGCGGGACATAGTTTATTTTACTCTATATATGTTTTCCTCCCAGCATGGCCTGTGTCTCTCCACGTTATAGCTGAAAATTGTGCAAGCTCACAACTTTAGACTTACGCTTTGAACTTTTTCAACAGCCCTTTTTAAATTGAGTCAATCTTGCGGCAATATGCATGGGAGCCTTCACAATTGGTTACTATTAGTGGAAAAACTTAGTTTTGAGTATTCCCAGTATTAAGGATTACAGGATCAATTAAAACATTGGTAGTTAACAGGAAAGATGAAATGACCATGATGCTCAAATGAGGATTAAAGACCTTTCATTTTAGAGACTGCAAAGTGCTTCACTACCTAATCCCACCAATCCGAGCTTCTGATATATGACCCTTCATAGAGGACTTTCAGCTTTCCTGATGTAACGTGTTGTTTTTTTTATTTATTTTTTTACTAAATACTTAGATATTGTAGAGCATCTTTTCTGAGAACTCTGTGTTGTGCAATTCCTCTGTTATTCGTCATGGAAATGTATCAATAAATTGACAAATGATTGTTACCAACGCGTGTCCGCACATCGTCCTTCAGCTGCTGACAGCAAACAGAGTGGTAAACGTTATTTTATTACAAAAGCAATGATATGTTACTGCTTTCCTCAGGGTCATTTACCCTAATCGCTAATATTAGGGCACTTCTGTATGATGCAATATATGTACACATAATAATAATAATAATAAAATACATATTTTTATTATAGACTAGGAACACAAGTCTTTTCTATACTTCGTACATTGTGTCCTTGCCTTTTATGATTAATAAGAGCTTTGCCCAGCAGGAAGCCTGAAATAAATATTTCCTGATAGGAGGTGAAAGTATCTAATTAAAAACTGAACTGATGTGGGGTTTATCATTTCCCAGTCCAGATAATGATCCTGCTGTTGGTTTATTAGGTTTACAGAGTATTAATGATGGTGGAAATGTATTCTGCACATTTCATATTTATCCTTACAAACTGATGTATGGACAGAGACAGAGAAAGAGAGACAGATTATTATTATTGAAATAATTGACATTATTGTGGCCCCTGACATGTCAAAAAGACATAGCCTGGGGTGTCCTGTGCCCTTGGGCTGCAATGCCTCTCCACTTTAAAGCACCACCAGCTCCCTCTTTGTTAGACAAGCAGGACTCATGTAACAGGTATCCAAATGAATGGCTGTCTATATATTGTATAGATGCACCAAGCAGACATTTTCTTGCTCACAAAAAAGGGGTCAGCAGAAGAGGACACCCTATATGATACGCATATGCATGTTGTAACATACTTACCTTACCCCACTCCAGCAGCGATCCCAGTCTCTGTAGCTATGGCTACCAGCTCCACTGTCCGCCAATCAGGCTTGGAGCCAATCTCCCACTCTTCCTGACTGCGTCAGATTTAAACAGGCTCTGTTCCACCAAAATGTCTGACACTTACGAGGATGCGGCTTATACTGCTTTCAGCAGCCAGAAACATATTATCTAGAACCTGGACATCAAAATCAGCACCTAACCTAAGTAGACCACATTTACAGATTGGAGGAATTAGCAGCATGGGAACACTGTTCACAAACCAATTTTAGGAATATATGGCTCCCTTGGATAATTTTTATTTTTTTAAAGAAAATGTTAACAATTTTTTTTAAAGAAATTAGCATTTTCTATTTCTGGGTAACCCTATTCACTTACATTCAAACTTACTTTTTCTTCTTTGCTGCCACCTGTAATGAATAGCATTACTGTAATTTACCTGATTTCTATATTTATAGATTTTTTTTTACATATTTATTTAGTACCTGTAAAATATACATTGATGTATGTAAGGGGGCATTAAAGCGCATTTTCTTATTAGGTTCTCCAAAGGAAAACCTTTTCAAATTAACTGGTGTCAGAAAGTTATGCAGAATTGTAAAATACTTCTTTTTAAAAATCGTAATCCTTCCAGTACTTATTAGCTGCTTTATACTACAGAGAAAGTTGTGTACTTCTTACCGGTCTGACCACAGCGCTCTCCGCTGACCCCTCTGTCCGTGTCAGGAACTGTCCAGAGCAGGAACAAATGCCCATAGCAAACCTCTCCTGCTCTGGACAGTTCCTGACATGGACAGAGGTGTCAGCAGAGAGCACTGTGGTCAGACTAGTAAGAACTACACAACTTCCTCTGGAGCATACAGCATCTGATAAGTACTAAAAGGCTTAAGATTTTTAAAGGGGTGGAAACCTTTTTTTTTTTCTTTCTTCAAATTAACTGGTTCCAGAAAGTTTTGTTAAAGCAGGATTGTAAATTACTGCTATTAGAAAACCTTAAGTCTTCCAGTGCTTATCAGCTGCTGTATGCTCCAGAGGAAGTTGAGTAGTTATTTTCAGTCTTACCACAGTGCTCTCTGCTGACACCTATGTCCATGTCAGGAACTGTCCGGAGCAGGAGAGGTTTGCTGTGGGAATTGCTCCTACTTCGGACAGTTCCTGACATGGACAGAGGTGTCAGCAGAGAGCACTGTGGTCAGACTGAAAAGAACAACTGAACTTCCTCTGTAGTATACAGCAGCTTATAAGCACTAGAAGGATTAAATTTTTTAAATAGAAGTAATTTACAAATCTGTTTAACTTTCAAGTTGATTTAAAAAAAAAAAAAAAAAATAGTTTTCCACCGGAGTACCCCTGTAATCGTGTTTCTATCTGCAGACCATGGCATTACCCCTTTAAATAGAAGTAATTTACAAATCTATTTAATTTTCGGGTACCAGTTGATTTGAAAACACCTTTCCCACTTCAGCCCTTTGGCGTACCCCTTTAAAGAATGACATGTAGTGTTTCTGACAGAAGCTAATAACATGATTGTTTAGTATAATTCCCCTAAAATTTTATCTCTACCACCTTCAATTTTCTATTTGGCTGTCATGAAACCCATACCGGAACAATAACGGTATTTGCCAGTTGTAATGATGGCAGAAACATGCTTGGCAAAAGTTGATTGATAAGATTGTTATTGTCTTGATGACGTCTTCCATGACTTGCTACGCAGCAGAAGCCATTGTGTGTTTCAAGTTCTATGTGAATGTTCAGCTGGACACAGTGTGGTCACCAAATGATACTCAATATAAAGAGAGACATCAGAGGGTAGAAGCTGTTATTTACTCTAAGCTCCAGGTAACTCTCTCCTTCCCCTTTCTCTTGTAGATTGTAAACCCTTGTTGACAGGGTCTCAGGATAGAGGGAGCCACTTAATGGGTAAAACCCCGTTTCAAATACAGTGACCCCCCCGACCTACGATGGCCCCGACCGACGATCATTTCAACATACGATGGCCTCTCAGAGGCCATCGCATGTTGAAGGCAGCATCAACATACGATGCTTTTGTATGTCGGGGCCATCGCATAAACGGCTATCCGGCAGCGCAGACTGCTTCAGCTGCCACCGGATAGCCGTTTACGGTGCCCCGTGTGGTCCGCTGATGATCACTTACCTGTCCTCGGGGCTCTGGTGCGTCCTCTTCGGGATCCCCTGCATCATCGGCGCTCTCCATCGTCGTCATCACGTCGCTGCGCACGCTGTCCCGTCATCCAATAGGAGCGGCGTGCGTAGCGACGTGATGGTGGCGACGGAGAGCGAGGATCCCGGGGAAGCAGAGCGTCGGGGACACCCTGGGGACGCGGCGACAGTGATAGAAGGCGACATCCAGGGCAGCGGTGACGAGCGGTGACGGTCCGGAGCGGCGGGGACATGTGAGTATAACCTCCAATACCAGTGGTCTTCAACCTGCGGACCTCCAGATATTGCAAAACTACAACTCCCAGCATGCCCGGACAGCCGTTGGCTGTCCGGGCATGCTGGGAATTGTAGTTTTGCAACATCTGGAGGTCCGCAGGTTGTAGACCACTGTCCTATACTTTACATTGCACGGATCCCTCAACATACGATGGCTTCAACAAACGATGGTCCATTTGGAACGGATTACCATCGTATGTTGAGGGACCACTGTATAATACAATACAATTGTTACACATCCGCACCGTTTATCTGGTGTAGGATTCTATTGTGGCACTTGTAGTCCGCTGCAGGCATCCCCCATTGTATATATTTTTATGCTGGGGATCGCCCCTAGCAACGGACTACAAGGGCAGGATCTGCTCCCCCAGTATAAATGCACAACCGCATTTGGGGTTGAGCACATCCAGCCATTTGAGACCACGTCTTTTGTTGTTTGGACCACTGTATATCCATGTCCTCAGGATACACACATATATGAATATTATTGCAATGCAGGAAATCATCAATCATCATTCTTTATAGTACATTAAAAGGCTCTTCAATAGTGTATGTGATGTGGGGGACTTTCACTGTGAGAAAATCACTAATGTGAACACTAACAAGGCACTATCAATGTGAGGAGAGCACTAAGGGGACAATATTTCTGGGTGTGGGCCTTTGGGGACACTATCAATGTGGGGAGAGCACTAAGGGGACAATATTTCTGGGTGTGGGCCTTTGGGGACACTATCAATGTGAGGAGAGCACTAAGGGGACAATATTTCTGTGTGTGGGCCTTTGGGGACACTATCAATGTGAGGAGAGCACTAAGGGGACAATATTTCTGGGTGTGGGCTTTTGGGGACACTATCAATGTTAGGAGAGCACTAAGGGGACAATATTTATGTGTGTGGGCCTTTGGGGACACTATCAATGTGGGGAGAGCACTAAGGGGACAATATTTCTGGGTGTGGGCCTTTGGGGACACTATCAATGTGAGGAGAGCACTAAGGGGACAATATTTCTGTGTGTGGGCCTTTTGGGACACTATCAATGTGAGGAGAGCACTAAGGGGACAATATTTCTGGGTGTGGGCTTTTGGGGACACTATCAATGTGAGGAGAGCACTAAGGGGACAATATTTCTGTGTGTGGGCCTTTGGGGACACTATCAATGTGAGGAGAGCACTAAGGGGACAATATTTCTGGGTGTGGGCTTTTGGGGACACTATCAATGTGAGGAGAGCACTAAGGGGACAATATTTCTGTGTGTGGGCCTTTGGGGACACTATCAATGTGAGGAGAGCACTAAGGGGACAATATTTATGTGTGTGGGCCTTTGGGGACACTATCAATGTGGGGAGAGCACTAAGGGGACAATATTTCTGGGTGTGGGCCTTTGGGGACACTATCAATGTGAGGAGAGCACTAAGGGGACAATATTTCTGTGTGTGGGCCTTTGGGGACACTATCAATGTGAGGAGAGCACTAAGGGGACAATATTTCTGGGTGTGGGCTTTTGGGGACACTATCAATGTGAGGAGAGCACTAAGGGGACAATATTTCTGTGTGTGGGCCTTTGGGGACACTATCAATGTGAGGAGAGCACTAAGGGGACAATATTTCTGGGTGTGGGCTTTTGGGGACACTATCAATGTGAGGAGAGCACTAAGGGGACAATATTTCTAGGTGTGGGCTTTTGGGGACACTATCAATGTGAGGAGAGCACTAAGGGGACAATATTTCTAGGTGTGGGCTTTTGGGGACACTATCAATGTGAGGAGAGCACTAAGGGGACAATATTTCTAGGTGTGGGCTTTTGGGGACACTATCAATGTGAGGAGAGCACTAAGGGGACAATATTTCTAGGTGTGGGCTTTTGGGGACACTATCAATGTGAGGAGAGCACTAAGGGGACAATATTTCTAGGTGTGGGCCTTTGGGGACACTATCAATGTGAGGAGAGCACTAAGGGGACAATATTTCTGGGTGTGGGCTTTTGGGGACACTATCAATGTGAGGAGAGCACTAAGGGGACAATATTTCTGTGTGTGGGCCTTTGGGGACACTATCAATGTGAGGAGAGCACTGAGGGGACAATATTTCTGTGTGTGGGCCTTTGGGGACACTATCAATGTGAGGAGAGCACTAAGGGGACAATATTTCTGTGTGTGGGCTTTTGGGGACACTATCAATGTGAGGAGAGCACTAAGGGGACAATATTTCTGGGTGTGGGCCTTTGGGGACACTATCAATGTGAGGAGAGCACTAAGGGGACAATATTTCTGTGTGTGGGCCTTTGGGGACACTATCAATGTGTAAGGGCAGTAAAGAGGTGTCAGACTGCATCTTTTGTATGTCAATAATAGAACAATAGATTAATAAAGAAATTCCATTAATTATAACTTGCCCTTCCTCTTGTTCGTAAGGTAGCCTTCGGATATATATGTATATAAGACACCTACCTGTCTGGAAATGGTGGCAGTGTACCCAATATAGGGAGGTTAGAAATAAATCGAATCCTTTGTGGGAGGTTGTGGGAGAAAAGGATTGAGTATGTTGGATTTTAACATGTCTGATGTTGTTTTTCCAGCAACAACTCCAAGTTGAGTTTACATGTTTTTGGGGTTGTCGGGAATAATAGTTGTTTGCAGAAATGCATATATAGTTGTATAAAATCATTTTTGTAATTGGGTTGTATTAAACATTTTAAACCATTATGGGAAGGTGAGACTGAGCAATACCATAGCTGCACAGCCTCTTTGCATTAAAGTGCAGAATTATCCTTTATTCTTCAAATGGGTACTCCCAGCACTCTGAACATGAACATTTAGAATGCCGGGGTGCTGGCCAGGAGATCGCGGGGGGGTCACAGCAGCCAGACCCCCCACGATCATATATCTTATCCCCTATCTATTGGAAAAGGGATAAAATGTTCAGGGGTGGAGTACCCCTTTAAACCAGTTTAGTCTAGAACCTTACATTTCCACATAACCTATAATGGAATTCTACGTTTATAGATGGGGGTCCTATGTTAAGGTTCCTCATCTCATGGTCAGAGTGGAGAAACATTACAAAAAATGTCTCTTTCCGAAGGACCTGTCTTGTCCTGTTTTAAAAGACAAATTGTTGATTTGAATGGGCATTGTGTAATGCCTAGTTTTCTTTATGGTGGCACTACAGGGAAACTGAACACTTAGGTTGGGTTCAAACTACGTGATTTCCAAGCAAAATTCCGTTTTAAAATTTTGCTTGGAAATTCCAGTGCAGCACTGCTGTCAATGGGGTTTCAGCTGCACAGTGCACACTGCAGAATTTCTGCTGCAGAAATTCATTCCCTGAAAGTATGATCATTGTTCATTCTTTCTGTATAATCTAAATAGAATATATTGCTGTCTATGGAGATGCCAATGTCCACATGGCCCTAGTGCCGCTCGTCCTCTAAATATTTCCATCCGGAGACTGTAGTATGGAACTAGCCTTATTACTGGGTTTCCCCACAGTTCACTCCTATGGGTCCTAGCAGTGGAACACTTTGTGATCAGCTTATTGTTAATGGGTAATTATCCTTTCAACAAACTTCTGACTTGTTTTGATCCGTGAAGGTTTGGGTGCTGAGACCCTACCCACCAATCACTAAAAAAATGACAGAAGGGTGGGGGGATTTATCATTGTTGTCTTTGGAAAGTGTGTTTTGAGGTCATTTATTTTTGCTTTGGTTTTACTTACATGCCACATAATTGCTTACCTTAAAGGGGTACTCCGCCCCTGGCATCTTATCACCTATCCAAAGGATAGGGGATAAGATGTTAGATCGCCGCGGTCCCGCTGCTGGGGACCCTGGGGATCGCCGCTGCGGCACCCCGCCATCATTACTGCACAGAGCGAGTTCGCTCTGTGCGTAATGACGGGCGATACAGGGGCCGGAGCAGCGTGACGTCATGACTCCGCCCCTCATGACATCACTGTCTGTCCCGTTAATGCAAGTCTATGGCAGGGGGCGTGACGACCGCCGTGCCCCCTCCCATAGACTTGTATTGACGGGGGCGGGCCGTGACGTCACGAGGGGCGGAGCCGTGACGTAACGATGCTCCGGCCCCTGTATTGCCCGTCATTATGTGCAGAGCGATCTCGCTCTGTGCTGTAATGATAGCGCAGTGCCGCAGCGGCGATCCCGGGGCTCCCCAGCAGCGGGACCCCGGCGATCTGACATCTTATCCCCTATCCTTTGGATAGGGGATAAGATGTCTAGGGGTGGAGTACCCCTTTAAGGCTGTGTCCGCTAGTTAGTGCTTAGCCCTGCTTGGCTCTACTTCAAAAGCTGAGCCAGTTGTGTGCAGATTTATAGAAAGTCTCATAGACTTGCATTACTTTCTGAGGAGAGCTGAGCAAAAAGGAACAGGGTCAGTGCTCAGCTCAGTGCTTCTGCTCATTTGTTTTAGTAACTAGTGGGGTCACTGAGACCCCCACTGATCTAATATTCTAACATGTCCCTATGACACCAAAATAGTAAAAGTGCAAGTGGAGAACACCTTTAAATATAAACTTTCTGGTCATGTGATCTTTTTGTCTCTTTACATTTTAGAAAAAAATCTGAAACAATTAAAAAGTTAATTGCGTTTTAACACCAGGATAAAACATTGCCCTGCCACGGATGTGATTGTGAAAACAAATGCCTGAGCTGTACATTTGGTTAATGAGAGTATTATATGTGCAGCTTGTACAGAGCTGGTAACTTTCCATTAACTTCACAATCATCTAGAAGTGAAAAGCTTTACAGGCTCCATTTGAAGCCCAGTATCCTTAATATTTATATGAAAGAAATCCAAAGCCGGCCAGACACATAAAGTTTATTATACTACTAT
Source organism: Hyla sarda (assembly GCF_029499605.1). Taxonomy (NCBI): domain Eukaryota; kingdom Metazoa; phylum Chordata; class Amphibia; order Anura; family Hylidae; genus Hyla; species Hyla sarda. The sequence goes on from NC_079192.1 coordinate 121,197,736, forward strand.
TTATGCAGAGCTGGGATCATTAATCCAATCCAAACAGCTGGTGACATGTTGAAACAAAAAAGAAGAGTCAATTCCTCAAACTGAAGAAGGGGCATTGTAAAGAATATATGTTAGGATTTGCTTACTATGGACAGTCCCTTTTTATGGACTTTATATTATTAGGGTCACGCTATGATAGGTCAGAAAATAATGATCTCTATATATTGCCTCTAACTATAAGAAGCAATGTAAAAACTCACCTACTCAAAAAGAAGCCTACAATTTAGGAACAGTTTGTACCCTTTCTTACTGTCTCCCTTCCCTTTCTCATGTAGACGGTAAGCCCTTGTGGACAGGGTCCTCTCTTTTTCTGGACCAGCCTGTCATTCATTACGTTAATGTCAGTAGTGTAGATAGCATGAGGAGAGGTAGAAGGGGCAACTTAAATCATGGGCCCACTCATTGAACACAAGGGGTGTGACATGGATACCGTATTTTTCGCCTTATAAGATGCAGTTTTTCGTCCCCAAAACTGGAGGGGAAAAGTTAGTGCGTCTTATAAGGCGGATACACACCTATCACGGCGGTCCCTGCGGCCATCAACGGCCGGGACCCGCAGCTAATAAAGGACATCACCGATCGCGGTGATACCCTGTATTAACCCTTCAGACGCGGCGATCAAAGCTGACTGCCGCGTCTGAAGCGAAAATAACACTAGCCCGGCTGTTCAGTCAGGCTGTTTTGGACCGCCGCGGTGAAATCGAGGCGTCCCGAATAGCTTACAGGACATCGGGATGGACCTTACCTGCCTCCTCGGTGTCTGCTCCGTGCCGGGATCCCCTGCATGGCCGGCGCTCTCCTTCATTGCCATCATGTCGTGCATAGCGACGTCATGGCGGCGTCGGAGAGCAAGGATACCGGGCAGCAGAGATGTTCCGGAGCGACGGGGACACTCCGGGGACGCGGCGACAGCGATGGAGGGCGACATCCAGGGCAGCAGTGGTGAGCCATTGGCACTTCAATTCAGCCTGTGTCAGTGGGGATTATTGAGTATGTTTATTTTGTATTTGATGTTATAAGGGCATGGTGACAAGCTCTGCAGAGCGCTCTGTAATATGTTAGTGCTATATGAGTAAAGGAATTATTATCCTTATGGGAGTAAGCAGCAGGTACAATATTGGGGGAAGCAGCAGGATGAAACTGTTATGGGATGGCAGGATGGGAAGTTTGTGTAGAGGGTGGGAATAGGTAGACAAGTAGCCTAGAAGTCTCAAGGTGCACTAGGCTTCTGGAAAAGGGAAAGCAAATTTCTGAGAAAAGACAACCGCCGTAGTCATGTGTTGTACCGTAACTGTAAACACCTATATGGTCTGCGGAGTTCCTGTGTACAATTGATAAGGATGCATGTCTATGGTTGTGAATATGTGTTAAGCCCCTTTTATAAGAGTTGATTATTGGACAAACTAGTATTCCTAGGAACACTTATTCCTGATTATTGGCCCATGTTAAAGGCCCAGCAAATAGTTGATGAACGTGCAAACACTGGATTCGTCAGCCGATTGAATCTTTTGTGCAGCCATTTCAATTGACATTATTGGCAACACGTCTCCCTGTCTAAACAGGGGTTGTACAGCCTTAAATCCTTAAATACTCCCTAGGCTGTTGGCAGGAAATAAAATAAACCTCTATTTACCCCCCCCCCCCCCCCCCCCGTCGCTCTCCTGGTGCCTTCAATATCCCTGCCCATCCTCCAGTGCTGTTTACTTTCTGGTTGCCCGTGGTTGACACGTCAGACTGCTGCTTATCAAATAGCTGGCCGCAAAAATGTCCCGTCTCAGCTAGTGATTGTCTGAGTGGCAATGTGATGTATTGAGCCCCGGCACCAGGAAGAAGATCAGGGTTCAAAACATCACACTGGCTAATTGCTGATCAGCAGTCTGATGCGGTGACCACATGAACCAGGAAGACCATACCAGAAGACATGCAGCAATACCAGGGGGAGTTATACTGGGGGCACTGGGGGAGCTGCGGCAGGTTCGTAGAGATTTCTTTTTTTTAATGCCAGCAGGATGGGGAGTATTTAAAAAACCCTTTAAGCCTCTGTAAATGAGTGCCAATCTCGCTGATCATTGATCGTTATTGGGGTAGTGTCAGCATGTGTCAAAGGGCCCTTATGCTAATTGAGGCCCAATCAGGCCTCAAGTGTGTTTAGTACAGTACTCTGGAATAAATGGCACTTTATTAAAGTAAGAAATAATAAAACAATATACTCTATGCTAAAAAAAAAAAAAAAAAAAAGAGATTGATTTCTTTATAAAAATATAGTGTAAATGCCTTGATTGCTTTATTCAGTATTTTGCCTTTTTTGCTCAGTCACAATCTTTGTTTTACTTTAAAGGGCTATTCCAGGCAAAAACATCTTATCCCCTATCCAAAGGAGGGGATAAGGGGATAAGATGTCTGATAGCGGGGAATCCATTGCTGGGACTCCCCGCAATCTCCCTGCAACACCCGCATTCAATGCGGGTCTGCATCTCTAGTTTCGGAAACCTCTGGGTTTCCGGGACTGGAGACGTTACGTAATACCACGCCCCCTCCATTCATGTCTATGGGAGGGGGCGTGATGGCCGTCACGCCCCCTGCCATTGACATGAATGGAGGGGGTGTGGCGTGATGTCACGTCCCCAGTCCCGGAAACCCGGAGGTTTCCGAAACTGGAGATGCAGACCCGCATTGAATGAGGGTGCTGCAGGGAGATCGTGGGGGTCTCAGCAGCGGGCCCCCCGCTATCAGACATCTTATCCCCTATCCTTTGGATAGGGGATAAGATGTTTTTGCCCAGAATACCCCTTTAAGTTTTTTTTTTCTTTAATGCCTTCTTGAGGGGCCGATAGTTGGAATCATATAAAATAATTATCTCCTCTCCTAAGTGATTGCAGTCCAAAGAGTCTTTAAGATAGCTAGCTAATCCTTATTCTAGTCACAGAGACCCAGTGCTTATGAAGTTGGAAAAACACATTTTGGCAGCTGAATTTTAGATGATAATTTTTATGTTCTTTGATGTGTAAATAGTTTTTGCATTAACTGCTTTAAAAATGAACAAGTACAGCATAGTAGAAGAAAGAGCTGTCTCTTTTTTTGTGTAAGGGTTCACACGAGCAAATTCTGTTTCAAACTCGCAGCAGGTTGCCCGCTGTGAGTTTGAAAAGGGCGGGGTATCTCCAAACTTATACTGGGTATACCATTGCAATGTTTGCTACATACTGATAATAAAATCTTACAGGTCATACCATAGGTATTAGATGGGGACTCCTGGAGCTTATATGACAATAGACACTTATGACTTATGTTGGATACAAAGCAAAAAGGGAGCAAAACGAGAAGAAAATGCTGTAAAGGAAAGGCTATGTACAAACTCACAAGCAATTCTGTTTGCATCTTAAATGAGAAATAAGTAAACTATACAATGTATTGTTATAAAAATGTTCTACCATTGTGTTTCTGCAGCCTCTATGCAGACACTGTGTCTCCATGGTAACTGACAACATATAAACTCTGCAGTCTGATCCTGCAGTTTGACTACCTGTTATCTGTTCTTTACTCCATAGCCTACTAAGTGTATGTTAGCGTAAGGTAGGGGACAAATGGAAAAAAATATGACAGTAGGAATAGACTATTCCAGATATATTTGTTGTCTGTTACAATGGAAATGGATTACTCACATAGGATCTGTAGAAACAAATTAATAGTTACCTGTTACAAGTCTTTAGTAAATATACGCCCCTCATGCACTTCATAAATGGCATGTGGACTGGATAGTTCCACCATGTTGTTTAATAAAAGTGCCTGTTTCTCTGCCTGTCACCTAATTTCAGTATCACTAAAACAGAGGTGCTCTGTCAGATGCAGGAGATCAGGGGGCCCCACACAGGATTGAATTGTAAGATGGCCCCATGGAAAATGTGTCCTGGGGCCTTTACCGCTTACCCTCCTTCATGGATGTTTGGGGATCTTATCCATCTGGGAAAAGGTGGGGAATTGGTCATGCATTCACATGGAGCAGTTGAAAAGTCTAAGGGAGTAGTTGACTCGGTGGTCTTCATAACTTCGATAGACTATACACAGCTACCTCTCTAGACCACAATATACACAAGCACACTTGGCTTGACAATGTGTGCATGTTTGTAATGGTAAGAGGTGGGTTAGCCGTTGATAGACATCTCTGGTGGTGGCTTATCTCCCCAGAGAGTAAGAGGATCAGGAATGTTGAATGCTCACCTGACCTCTCTCACCTAGGGCCAACTGATAATTATGAACCTGTTTGGTGGTAAAATTATTCAAATGGTTTTTATATGGACAGATTACTGACTAGGAGATTAGTGTCTAATCGTGGGGGGTCTGACCTCTGGGATCTCCGGGATCTCCAAAAAAGGGCTCCGAATCTCCCAGCTGCATGGAGAATAGAGTTGGCCTGTGCTCCATGCATTCTCTATGGGAGCGCCAGAGATACTCAAGTGCAATGATTATTAAGGTTTCATTTCTCCAAAGATGTAATTTTCATATGACTTTGCTTACGCCCTGAGTCTCAGTGATGTAAAAGATATATATGCCAATATTTCAAAAAGATTGGATAAAATTTAGGGGTTGCACACATTTATCTAGTGAAACTAGTGAAATTTCTAATATTGAAGTGCTTTGTACTAATGGGCTTCTCATGTATTTCTTTCAACCAACCAATGGGAACCAAAAGAGAAATGTAGCTACTAGAAAAGGTGCCTAGTGGTGAGTTTTTAGGAGCTCGGCTCCCTTCAAAGGAACAAGTACTTTTAGTTTTTATTTACCATCACAAGGAAATGAAAGAAACACTTTCAGATGCTGCTAAATCTACCAGTACTAAACTACAGGAAGTGTGGAGGAAAGATGGAGGAGAATATCCATGCTGGTATACAGAAGCTGTATAAAGAATACCAAAATCTGGGTAAAGAGAAATCGAGAAACACAGATAAAGCAAATGTGAAACGGCAGATTTGGGATGGTGATTTTGTCGAGTTATTTAACATTGCAAAATGTGGGGACATGACAAGTGTATCACAAGAAGATAAAGAATTTTTTTTAGGTCACAAAGAAAAGATCGTTGTTTTTTGTGTAGTTCTTGCCACTTTTATATGATTTTTCCATTGTTCTATACACTTTTGTATATCTCTCTGTGCTGGTCATTATAATACTTTCTCTTACAAGTGATTTCTCTGGGTTTCCTCCAAGATCTGTCTTTCCCTGGATTCGATGTGTAGGCGCTTTTCCTGCTACCTGCACTTTCCTGTATGGTCATGTCAGTGCCTTATTTTTAATATTTCATTCTTTATTTTAAATGTCTGATATATGTTCAAGAAACTGAGTATTTTACACAATTGGTTCTTTTGTTGGTGTACATCTTTGGAGTGAACCAACTGTGGTATATTTATCATAGCTTGCTATTTGTTGGAGGTATAATATCATCAGCACCTGGTGATGAAGAGGCCGAGTTTTTGCCTCCAGCAACGAAAAAATGACGTTCAAGTCCTAGATGAAAACCTCTTGAACAGACATTCACATCTACTTGGGATGGAGAACAGCCATATGAACGCTCTAAAGGTGGTCAATGATACCACAGAAAGGGGAATTGCTCTGATAAAAAAGTTAAACGGATCGCTCAGGGACGAACAACAAAAAACATTCTTGTTGAGGGTAGTCGAGCATCACAGAAAACTCCATCAAGCGAACAAAAGAAGGGATTGGATCATTCAAAGTTGATTAATATAAGACATGTTTTGCCTATGATACTACCTATTAATCTTTGTGTCTAGTTTTAATATTATTTTAAGTTTGTGATTTCTAGTTTTCCCAATAAAAGTAAGTAACATTGAAAAATCGTGTTTGTTGCCTACTTTTACAAAACTGATCAAAGTGTGCAACCTCTAAATATTATCCAATCTTCTTGAAATTTGCCATATATATGTTTCACATCACTGAGACTCGGGGAGGAAGCAAAGTCTGCAAAAATGTAGCATTTAATTTTTTGCCTTACAAAATGAAACACCCTGACGCTCATGTATCTTCTGAGCTCCCTTGAGAATGCATGGAGCACATGCTGACCCAGTGCTTCGTGCAGCTTGGAGATTGGGACTGTGCCTGTGTATAGGCAGGAGGGCATCATAATGTCAGACGAACCCCACAAACTCCTGTATATAGCCATATTAACAGGTGATTTTTCTGATGATTTTAGAATTGCCAGTGTTGTACCTATCCATAAGAGGGGGTAATAGTTTAAGAAACTAGTGACTACCGGTCATTTTAGGAAATCCTGTATAAAATGAGAAAGGATAATGGGCCACCTAAAAATTATCAACGTGTTGGACCCAAAACAGCATGGCATTTTTGAAGACAGGTTCAAAATATTGAAACTTGTTTTTGCATTGTTCGCTAACTTTACTATATAAGGGATCAAAACAATGGAAATTGCAGTGTAAAATAATGCACTTTTGGGAAATAAATCATATTGGCAGTTCTGTGTTATACAAATACTCAGAAGAGAAGGATTTAGTGTTATGGATTTCTGACAGACTCAAAAATAAGTCAACAATGCACCCAGGCCATAGGGAAAGCAAGTCAAATGATTGGCTGCATAACTAGAGGTATAACCAGTAGGAAGAGGGAGATTGTAATCTCACTGTACAGTATAGCATTCTAGTGAGATCACAGTGAAATATTGTGTCCAGTTGTGGAGATGCCACCTACAGAAAAAGATATTGATAAAATAGAATGGATCCAAAGATGGCTGCCACAAAAAAGGTAGTAGGCCACAAGGATAAAACTTATCAGGAAAAACATAAAAGACAAAGAGCCCTGTAAGGCTGAGTTCACACCACGTTTTCTTAAATACGGTTCCCGTATACGGTTTGGAGGAGGGGGGCGGGGCTTAATGACGGCGCCCGCACTCAGCTGTATTTGGGAACCGTATTTAATGCAAGTCTATGAGCCGACCGGTCGGCTCATAGACTTGCATTAAATACGGTTCCCGAATACGGCTGAGTGCGGGCGCCGCGATTAAGCCCCGCCCCCTCCTCCAAACCGTATACGGGAACCGTATTTAAGAAAACGTGGTGTGAACCCAGCCTTACACAGGGCAATAATTGGCCAAACAGGGCTATATCACTTTGTGTAATAGGGCCAGTGATCATGGCTGATCGGGTCATTTTGTACCATAAAAAAAAATTGCTGCTGGCTGCACATCTTCCCGTGCGAAGGGACTGTGTAGCTGACAGCTGATTGCAGCTGAGAGCTGCATGGACGATCCAGCGATCAGTTGTATGGGCCTCCCCACCCGGTTCAAGAAGAAAGTGTTTGTGGTAGAGGGTGTAAGGCAGGGCAGAGGGAATTACCCTAGGGGCAGATGGCATTAACCCCTTGTATTCATGACGCCAGGGTGTGGTTTATCCACAATACCAAAGGGAAAAAAAAGAGACTGTGTGTGCAGCTCACAACCTGGGATTTTCGAGGTTAATGTGGATAAAAATCGGTCCCCACCAATCAAATAATGAAAAATCAAGTATGCAATTTTAACCACACCTCAAGAATATCACCCTACTGGGTACACAATGAATAAAAAATGAGACAGATGGTTTCTGAAAAAATGCTAATTTTAATAAAAAACAGAAATATCAATATAAAATAGTAGTTAAAAGATCAGAGCATTAGTAATAATAAACTGTCACTGGGCCCTAATGACAGATAGATGTTGAAGCAACAACCTAAAGAATTCTAGGATAGTCCATGGATATTGCTCCGAATTGGACTGTTAGTCCGGCAAAAAAATACAGTAGATGTTTCAAATGATGGCACAATTGTTAGAGTGGCATTAGATGGATTCGCTCACAGTTTGTATAGAATGAATGGAACAGTCTCACCCTGGCTGCTGGTTCCGCACTGCGGCGGGCCAATGGAAACAAGTGCTGTATTCTCTGCGATGTTCTCGGCGTGAATGCCTTGGCAGCTGGAGGGTTCCGGCAAGGAGCTCCCTCGTCAGCGGTCCGTGGTGTCAGCAAACACCGATGTCGGTAACGGACTCACACTAGAAACAGCAGACTTGTGGTAGGCTCAGTGAGCGAGATCAGTAGTTAGTGCAGCAGGTGGTTTTGGTTGCGAACTGCCGTGCCGGCTAAAGTTCAGATGTTGTTGGTAATTAAGGTAGTGCTAGTATATCGCTCTGTTCAGATTAAACGGCCTAGACACGTTTCAGGGTGCTCAAATTGACCCCTTTTTCAGTAGGCAAGTATAGATGGCTGCCACAAAAAAGGTAGTAGGCCACAAGGATAAAACTTTTCAGGAAAAACATAAAAGACAAAGAGCCCTATTACACAGGGCAATAATTGGCCAAACAGGGCTATATCACTTTGTGTAATAGGGCCAGTGATCATGGCTGATCGGGTCATTTTGTACCATAAAAAAAAAAAATTGCTGCTGGCTGCACATCTTCCCGTGCGAAGGGACTGTGTAGCTGACAGCTGATTGCAGCTAAGAGCTGCATGGACGATCCAGCGATCAATTGTATGGGCCTCCCCACCCGGTTCAAGAAGAAAGTGTTTGTGGTAGAGGGTGTAATGCAGGGCAGAGGGAATTACCCTAGGGGCAGATGGCATTAACCCCTTGTATTCATGATGCCAGGGTGGGGTTTATCCACAATACCACCCGAAGGTATACCGCCGGATCCTGGGCAAGTCACGGGGACAATAATGACTCCGACGCCAAATTACGGTCAATGGTAGCTTTACTGAGTGACAGATGGTACAGTCTATACAGTTCAGCCATGCCCACGGAGGTGACCAGTGACTTCAGAGACGTTAAGGGCTTGCTGGGACTTGCAGAAGATTTGGACAATTTTAGTGCAGGCCACTCTGACTTGACAATAGATGACTGTGACTGACTTGACTTGAGACTGACTAAGCTGTGACTGTAGCCTACTTGTACACTTGAAAGCTTGTTGCTGCAGGATGGACTTGAGGCCTCCTATGGACTCCAGACACACTCTAGGATTTGATTGCACTGGACCTCAGCAAAGACTTAACTGGAAATCAAGAGAGAGCATAAGAGAGAGAAAGCTAGCTCCACCCAGGGCTTATATAAGGGAGACTAGGAGGGGTTCCATAGATCACATGGTCACTGATACCTCAGGGGGTTACACTCACATGACAACTCACATGACAAATGGTGATCACATGTTAACATTTCTTAAAGCAATAACACTCTTATATACACTTTACTGTATAACACATGGCATAAAATATATATACATAAGGAGACAGGTGTCGGGGCCCAGGGGACACTACAGGGAGGCTGCCTGACAGGGAAGCAAGGGTACAGGGGTATAACTCCTGTACTGGTCCACCACAAACTCCCCCTCTTAAACACAGCCATCCTCGGCGCCCAGTCCTGGAGGGTGGATGATGGGAAGTGGCCACTGGGGCCTGGTGATGACAACAGTTCCTGGGGCATTATTGTAGAATGTCCTTCACAGGTCTGAATATGAGTAACAAAAACAAGGGAAAGGGCCATGTAGCACTTTGTGAAAATGTCCATACATGCTCCTTTGGGAATACATTTGTAAAAATAAGGGAATTTATAAACCTTGCAACTGCAGACTCAATACAATTAAGCATATTTAAACACATTTGGTGTGGATTGGGCTGCCGGAGGCTCTCTACCCAATGCCTTAGCTGCTGGGGCCCATTGGCACTATCTACTTCTCCCCAGAACTCTATACATGTTTTTATACAGCATACCACTTTTACCTTTATATACAGCAACTCTGTCACTATACGTGCCTTACTCATATCTCAAGGGAAGCCTCTGGCCAGTAGAACACCCTGAACATGTGGACAGGAAAAATGATTAGACATGTGTACATTAGACAATTGTGGACTGGTAATATAAATCCTGGCTCCAGTCCTAACTAGCTATTATACTGGGCTAGTTTATACACAATACACTTATTTACATGACATTAGCATTTGACTATGCTAGACTGACTGAAATAGATTACATACTATACTGACAACTTTATACATGGTACTACAACTTATTCTCTGTACCTGGCTGGTAATTGTCCCTGAGTTGACCTTTGGGATCTGCGCAGCACCACCTCTGGAGGATCTTGAACTCTTGGAGCTTCTGGAGCTGCAGCCGGCTCTTCTTCAGCAAAGTCAGGAGATGGTATTGATTCAGGACTTGCTGGACTCAGCATCACTGGCATTTGTGCTGGAGATGCTGAAGACATGGTCGTCACTCGGGAGACAGGTGTATAGGCCGGAGCCAACCGTGACAGGACTGGGACTGGCATGGTGACTAAGGTGGGTTGAACTAGTCCTGAGGTTGGAGACACACAGAAGATTGCCGGCTGGTTTGGAGGAAACATGGGGAAATCCATAGATGGGTGGATCCCCTCGCTAGGGACGTACTACCTCACAGGTCTGACATCTGGAGGAAATGGAGCGGGGAGCACAGGTAGATCTTCTTTGAGACAGAGCTTGATACGATTCCGGTGGATGACTTGTGGCTCATACACGGGTTTATGTACTTCGTATACATCAGATTCGGGATAAGGTATGGCCGTCAAAGTATAGGGCACTGTCTCCCAGATGGAGTCCAATATTAAAGAACTTCCGAAGCCAGACTTTTTTCACCCAATTGAAGTGGTTTGGCGGAGGTGTGACAGTTGTAATCTTCCTGTTGCCTCTCAAGGGAGGCCTGTGGAGAGTTGCCTGTGGAGAGTTGTTGATTGGGGCCTGGAGCCCAAATGTTCGGTCTTAAGGCAGTTGCCCATGTCACCCCATCATCAAGTAGAAAGGGGTATACCCCATAGAACAATGGACTGTGTTATAGATCTCCAGTAATTCAGGCATTAGTCAGGGACACTCTTCTTGTCTTGACACAGAGGATGCTCGCAGCATGTGGATGAAGACTTGATTGATGCGTTTACAGAGCCTGTTCCCTTGAGGGTGGTAGGCGCTGGTCCGGAGTTTCTTGCAGGCATGGAATTGGCATAGCTCTTGGAAGAGTTGGGCCTCGAAAGCCGTTCCACGGTCCGTTAGGACAGACTCCGGACACTCAAAAGTTTGTACCCATTTGAAGATGAACATCTGGCCCGCTTTCTTGGCTGTAAGATCTTTAATGGGCACTACGACAACCCATTTGGAGTAATGATCCACCATAGTGAGAGCATAAGTATAAATGGACCAGGTAGGAGACAGTTTGACATGGTCTAGTGTGCCCAACTGGTTGGGCCTTTCACTCTCGATAGAATGGAGGGGTGCTCTTGCATCCTTACACACATTTTTGGTGACGTTGCAGACTGCACACTCACTGCACCATTTCTCAATGTCACTCCGCATTTTGATCCAATAGAATCTTAGCCTGACAGTAGCTTCTGTCTTGTGGACTCCAAAGTGTCCCGACTGGTCATGGTATGCGTTGAGGACCATCATCACGCGTCTCTTCGGGGAACCAGAATCTGGGGAAGTTGATCACCAGAGACTGGATTCAAAGAATTTCGGTACAACATTCCTTTGTGCACAAACAGTCGTTTCCTCTGTCGTCACAGACATTTCAACATGTAATCACACCTTCACCAGAAGGTAGTCCAACAGATCCCAATAACTTGACTTTCGTCTTGAAGAGTCTTCCAGGTGTATAGGTCTTCTTTAACCTTCTCGGACCTTGAGTCACCGTCCATGAGGGCGGTCATAACATTCTGGTTCACGAACCGTTGATAAAATGGGGGCATTTCCACGTCTTCCCACACGTCTTCAACAGGTGGTTCTTCGCCTGGGGTCATCCGAGACAGTACATCGGCATTAACATTCGACTTGCTGCTTTTGTACTTGATGGTGAAACAGTAATTGGCTAATCTTGAAGCCCTACGCTGTTCGATAGCACCCAACTTGGCAGTGTTCAGGTGGGCCAACGGGTTATTATCCGTGTAGACAGTAAATGGCATGGCAGCCAAATAGTCTTTGAACTTTTCGGTCATGGCTCAAACCAGGGCGAGAAGTTCCAACTTGAAGGAGCTCTAATTAGCATCGTTCTTCTCTGCTCCTCGCAGGTTACGACCGGCATAGGCAATTACACGCTCTTGTCCCTCCTGGACTTGGGACAGCTCCCAGACCTTCAAAACTAGCATCAGTATATAGCCGGAATGGCTGACTGTAGTCTGGATACGCCAAGATGGGTGGTTCTGTCAGCAGACGTTTAAGAGTTCGGAACGCTGTCTCTTGCTCTTCGGCCCGTTCAATAGGTAGTCTTCCATTGTAGTTCTCCTTGCCATACCCCGCAGGAGAGCTGTGAGTGGTTCTGCAATTTGGGCGAAGTGGGTAATGAAGCGGCGGTAGTAGCTGACAAATCCCAGAAAGCTCCTGACATCTTTCACCCTCCGCTGGGTAGGCCAGTTCTTGACAGCTTCTACCTTTTTTTCAGGATTGGGCTGGACTCCCTCTGTGCTGACAACAATACCCAAGTAATGGACCTGAGGTTTAAGCAAGTGACACTTGGATGGTTTGATCTTCAGCCTGTGCTTGATCAAGACTTGAAAGACAGATGACTGAGATGTTCCTGGTAAGACTTGGAATATACAATGGCATCATCCAGGTACAACAAGACACTTTGGAAATTCAAATGGCCCAGGCACCTTTCCATCAGACGCTGGAACATAGCAGGGGCATTGCATAGCCCAAATGGCATACTTTTAAACTCGGACAACCCCATGGGTGTCACGAAGGCGGTCTTCTCTCGATCTTCCACGGCCATGGGCACTTGCCAATATCCACTGGTTAGGTCCAGGGTGTCTGGTTAAGTTCAAGTAAGCAGCCAACCCGAGGGCCGTAGGTGACTCCTCGATCCTTGGCAAAGGGTAAGCATCTTTATGTGTGACATTGTTCAGTTTCCTGTAGTCGGCACAGAAGAGATTCTGTCTTTCTTCTTGACCAGGATCCACCCAGGGCCTCTTACCTGTATCACGTCCGCCTCTTTCATGTCGGCCAGCATCATCTTGACAGTCTTATACATGCCTGGAATGAACGGACGGTGCCTATCCTTGATAGGCAGGCTGTTGCCTGTGAAGATGCAGTGCTGGATTAACGAAGTCTTCCCGAAGTCTGTGTGGTGTTTGCTGAAAGCTTTGTGATACCTTTTGGCGACATTGATGACTCCATTGACAACTCCATTGACCTGGTCCCTTGGGGTAATGTTGTCCCCCACCTGGAGCTGTGCCCACCAGGGCTCTGGGGGATTATTGCTGGATCCACCAGTGACTTGAGCTGCATGCTGTCGGGCCACCAGACATTCTGTCACAATGTCTTTCGACTCTAGGAGGTACAACTGAGCCACTGGAGTGTATTTGGATAAGACAGTAGCAGAATAGACAGGTTTACTAACCGCACCGGGACTGTCCTGTTGGTGACAGTGACAAGACTTCTCGCAGCTCGGACGAGAGGATGAACTTCCAACTGCATAGGTTCCAGCAGGGCCTGATAGTCCCTATTCTTGACTACAGGACGTGCAGGGCACCAGATGATGGTTTCAGTGTTGGGTTGTAAAGTCACCGGCCTGATATCTTCAACTCGCACTCTGCAGATTTCACCTTGCATGTTGGCAAACTTCTGTTCCACATGTAGGACTTTCATGTGGTGCTGCAAAACCCGCTGTCTGAAGGGGACATATGGGGAAAAGAAGCATACAAGGCATCTAATATCTCAGTGAAACAGTTTTTCATAATGTTCATCCCCAATATAAACTCAGCGGACCCCTTATCTGTCACATTAGTTACAATCACTTCCTGCCCTTTAAGTACATGTTTACCCAATTGAATGGTTGGCTCCCAGTATCCATGTCTGGGGACTGGTTACCCCTTACCTGCAACTACTTGAAAATTAACATCATCAGGCTTGCACAACAGACTAAAAACATGTTTAGATATGGTAGACACTTGTTACCCTGTATCTATTAACACCTCTAAAGGTACAATAACCGTTATTGTGCAGGATGCGACATAAAGTGAAAGTCCTGATTTAGGTCGTTCTGGAGTTGAGCCTGCTGACTTTTCTCTCGAGGGCCGGTCCTTGAACCCTGAGGGAATTCCGTTTAAACCCCAGCAGTGCATTTTCCAGTGGCCGGACTTGTTACAGTAAGTACAGAAGGGTCTGTTACTCCCAGAATACCTATTGGGTGAAGGAGCACAGTAACTGGGATTACATGGGGCAGGAGCAGAAGGGGATTTTCTAGACAAGGATTGCTCACAGGAGAGTGGAGCAGGCCGGGTGGCGAGCTCCTTGATAGTCTTAGTCAATTGTTCAAGGTCTTGTTAAATACTCTGTGGGGGAGATTTATCAAACGATTTAGACTGTTTTTTCCTGTCTAAATTTGTCGCACAGAAAGTCGCAGTCTAAATATGTGCGACTTTTCTGCGACTTTTGCTGTAGAGGATTTTTAGAACATGATGCATGCAAGTCTATTTTAGACGGAAATGCATTGGAAAATGCATTGGTGCTGAATTTATCAAATGCGACTTTTGTGCGACAAGTCGCATCTGCAGTTGGGCCTTGTCCCACTTGTTATGGGCTCCTTAAAGGGGTTATCCAGGAAAAAAACTTTTTTTATATATCAACTGGCTCCAGACATTTTACAAAATTGTAAATTACTTCTATTAAAAAATCTTAATCCCTTCAGTATTTATGAGCTGCTGAAGTTGAGTTGTTCTTTTCTGTCTAAGTGCTATCTGATGACACGTGTCTCGGGAACCGCCCAGTATTGAAGCAAATTCCCATAGCAAACCTCTTCTACTCTGTGCAGTTCCCGAGACAAGCAGAGATGCACTGTTGCCAGACAGAAAACAACAGCTCAACTTCAGCAGCTGATAATTATTGAAAGGATTAAGATTTTTTTAGTAGAAGTAATTTACAAATCTGTTTAACTTTCTGGAGCCAGTTGATATATATATATATATATATATATATATATATATAAAAAGTTTTTTCCTGGATAACCACTTTAACACTTTGTTGCCCTGCTCGGGAGTTATACCGTCTAATCTTTGGACAGTCTCTAGGGCATTCTGTAGGGCTACAGCATATGCTCTCAAGGTCTCACCTGGCTTTTGTCGCCTTTCATACAGCTGGAGACGTACCTCTGATGGAAAATGTGACTCAAATACCTGGTACAGTCCTTCAAAGATCTGCTCCACTGTTGCCTTCTCAGATGCTGGCCAGGTGCGGACTTCCACTAGCACCGGTACCTGGAGTTGTCCTGTTAGCAGTTGCACCTGTTAGCTAGGAGGGAAAGAGTAAAGACAAACAAGCTCTAGACCCTCTCTTTGAAATCCCTCAGGGTGAAGGGGTCTCCATTGTAGGTAGGAAGGACAGGGTTCCCCATGAATACCAATGCAGACGTTGAAACACCAGGACTCTTGATGCTTGCTGGAGGCAGGGGGGGCAGGACCCTGGGTTTTCGAGCAGGTGATGAGCAGGAGATGAAAGGGTGCTGGCGCCCGGTTGATCTGTGGTTCTGGGTTCAGACATCCCATTGCTTTTTGAGTGCACTGTCACTTTAAGAAGAATAGGGTGCTTTCCTCTTTAAGATGACTGCTGAAGTGCTGCAGCGGCTCTAGCTTGACTGATGGGGGCACTATTGTGCCCTACTTGTCATGGAGTATGGAAGCTGTGCCCTCTCCCTGCCACCACCCTTCACACTAAGGCTGGGTTCACATTACTCTTTGATGATCTGGTCCCCGGACACGGCCCCTATCTAATTCATTTGAATGAGCCAACTGGAGTCATATAGTGACTCCGGTCGGCTCATTTTTGCCCTGTATCCAGTTTTCTGACCAGACCTAAAACCGTGGTATACAGTATTTTTTGGGACTATTACTTTTGGTTAGTGTGTGTGTGTGTGTGTGTGTGTGTGTGGGGGGGGGGGGGGGGGGGGTCCAGACACTATGACTTTGTGGGGCCCCGAAATTCCTGATGGCGGCCCTGGTACCAGGTGTAGTAATATATATCGGGGATAACCCCCCTATTTTGTTAGTATAGGGAACTGCAGTTTCCCTTTCTATTACTGTGACACAATTAAAATAAATGTTGAGATATGCGTCTTTGCAGTTCCTGTGTAGTTTTACCTACATAGATGCATATAGCTATGTAAATCAAATTTTTACTACTGCAGTTAACAAGCTGTCTGATATCATATGACCGAGAATCTATGGGGTTAGAGAAATGTCTCGTTTTGATTACACGGGGACGAAAGGAACAATGTCCTCACGGATGATAGCCTACCGTCTTACTTTTAAGTCACGTCTCTCTAGTGTCTCGAATATCAAAATGACTACGGACCAACTGGTCATGTAAGTTAGGTCCCCTCCTAAATGTAATACTCGGGCTCCTCCCAACTAAGGGTCCTAAATCCCTATCACTAGACAAGAGGTGCCAATGCTTGCGTAGGATACCCATGATTATATGTGTGTTTGTGATTGGCTATGTCATCCACATAATGGACAGGCTGATGGCAGAAGTAAACCTAGCACATAAAAGGCCGGAGTATCCACGTGGAGAGGTGTTTGCCTGATAATCCTCCTGAGGACGGTGCTGGTGCATCGAAACTACGGTAGTTGAGGGAGGGCAAATTTTATGTTTTAATTGTGTCACAGTAATCCAGTTAAGAAAGCGAAACTGCAGTTCCCTATACTCACTAAATAATGGGTTATCCCCGATATATTTCTACACCTGGTACTGTGACCTAACGATTTTAACTTCTATGTCACTACAACACATTTTAATATAATCAACATTTCTTAAAGCAATAACACTCTTATATACATTTTACAGTATATATATATATATATATACACTAGGGGATAGGTGTCGGGGGCCCAGGGGACACTGCAGGGAGGTTGCCTGACAGGGCAGCAAGGGTACAGGGGTATAACTCCTGTACTGGGCCACCACATGTTTACGATAGGATGCTGAACACAGAACAAGGAGCACAATCTGAGGTTGGCTGAGGGAAAATTACAAACAATGCCAGAAAACATTATTAGACCCGTGTTTGTTTAACCCCTGAAGGACTCAGCCCAATTTTATTTTTACATTTTCGTTTTTATTAGGGGAAAGTGTTTTTCAAATTTTGTTTTACTTTTAAAAAAAACTTTTTTTACTTTAATTTTTACACTTTAATAGTCCCCATAGAGGACTATTTATAGCAATCATTCGATTGCTAATACTGTTCAGTGCTATGCATAGGGCAAAGCACTGATCAGTGTTTTCGGTCACCTTCTGCTTTGGTCTGCTCGATCGCAGACCAGAGCACAAGACCCGTGGAAGGCAGCGGAGGCAGGTGTGGGGACCTCCGTCTGCCGTTCTGGATGATCGCTGTGGGCGATCCGATCATCCATTTTGGTGACCGCAATGCTGAAGATGCCGTGATCTGTATTGATCATGGCATCTTAGGGGTTAATGGCAGACATCTGCGCGATTGCGGATGTCGGCCATTACCGGCGGGTCTGCCGCACATGACCCGAGCATCGCTCCGATGCTCGCAGTTATGTATAGGACGTAAATGTACGTCCTGGTGCGTTAAGTACCAGCTCACCAGGATGTACATTTACGTCCTGCGTCGATAAGGTGTTAAAAAGTCTTCGCATATCTGCATTTCCTATACAAGCAGAGCCGCACTTGTGATCACTGGATCATTCGTGCAGTTTTTCATTCTCAACATTGTTTACACAGGGAGATGTGCAGCTGACAATGATTTTTAAGCCTTCTTTATTGTCTTATTCATCCCTAAATGAATTTAAACATGGCTGGAAAAAACATCTGTATATTCCAAGATAAAAGTAAAAAGGATATTATATAAGGACAGATTAGATGGAACATGTGGTCTTTTTCTGTCGATATTTTATGTTACTAAAAAGGCTCTTTATAGCTGTGGTTGGATGGTTTTCTTTTTTTTTACAATTTTCTTTTGCCTGTCTGCACTTCTCTAGATACAAGGTAACAAACTCTAAACAGCTTGCAACTGTATTCTGTTATATAAAACTCTGGCAGTGAGAACAGATGTTTCCAAGTTTCTTCCAAAATTTTCATTCTTGTTTAGACTTCCAAGCTCACAAATCAAACTTTAATGCAATGTAATTCTAGTCCTATAAGCCTGGCATTTACGCGGTATTCTTGGTTTCCTTCAGATTACAAATGAGAATTTTCTTTTCTTTCCAGTGTAACAATAGCTCTGTTGCTTTAATTACACAAATGGAGAATGTTGCATGCATGGAGTGTACTAGCTAAATAATATACCGTATATACTCGAGTATAAGCCGAGTTTTTCAGCATGATTTTTCGTGCTGTAAAACGCCCCCCCGCGGCTTATACTCGAGTGAACTTTCCGCCTGTCAATCCCTTCTCAGTGGTCTTCAACCTGCGGACCTCCAGATGTTGCAAAACTACAACTCCAAGCATGCCCGGACAGCCAACGGCTGTCCAGGCATGCTGGGAGTTGTAGTTTTGAAACCACTGGAGGTCCACAGGTTGAAGAACACTGCGTCCTTCATCATCATCTAGACCCCCCCTTTAATTATCTACTCACCTCCCCTCGGTAACGTAACGTTGCCTTGACGACGACACACAGGGACATTCATGCGCAGGGAGGCTGCGAATGAAAGTCCCTGTGCGTCGTCATCAAGGCAACGACTAACCCTCCCCACCGGACGGTCACTGCAGCATAGATGGTCCGGACCAGCTCACCCTTCCTTCCCACCGAGGGGAGTCGAGTAGAAAACTAAAGGGGGTGTCTGAATGATGACGAAGGCCACAGTGGTCTTCAACCTGTGGACCTCCAGAGGTTTCAAAACTACAACTCCCAGCATGCCCGGACAGCCGATGGCTGTCCGGGCATGCTGGAAGTTGTAGTTTTGCAACATCTGGAGGTCCGCAGGTTGAAGACCACTGATGAAGGGTTTGACAGGCGGTGATGATGAAGGGGGGGGATGATGACGGGGGTCTGGATGATTACATGGGGGGATGATGTATTTCCCACCCTAGGCTTATAGTCGAGTCAATAACTTTTCCTGGGTTTTTGGGGTGAAATTAGGGGCCTCGGCTTATATTCGGGTCGGTCGGCTTATACTCAAGTATATACGGTAGTTTTTAGTATACTTCTCTGTTGACGTCTGGTTACAGCCCTGACATGTCTGTAGAAACACTTCCTTCTGGACTATTTCATATCAACATGATGTGCATGGAAAACATACATTGGAATAAATGTAAACAGACATATGCAGAATGTACAGAAGATGAATACCTAAAGGTTTAGCGTGTCAGTAAAAGATGATATAATGTTGAGCTCTTCATGGTAAATCATAACATTCATGTTTAAGTTAGGCACTCTTCATAGACAGTAGGCTCTTAAAAGCTTAATTTAGTGATCTAGGGGAAATGCAAAGTTAAAAGTCACATAACATGATTATTATGTCTGTGTTCTGCCTTGGCTTCATAGTGCTGAACATTCAGAACAGTGGAAGGATTATTATATATTTAAATTGCATAACAACTCTTTCTAAACAGCTCTAACCTACCAAGGCACGCATGACCTCTAAAGGCGTTCTGTTGTTTTCTGGCACCAGTAAGTAACAATGGGGTGCTTTTCCAACACATTGCTCAGATGCTCGATCTTATTGAGATTTGAAGGCCACATCGACAACTTGAACTGTTTCTCATAAAATAGGCCACTATCGTTACAGAATACCATTGTCATGAAGGGGTGCGCTTTGTCTACAACAATGTTTAGCTGGGGGTGCTTGTGAAAGTAACATCCACATCTATGTGTGGTATCCCGGTACAGGACCTTGTCCTGTCCCTGCCTAAAGTCCCCTCAGTTAGAGTCCCTCCATTCCACAGGGCTCTCCTGAAGGGCTTGCCCCTTGGTCACCTCATATAAATCTATTTCTGTATAGTGTACAAATGTATAGGACCTACCTAGGTCACGTGATATATTATAATGGTTGTACAGATATTTAGGACCTTCCTGGGTCATGTGATGTACCCAGAGTTCTCTGGGTTACGGACCTACAGGCTTTGCAACCAATGGGATTAGTCCAGCCTCCTTAGTATATAAGGGGATGTAGTCACTAAATTCACTCTCTTATCTCCCGGATCCAAAGCAAGCACAATCAGCATATCTCAATTCATCTCAAATAGGCCAAAGCCTAAAGGACCAGCATAAAGCTCTGTTTACTAAATCCTTGTGATTACTATTCAACTCAACTCATACAATTAGTAGCACAGTGGCCTGCTTAAAGCTAAAGACTATTAGTCCCAGCAAAGCCTGCGAGGAATCTGCATACCGGTTACCTCAAGAGAGACTGTATCTTTATAAAGACTGTTTGCATAAGAAGTTCAGTAAAAGTTCCAGTTATCTCATAAATTCTGCTGTGGATATTCCGTTTATTATCCTGCCGTTTGTGGACCGGTTGTCGGCAGGGCCTTCTATTCAAAACAACCTCACCCTGGCGTCACGGCAAATTAAGGGTTAATACCCCCAGACCCTGCTACATCATTGCCTCACCCAGCTCACCACATATGCCAAGACCTCAACCCTACACTACTAAAGGTGCAGAGCATCAAGGTCAAAACAATAAAACAAAACAGAGGGTAGAAGTCAGGAAGCAGGTCAACCAAAGCACAAACCTGGGGCACCATACACCTAACCGACAGAAAGCGCAACAACGCAATGCCAGACAGGACAGGTCCAAACCAAGATAGCAACAAGGTACAAAACTATAGGACTATAGGCAGAGGGGATAGTCAAAGGCAAGCAAGGGTCAAACCAGACTGATAACAAGGCACACTTAAGAATGGTCAGAAAACATGCAGGAGGTCATAGAAACATATGAGACAATAACAGGCTGAAAGCTGGTGAGTTAGGTATGAGCTACAATCACAAGCTGGGCTGGGACACAGTGCAGGGATTTAAATATCCAACCCACTGCTGCTAATTGGTTTGTGGCTCCTGAGTGGCCAGAACGCAGCATGTGAAGCCTGGCCAGGTGCTGGCATATGACCTTTAGGGCCTTACCATTTCTAAGAATAAAGCAGTAATATTGTAGCATTCCCTTTACTATTCTTTCTTTGAGCAGTAGTGCCTAATCCAATACAATGAGCTGTACAGGGAACAGCAGCATGGCTACATTCAGGGGAACAGGGCCCATTCTATTCGATTCAGACTACAGTCTGCCAGATGGGGACCGTTGTTGCACCATAATGACAAACTTGTAGAGAAACTTGCAGAAAGGCAAAAGGGAGGGAAGAATATGTATACTCTTGTATGCAAGGGATAGACTCAATGATCTGTAGACTAGGCTTTAGAACTTCAAAATGGCTTTCTTCAAAACCAACTTTACACTTGTAAAAAGCTGTTTTGGAGCATACTAGTGTTCGAACAAGTGAAATACCGTGCAAGCTAAGATAGGTTGGTGTTCTTCCCAATCCATTAAGCTATGCTCCTATAGCTTGAAGCAGACAATCATATTGAAGGGAATAGCCTATCTGTCAACATTAGCTTGGAGGTGCTAAGATGACAGGAGCATCTTATGAGCCACATAGATATGTGGAAGAAATAAAGAGTGTAAGTATCTAAACAAGCTAAAGGCTCATGATTCCCATATAAGTTAGCCAATCCTAATTTGTATAACCAGAATAGTTTATAGAGCTAAATGCAAGACACATGAGTGGTTAATTTTGACATACCACACATGTTCTTAGTTTTTTTTTTTTATAAGATACATTGAGCCAACATATTTGTTCTTTATCAAGAGAGCTAGCCTGCTCTGATCTTATTTATTCCTATTGTCATTGCCAAGTCCACTTTATGGGATAATTAGCTCAGTGTAATATGAGCTTATTGACTAAAGACTATTCTGTTGAAATCATACTTTTTAGAAAATTTCTGTGGTAGTGGTGTGTGATAAGGGCAGATGTTGTTACCCTAGGGGCAGATAGCATTAACCCCTTGTATTCATGATGCCAGGATGTGGTTTAGCCTAAAACCACCCGAAAGTAAACTGCTAGGTCCTGGGCTAGGCACAGGGGCTCCAAAGCCAAATTATGGACAACGGTAGCATTACTGAGGGTAGGCAGTTGGTAAAGTCTATACAGTTCAGCCAGGGCCCAAGGAGGTGACCAGGGGCGCAAAGACCTTAAGGGCTTGCTGGGACTTGTAGTAGGACTGGACAATTGAATGCAGACCACGCTGACTTGACAGATGAAAGGGACTGACTTGACTTGACTCATAAAGCTGTGACTTTAGCTTACTTGAAATGATGGTGGCTGCAGGACTTGACTTTGAGGCCTACAGTACTCTGGACACACATACTAGGCCCGACTGCACTGGATCTCAGCAGGAAGCAAGAGCTAAGAGCTCAAAGAGAGAGAAGCTACCTCCATGGAGGGCTTATATGGGGGAGACAAGCAGGGAGCCCATAGGTCACTCTAGGGATCACCTGGTCACTGGTACCTCCTGGGTAACAATCACATGACATAACTCTTAAAGATACAACACATTTTATAATACAATACATTGCAGAACATATGTACAGGGAGAAATAGGTGCAAGGGGCCCTGGGGACACTGAAGGGAGGCTGCCTGACAAGGCAGCAAGGGTACGAGGCAACATCTACCGTACTGGGCCACCACATTTCCATAACTCCCAAAGAAATCTGACATTCCATGAGTATCTAAAAATATTCAGTATTACACAACAAAGCAACCGCAGGTCCATGGAGATGTTCAAACTGTTGATTGAAAAGTTGCATCCCCTTCATTCCAAGTATCGATGGGGGTCCCAGAGGTTGGACTCCCACTGATCAGAAAGTACATACTTCCCAGAGTTTCCTGTTCTTACAGACTAGTGTTCTCTAACTGTGGCCCTCCAGATGTTGCAAAACTTCAACTCCCAGCATGCCTGGACAGCCGTTGGCTGCAGCCAGCGGCTGTCCTGGCATGCTGGGAGTTGAAGTTTTGCAACGTTTGGAAGGCCATAGTTTACGACCACTGTTATAGACAGAAGTGAACTAAACTGTCCTTCGGAAAACAATGGACAGTGACTTTAAGATCAACTGAAAAGCAACAATCAAATCACTATGTACAGGACTCTCTCAAAATGTCACATTGGGCAGGAAAAAGTGCAGCCCTGAGATCACTCAGACCACTGTCCCTGCCTTTGGTGATGCCCACCTCCTTAATAGGATGGCCTCCAACAATGGTGCTGGACCCTACTCTGCTACAGTGCAAGGCGTAAATAAGTCCAATACAATAAACAAACACTGTACAGAAGTCAAGCAAGCAGGTCAGGACACAATGAGTTGAAAGGAATAAAACAGAGGGAATAAACAGACAAACAGTGAAAGAGTATAGAATCAGATGGGCCAAATCCAAACCATTAGAGCCTGCAGTACAAATACGGGAGAAAGAAGAATAGCTGGGTCACTTAGCCAAGGGTCAAAATACACAGGATAGATCAAGTAGGGAACAAAACAAAATCTAATGCTCAAGAACTTAAACATAGGTGTGGTGGTCCAGTATGGGGTGGTCTGTCCCTGTACTCCTCCTGCCCTGTCAGGCAGAGTCTCTCCATGTCCCCAGGGCCCCCTTTATGCGTTATCCCTAATGTACTGTTCTTTAATAGCTGTTACCATGTGATTGTTACCCAGGAGGCACTAGTGATCAGGTAACCCCCCCCAAGTGACCTATGGGCTCCTTGCACAGCCCCCCTAAAAAACCAGAGGAGGGGCTCTCTCTTAGCTCATTGTTATTCCTGCGGAAGTCCAGTGCAGTCATCTCAGAGCAGAGCATTGGAGGCCTCAAGCCTAAAGTCTGCAGCCACAAGTCAGCTCAAGTAAGCTCAAAGTCATCTTCATGTCAATTGTCAAGTCAGTCAAGTCAAGTCTTCTATATAGTCACCATGGCCTGCACTTAAGTGTCTCTACATACTGCACATCCCAGGAAGTCTGCGAGGTCCCCCTGTGTCACTGGTCACCTCCTTGGGACATTGGCTGTACTGCATAGACTGTGTCATTTTTCTACCCTCAGTAAAGCGACCATTGTCCGTAACTTTGCATTGGTGTCTTCATTGCCCCTGTGCCTAACCAAGGCCAGCGGTATTACCTTCGGGTGGTTAAGGCTACACCACGCCCTGGCGTGATGACAAGAAGGGGTTAATGACATCTGCCCCTAGGGTTATAACAGATACCCTGCATTGCATCCTGCTGACACCTCATAGGCAACAGGCTGACTGAGTATTAATAGTTACCAGAGAAGAGTGTGGACGCTGAGGTCAGATGTGATTGGTTCTAAGTCCAAGCCCCCTGATTGGCCAGAGCGTCGGCACAGCAACGCAGGATGCATCAGCCAAACACATGGCCTACTCAACCCAAGTTCTAAATGTTTATATGACCACTCCTTTACAGAGTGATACTTTAGGATTCTGATGCTGCAACAGGGCCTCAAACCAAGATGGAGTCTGCAACAGGGCCTCAAACCAAACTACTGTTCAGCTATAGCTTCATCCTTCTGCATACATGGCAGCTCCATGGGTGTTCCTCACTCCACATGCTCAGTCGCACTTGGTTTTTCACCCCAACCTTCCAGCACTCTATCTTGGTATCTGCCTAAGCATTTGCCAAGCTTTTTTTTTTAGTTAGTTCCAAACTTGAAGACACCAGGTCATGCCCAACTCACTTTGCACTTTACAAACTGAACAACTACTTCTCTAGGTTAATATAAAGGTATATACACAATGTCTTGCATAAGTATGGACTTTTTCCCTATTATGCTACTGTTATAAACTGGAATTTAATTAGACTTAAATGGGCACTGTCAGATAAAAAATGTTTTATATGTTGTACATCTTGGCAAAAATGTTTTACTTATAAGGCAGGAGAGAGCACTGAGGAGTCCTATCAGACAGGAGAGAGCACTGAGGAGTCCTATCAGACAGGAGAGAGCACTGAGGAGTCCTATCAGACAGGAGAGAGCACTGAGGAGTCCTATCAGACAGGAGAGAGCACTGAGGAGTCCTATCAGACAGAAGAGAGCACAGAGGAGTCCTATCAGACAGGAGAGAGCACAGGAGTCCTATCAGACAGGAGAGAGCACTGAGGAGTACTATCAGACAGGAGAGAGCACACAGGAGCCCTATCAGACAGGAGAGAGCACAGAGGAGTCCTATCAGACAGGAGAGAGCACAGGGGAGTACTATCAGACAGGAGAGAGCACAGGGGAGTACTGTCAGTCAGGAGAGAGCACTGAGGAGTCCTATCAGACGGGAGAGAACAGAGGAGTACTATCAGACAGGAGTGAGCACAGAAGAGTGCTATCAGACAGGAGAGAGCACAGAGGAGTACTATCAGACAGGGAGAGCACAGAGGAGTCCTATCAGACAGGAGAGAGCACAGAGGAGTCCTATTAGACAGGAGGGAGCACAGAGGAGTCCTATCAGACAGGGGACAGTACAGAGAAGTCCTATCAGACAGGATAGAGCACTGAGGAGTCCTATCAGACAGGAGAGAGCACAGAGGAGTCCTATCAGACAGGAGAGAGCACAGAGGAGTACTATCAGACAGGGAGAGCACAGAGGAGTCCTATCAGACAGGAGAGAGCACAGAGGAGTCCTATTAGACAGGAGGGAGCACAGAGGAGTCCTATCAGACAGGGGACAGTACAGAGAAGTCCTATCAGACAGGATAGAGCACTGAGGAGTCCTATCAGACAGGAGAGAGCACAGAGGAGTCCTATCAGACAGGAGAGAGCACGGAGGAGTCCTATCAGACAGGAGAGAGCACAGAGGAGTGCTATCAGACAGGAGAGAGCACAGAGGAGTACTATCAGACAGGGGACAGTACAGAGGAGTACTAACCCACCCTTACTTACTGAACTTTGTCTATGCCGGTCCTTCAGCTTGGACAAAGCCATGATTTTATAAGCCGTGATTTCTATAAAAAGGAGAAAAAAAATATTTTGAAGTATATTAGAAAGGTTAATGTTTTGCAAAGATGTACAACATATAAAAAGTTTTTAAATATGACAGTGGAGAGGGAGTGGATTCTCAGTCTCCTGAATGACACCGCGCTCTCAGTCTTCTATGTTATAAAGTGAATTTTCTTTCCTCCTAAATGCCCAGTCCTCCATACAAATTCCCCCCCACCCCACCACCACAAAAAAAAAAAACACACCCAGAGTTTTCCATAACCTTATCTAAAATTACAAAAGCTTATGTCACCATAACAAACAAATGTAAATGTCGATCTCTACACCTGTTCTCAGAGCAGAGGCAGTGACATACCTTATGACATCAGATGTGTGACATCATAATTGGTGATGGAATCTCAGAGGGCTGTAAAAAGAGATGCAGAGCCCCAGAGCCCCTGTCCTAAGGACTCCAAACTAGGAATCACACTGTGTGTACTGACAGTTTGTTTCCTAGGGTTTCTGATTTTTGTAAGAATATGATAAGAGGAGAAAACATTGAGAGAGATGTTGCAGCTATGGCCTGCAACGTGTGCTGGAAGGTTAAAATCCTGCTGGGTTTTCTCTTCACCTCTGACCCACTTATCTGGATCAACACCTCCAGCAAGCTGCTAAGCCAGGGTAACACCACCAGCAACCTGCTGGGGCAGAACATCACCATCAGAAATCTGCTCAGCTAGAACACCACCACCAGCAACCTGCAGATTTGGAACACCCCCATCAGAAACCTGCTCAGGTGGAATACCACCACCAGTGACATGATGAGCAGCAAACCCACCACCAGCAATCTGCAAACTCAGAACACCACAACCAGTGACCTGATGAGCTGAATCTCCACCACCAGCAATCTGCAGAGTGGGCTGCCACCAACATCTGCCATACGTGCAGAGGCGTAACTTGTAGCTGCTGGGCCCCGATGCAAAATCTACACCACCCCATGTGCCAGTTATAATATTGGTCTCCTATGAGGCAGCTGTGCCATGTTGTGTTGGTTTAGCCCAGACTTCTGGACCTACAGTCTCTCATCCTCCTGAGCACGGTTACTCGGAGCATCGGTTTCCTAGCAACTGTCATGTGTAACCAGAGGCCAAGCAGAATGGTCATGTTAACCAGGCTCCACTATCAGTCACATGTAGTGTCTATGTGCCCCTTCACATCAGGAGGGGCAAAGTATTGTCCTGCCCCTGATGAGCCTCAGCACATTCCCAGTGGCTACTTGGTAGATGCTATTTCCGAGTGGACTGTGGATGCCCTGTTAAGTTATGCTCTGTGGGTGCATAACAATACATAATAGTGCATCTCCAGTCTCTGCAGAGCAGTACATAACAGTGCACCCACAGTCCCCAGTTCCTAGCATTGGATGTATTCTTTACCCAAGGCTTGGCACAGGCAACCGCTTCATCTTGGAGTATGGTGAGTTAACACTCCTGGCATCATGAAGATTCACCTCAGACTCATGACCTAACAGTCTACATACATGCCAAACCCTCTGCCTAGAACTCCATACAAAGTCACCCCCCCCCCCTAAAAAAAACAAAACAAAAAAAAAAACAAGAGTTTGCTATAACCTTTATTAATATTAAAAAATCTTATGTCACCAAATAAAATAAAAAAAATTAAATGCCAATGCAAATACCCATCTCTACACCATTTCCCTGAGCCCAGGCAGTGAAATTCCATATGACATCAGATGTGTAACATCAAAATTGTGATGGAATCAATGGGGGCTGTAAAAAGAGGTGCAGAGCCTAGGAGCCCCTAGTGATCACACTGTGTGTACTGCCAGTTTGTTTCCTTGGGCTTCTGATTTTTGTCAGAATATGATAAGAGGAGAAAACATTGAGAGAGATGTTGCCACCATGGCCTGCAACGTGTGCTGGACGCACCAAATGACACCAGCAAGGGGAAGTAGTCATCCTCTGAAGGTGTCCCCTTGTCTGTATTAGATGTTACTGCTTCCGGTGGCCAGCAGTCAGTGGATGGGAGCTCTAGGCTCCGGCACCACTGCTCGGCACTCTCTTTCCTACGTAGGCAGCGTGATTGCGTTATCACGCTGCGTGCATCCCGGTGCCAGGCCTGGTTAGCTGAGGTGAGATCAGCAGCCTGTGAGGATAGCGTGGGAGCCACACAGAACAGCGGTACAGGTAAGTATAATACGAGCATATTAGGGTCAGAGTGTCTATTTAATGTATATGCTGAGAAGCAATTGGATCATTGTGCAAGATTGTAGATGTGCACCATGTCTGTTTTCTACTTGAGTACACAATGTTGTTTTCTATCCCCTCCGTTATTTTTTTGTTTGAACATGTTGTCTGCACTCTTCCCCACCCCCTCAGCCAAACCCTATATAAGTAGTAGTTAGCTACACATGGGCCTTTCCTTTCCTGGCAGCCTCCCAGTTTGACTGGGAGAGCATGGTAAATGTGCTATAGCATCCTGTTCACACTGGTGTGGTGCTGTGCGGCGTCCGATGCTGCCGTGGCGCCGTGTCTGCGGGGAGGTGCGACCCATGGACGGGTTTGAGTGGCGTTGGGGATGCTCTGCCAGTGGGTCGTTCCCACTGTCGGCACTGGTGTCGCGGAGGTGGTGATCGCTGCCCAGTGCTACGCCATTTTATGCTAGAGACATTAGGGACTCTTCCCCACCCCCTCAGCCCAACCCTATATAAGTAGTAGTTAGCTACACATGGGCCTTTTCTTTCCTGGCATCCTCCCAGTTTGACTGGGAGAGCATGGTAAGTGAGCTATTACACCTTGTTCACACTGGTGTGGTGCTGTGCGGCGTCCGTTGCTGCCGTGGCGCCATGTCTGCGGGAGGTGCGACCCATGGACTGGTTTGAGTGGCGTTGGGGCTGCTCTGCCAGTGGGTCGTTCCCCCTGTGGGCACTGGTGTCGCGGCGGTGGTGGTCGCCGCCCAGTGCTACGCCATTTTATGCTAGGGACGTTAGGGACCCACTCTTTGATCAAAAGGTATATACTAACAGCCTGTTAGTTTTTGAAATTATGCTGAGAAGCAATTGGATCATTGTGCAAGATTGTAGATGTGCACCATGTCTGTTTTCTACTTGAGTACACATCTATTTAATGTATGTGGGGGCAGAGTCTCCAATTAAGGTATGTGGCGGCAGAGTATCTAATTAATGTATGCAGCGGCAGAGTATCTAATTAAGGTATGTGGCGGCGGAATTTTTTAATTAATGTATGCTGCGGCAGAGTATGTAATTAATGTATGTGGCGGCAGAGTATGTATTTAATGTATGTGGCGGCACATTATCTAATTAATGTATGTGGCGGCAGAGTATCTAATTAATGTATGTAGCGGCACAGTATCTAATGTATGTAGCGGCAGAGTATCTAATTAATGTATGTGGCGGCAGAGTATGTAATTAATGTATGTGGCAGCAGAGTATCTAATTAATGTATGTGGCGGCAGAGTATGTAATTAATGTATGTGGCGTCAGAGTATCTAATTAATGTATGTAGCGGCACAGTATCTAATGTATGTAGCGGCAGAGTATCTAATTAATGTATGTGGCGGCAGAGTATGTAATTAATGTATGTGGCAGCAGAGTATCTAATTAATGTATGTGGCGGCAGAGTATGTAATTAATGTATGTGGCGTCAGAGTATCTAATTAATGTATGTGGCGGCAGAGTATGTAATTAATGTATATGGCGGCAGAGTATCTAATTAATGTATGTGGCGGCAGAGTATCTAATTAATGTATGTGGCGGCAGAGTATCTAATTAAATAAAGGCACAGAATATAGAGAAAACAAAGGGAGGCCCAGTATACTGTATATAAAAAATAAGGGGAATCACAGGATGTATAAAGAATAAAGGGAAGCCTAGTATATAGAGAAAATGAATGGTGGCACAGTATATGGTTTATTAATGAAGGTACACTTTGTAGTTCATTAAGGGGGGAAATGTCTATACTGTAGATTATTAATGGGGTACAGTGTGTAGTTCATTTAGGGGGCACTCTATATAGTTTATAAATGGGGCTCAGAATATAGTAGACCATGTGTAATTAATTCAAGGTCTGTGAGTCTCCACCACCACTGACATGATCACCTCCATCATCAGCACCTCCCTCGACTTGATGACCACATCCAGTGAGGTGGTGACTTGGATCACTACCACTAGCACCAGTGAGTAGCTGAGCTGATTCTTAACCACTAGCCATATGCCTAACTAGATGAGCATAATCAATGAAAATCTCACCTGGATTGCCATCACAGTTCAGCTTCTGACCTGGGTGATGCCGAGTTGGATGGTCACCAGCTTCACCAGACTTATGTAATATATCAGGCCCATTAGACTGGGATGGGTCACCTCTGCCATTATCCTTGCCACAAATACCAACACCAGTGCCACTAGCATGCTGTGGAGATACATCACCAATATTACAATGGTGCTACTCAGTAGCATCACTGCCACCAGCAAAACACCTGGTGCTTAGGGGCATCCCCTAAGATTTTTACCCCCACTAGTGACCTGATGAGTCGGAACACCACCATCAGCAACCTGTAGAATCTGAACACCACCATCAGAGACCTGCTTGGCTGGAACACCACTATCAGGGTTTTGCTGCTGCTACATTTGGGCTCAGTGACAATTCATCATTTAACCCCTTAACGACGAACGACGTATATTTATGTCCTCCGCCAGCTCCCGCGATATGCCGCGGGGTCACGCGGTGTCCCCGGGTCATATCGGGTTGGTCCCGGCGGCCATCAACGGCCGGGACCCGCGGCTAAAACAGGACATCAACGATCGCGGTGATGCCCTGCATTAACCCTTCAGACGTGGCGATCAAAGCTGACCGCCGCGTCTGAAGTGAAAGTATCCCAGCTGCTCAGTCGGGCTGTTCGGGACAGCCGCGGTGAAATCAAGGCGTCCCGAACAGCTTACAGGACACCGGGAGGGCCCTTACCTGCCTCCTTGGTGTCCGATCGGCGAATGACTGCTCCGTGCCTGAGATCCAGACAGGAGCAGTCAAGCGCCGATAACACTGAACACAGGCGTGTTAATACATGCCAGTGATCTGTATAAAAGATCAGTGTGTGCAGTGTTATAGGTCCCTATGGGAGCTATAACACTGCAAAAAAAAAGGAAGATCATTTAACCCCTTCCCTAATAAAAGTTTGAATCACCCCGCTTTTCCCATAAAAAAATAAACAGTGTAAATAAAAATAAACATATGTGTTATTGCCGCGTGCGTAAATGTCCGAAATATAAAAATATATTGTTAATTAAACCACACGGTCCAAAAAAGCGTATTTTGGTCACTTTTTATTCCATTAAAAAATGAATAAAAAGTGATCAAAAAGTCAAAACAAAAATGGTATCGATAAAAACTTCAGATCACAGAGCAAAAAATTTGCCCTCATACCGCCCTGTATATGGAAAAATAAAAAAAAGTTATAGGGGTCAGAAGATTACATTTTTAAATGTATACATTTTCCTGCATGTAGTTATGATTTTTTACAGAAGTACGACAAAATGAAACCTATATAATAAGGGTACCATTTTAACCGTATGGACCTACAGAATAATGATAAGGTGTCATTTTTTACCGAAATATGTACTGCGTAGAAAAGGAAGCCCCCAAAAGTTACAAAATTGCATTTTTTCTTCCATTTTGTCACACAATTATTTTTTTTCTGTTTCGCCGTGGATTTTTTGGTAAAATTACTAATGTCACTGCAAAGTAGAATTGGTGACATAAAAAATAAGCCATAATATGGATTTTTAGGTGGAAAAGTGAAAGGGTTATGATTTTTAAAAGGTAAGGAGGAAAAAACGAAAATGTAAAAACTGAAAAATCCTGCGTCCTTAAGGGGTTAAAGCTCATTGAAGAAACAAAACCAATGCCCAGTAAAGTTGTTCCCAATAACAATGTTCACAAATATATAACAGTCGCACAATTCTCTGGTGACCTCCATCATGGCCATCTCACTGGCAGTCTGTCGGCAATAGCACAGAGATTATATATTTAATATAGCAAACACCACTTCAGACTGTGTACTGAGCAGTGGAACAGGAAGGAGTGGAGAGGGAGTGGATTCTCAGTCTCCTGACTGACACAGTGCTCACTGTTTTCTATGTTCTAAAGTGAAGTTTCTTCCCTCTCATATGACCAGACCTCAGTACCAAGCCACCCGCCCCCTTAAAAAAAAATAAAAAAAAATAAAAAAACACACACCGAGTTTTCTATAATCTTATCTAAAATTAATCAAGCTTAGGTCCCCCTAACAAATAGATGCAAATGTCCATCTCTCTAACACTCACGTTTCAGAAGACAGGAACTCCGGTGGATGTGGATCCGCTGGACCTGTGTGGCAAATGACTCGGACTGTACCAGGTCGCTACCTCTGGCACGGCTCGACCACACAGGCGGCTGAGGAGATGAAAGGCACAGGAGGTATAAGGCAGCTCGTAGTCGGGATAGCAGAAGGTCAAGGCAAGCAGCAAAGTATTGTAGTCAGGACTTGGCAGGAGGTCAGTAGGCAGGTGGCAGAGGAGCAAGGTCAAGTCCCAGAGCAAAAGGATCAGACACACGGTAAGGCAACTCTCGGGAATGCTTTCTCTCAGGCACAAGGCAACAAAGATCCGGC
The DNA here is from genome assembly GCF_029499605.1 of Hyla sarda. NCBI lineage: Eukaryota > Metazoa > Chordata > Amphibia > Anura > Hylidae > Hyla > Hyla sarda. The sequence continues at coordinate 121,230,423 of NC_079192.1, forward strand.
AGGGAAGTGAGGAGGGTGGAGGGATTTATCAATGAGCCACAGGTGAATTACACTAATAAGCGCACTGGCCCTTTAAATCTTAAAGCTCCGGCATGCGCCCTAGGGGACAGGGACACACGTACCGTAGCAGAGAGGCAGAGGCGGGGGCAGCAGAAGCACCAGGTGATTGACGGACTGGGGCTCGCATGCGGGCGCGTCTTGCAACGCGAGTCCTAGCCCGCCGGCAGCAGCAGGTAACGGGACCATGCGCTCACGGCCATCGTTTGCAGCCGGAGCGCATAACATAACAATTTCTACACCTGTCCTCGGAGCGCAGGCAGTGACATTGCTTATGACATCAGATGTGTGACATCATAATTGATGATGGAATCTCAGGGGTCTGTAAAAGGAGGTACAGAACCCCAGAGCCCCTGTCCTGAGGAGTCCAAACTAGTAACCACACTGTGTGTACTGCCTGTGTATACTGCTAGTTTGTTTCCTATTTTTTCCAGAATGTGATAAGAGGAGAAAACATGTCCTCACCTCTTGTCCCCTTACCTGGATCAACACCTCCAGCAACCTGCTAAGTCAGGGTAACACTACTAGCAATTTGCTGGGGCAGAACATCACCATGAGAGATCTGCTCAGCTCGAACACCACCACCAGAGACCTGCGGATTTGGCATAACACCATCAGAAACCTGCAGATTTGGAACACCCCCATCAGAAACCTGCTCAGCTGTAATACCACCATTAGTGACATGATGAGCAGCAACACTACCACTCGCAATCTACAGACTCAAAACACCACAAATAGGTGACCTGATCAGCTGGATCTCCACCACCATCAACATGCTGAGCAGCCTTCCATTATCATAGGCCTGCTCATCTGGATCCGCACTATTATTGACCTGCTCATCTATCTGCTAAGCTGTATTACCATCAACAGCAACAAAAATCTGCGATACGTGCAGAGGCGTAACTTGTAGCTTCCAGGCCCCAATGCAAAATCTGCAACAGGGCCCCATGTGGCAATTATAATACTGGTCTCCTATGGGGCATATGTGCTTTGGGGCCCCCTTAGGCACCAGGGCCCTGGTGCGACTGCTACCTCTGAATCCCCTATAGCTACGTCCCTGCATACAAGGTATAATGAAGGAGGGCATTATTAGCATTTGGGGCACTATGGATGAAGGAGAGTTTGTCTAGAGTAGTGTTCTTCAAGCAGTGTGCCTCCAGCAGTGTGCCTTCCAAGATGCTGGGCGTTGTGGTTTTGCAACAGGTGGGGGCACACTGTTTAGAAAACATTGGTCTAGAGGTGTGAATGAAGTGGGCAGGATAACAGAAAAGATAGTCGTTGCTGAAAAAAGTCTAAGAAAATGATTGAGTAAGAAACCATCTGCAGCCTGGCTGACATATTGTCCTCAGGGAGAATTCAGAGCCTGGACCTGAGCTCTGTAGAAGACACATGGAGGGACAGTCACATGACAGGGCACTAATACTATCCACTACAACTCCTATTCTCCAGTAGCTCTCAAATTGGGCAGGGCTCATACTGGGGCCATATTGTGTTGGTTATCCTTGTAATTCTGGCCCTACAGTCTCGCACCCTCCCACCTTTGGCTTCTTGGGGCCCTTGGTCTCCTAGCAACCATCATGAGTAACCAAAGGCTGAGCAGTATGGTCATGTGACCCAGGCTCCGCTATCAGTCAAAGCTAGTGTCCGTGTCCCCTTCACACCACAGTCCTAATTAGCCTCAGCACATCCCCCGCACCTTCTTGGTAGATGCTATTTCCGAGGAGACTGTGGATGCACTATTAAGTAATGCTTTGTAAAGACTGTGGTGCACTGTTATGTAATGCTCTGTAGGGACTGTGGGTACACTGTTATCTAATGTTCTCCAGAGGCTGGGTGCACTATGCTTTGCAAAGACTGTGGTGCACTGTTATGTAATGCTCTCTAGGGACTGTGGGTTCAGAACATTACATAATAGTGCACCTCCAGTCTCTGCAGAGCAGTACATAACAGTGCACACACAGTCCCTAGTCCCGGTAGAGCATTACATGACAGTGCACCCACAGTCCCTGCAGAGCATTACATAACAATGCACCTCCAGTCCCTGCAGAGCATTACAGTACAGAGGACACAAGTCCTCAGTTGTTGCAGAGCATTACATAACAGTACTCCCCCAGTCCCTGTTGATCCCTTTATCCATTATGGAATTAGTACAGGGTCAGAACAGATCAGACTTTTTCTTTTTCTCGGATAAAAACACCACCAAAAAAAGTGATGATTTGATAAAAAAAAATGTACAGCGCTCCCCTAAACAACCATAAGCCAATAAAAACAAAGTGCTTTAAAATGTAACATTTAATGCTTGTACATCAAAACTATACCCAAAAAGAAAACATATGGAAGGGACAAATTCTGTATTGCACCACGTCACTAAGGCCTAAGTAAACACATTAGAACTGTCACTGAAAATGAATGTAAACGTAGTAAATGTACAATGGAGTTACCTAGCACTAGTAGCTGTCCCGTGGCTTTGGACTGTCTCGGGCAGCTTGGCAGCACAAGGTGTTGGGCCCTTTGAAGTTCTACAGTTAAATTAATTATATGTGTACTATAATGTCAGAGAATATATTTTCTTAAATTAATTTTATTATTGTCATGTGTATTGAGAGCAGTGAACCCCATGTGACCCTGCCTGCCAAAGAGAACCCCAAAAGTCTCCCCTACATTGTGAGGTGCAGGGGAGGAGTTAGTCAGTCCAGTGCTAGACATTGTTCAGTTCCAACCAGTTTACTACGGTTTTAGGTCCATTCACAAAACCAGATACGGGGCAGAAAGGAGCCGACCGGAGTCACTGTTTGACTCCGGTCGGCTCATTAAAGTCAACGGAGTTCAGTGCCGGTCTGGCTGGGGGTACGGGAGTGCATGGTTTTCCCCTCCCCCAGCTGGATCCGGCAGCCGTACGCTGCAACAGTAGTGTGAATGCAGCCTTACTGAAGAGAATGCACTGACTTGCTGTCTGTTAGCGCCTCCCTACAGTACAGGGAGGTATCACATGTTCTGTACTACTCTTTACCTGTGCCAAGGTTAGCTGTTTCTTTGGACACCAGGTGAGGGCAGCTCCATATAACTTTTTTGGGACACTGTGTGTTCTGTACAGGACCCTGAAGAAGCTCCTGTCCTCTACATAGACAGTGATTTACAGCTTCCATCAGCTCTTTTTACTTCTATTTGTGAGAACTTGCTTCTTTTTTGCTAGCCCGTTCCCCCCCCCGCTACGGCACTAGCCCGTTCCCTCCTCCCCCCCCCCGCACCGCATACCCCGTTCCCTCATTACACTTGCAGTTACTGCAGAGTCCGGCAGCGGGTGTGCAGGGACAGCGGCGGCAACGAGGCGGCGGCGGCGATGTGCGGGAGGAGTGGCCTCCCAGCCAGTGGCCGGGGAGCCAATGCGCTCGCTCCTGCCTGTCTGATTGACAGACAGGGAGCGAGTGCAGCCTAACTGAAAAAGGACTGATTGCCACTCCAAAATCAGTCCTTTTTCAGTGGCCAGTTTTTAAATGTAAATTAAACCTTTTTAATGAAAAAAATAATAATAAAAGTAAATTAGAGATATGTTGTAGTACATAAGTACTACAACATATCAAAAAATAAGGTTGGTGACAGTGCCCATTTAACAATGTATAATCTTTGGCTTTATCACATTCTTGCTTAGATGTAAAATAAAATATAAAGAATGAAGAGATGTCCAGCGCAGATTCCAAGCAATACGAAATAATTTATTCAGCAGTAACACGACATGATGACAGGTAGGTGACGCGTTTCAGCCACAATCTGCGGCCTTAGTCATGACTAAGGCCGCAGATTGTGGCTGAAACGCGTCACCTACCTGTCATCATGTCGTGTTACTGCTGAATAAATTATTTCGTATTGCTTGGAATCTGCGCTGGACATCTCTTCATTCTTTATATTACTATACGAGTTGTGGTTCAGTCTCGTCCGAGACGCAGAAAGGGCGTACAAGTGAGCTGTGCCTAACACTTTGGACTTTGTAAAATAAAATACTACAGAATATTACTAATAGATGTAGCTCTATCTGCCTCTATCTGCTCTATACTAATGTACTTTATCTAGATGTATGTGTCTGGTTCCTATATCTTATATATAACCATATCTAAACTTTGTAAAATGTTTTGATTTTATTCACGCAAATGTTTCCAAATTTACATTATGTTATATAGTATGCTGTATTTCCTGATTTACAATATGTCATAAAGTATGTTCAAGGTAAAATCTTTCATAATCACTGTATTGCAGTCATCACAATCTACACCCACCTAGACTAATAGAGTTAAAACAGTCCATACTTCTGTTAGTAATACATCTAATAAAAAGACACTTTGTGGGTATTAGTTTAAAGGAGAGCTAAAGATAAATTTATAGTGCATATAAAAGTACAGTTTATTACAGTTGCTGCAAATGTCATTTTTAGATATGTAAGAAATGTTTCTGGAGGTTCTCAGAGTAAAGGTACATTATGCAAGTTCCTAATAAAATACAGGTATACATGTAGGATGTATCTAGGCTATTTCAAATACCCTTTTAGAAAACGTTCATGAAGAGGTTTCCAGATTCAGGATCCAGTAGTGTTGCTCGGGAATATTCGCAATGCAAATTTTATTCGCGAATATCGCATATTCGCGAATTCGTAAATATTCGCGAATATAGCGCTATATATTCGTAATTACGAATATTCTTTTAATTTTTTTCACAGTACACATCACAGTGATCACCCCTCTCTGCTTCCAGCTTGTGTGGTGTAAAGAAGGCTCTAATACTACTGTGTGAGACTGGTGTGCGAATTTTCGCATATGGAAAAATGTGCATATGCTCATTTTCGCATATGTGAATTTTCGCTTATGCAAATTTTCGCATATGCAAGTTTTCGCCCATGCAAATTTTTGTTTATACTAATTTTTGCATATGCAAATTTTTGCATATGCAAATTTTTTGCATATGCGAAAATATAACGCAAATATTACGAATATGCGAATTTAGCGAATATATGATGAATATTTGTCCATATATTCGCGAAATATCGCGAATTCGAATATGGCCCATGCCGCTCAACACTAGGATCCAGATCTATTAGAGTTGAAAGTGGCTACAAAGAGCGTCTCACAGTTTGGAGGTCCATGTTGGGAACTTTCTTCACATATATGGCAAACAGAAGCTGCAAACACAAAATGAGACACATGCTGGTTTATTTTCATAGAATGTATTTGTATACAGATAGGAATTGAAGAACATTAGGCTGTGTTCACACATTGTGGTTGTGTCGAGGAACAACTGTAGTTTTTGCGGTTATTGAATCTTTTGCAGCAATTGTGTAAATTGTGGCAAAAAACATTAACACAGTCTAAGACCGGTTTCACATGGGCATATTAAGGGCGCAAGTCTTTGCCTGCCTATGGGTCTGATGACCCGAACTGAAACCTGTGGATAAACCATCTTCCCAAAAGTCCATGAAAACCCCTGTACTTCAAATAGAACCCATTTTCATAACACTTCTTCACATATACATTAGTTGCATGGCAACATTGATGGTTACAGTTCTCACACAAGGTAAAAACTTTTAGCGGTAACATTCACAGTAGGTGGCACTATTATTGAATGTTTCTAAAAATATAACATTTACAATTGTCAAAAGCTCAAAATCAGGTCCCTCTTCCTCTTCCCAAAAACTTCTCCCTGGCCTATGTCCCATTACACAGGTCCACCCTTGTCTCATGCTTTCTGTCATCTACCTGGTTACTTTCTTACTCTTTAGGTTTTGCTCCTAGGGCTTTGATTTTAACATTGGTTTCCATCAAAATACGGCCCATCACACTGGAGTCATGTGTACTCCCATCCCAGTGGAGGACTGTACGATGTCCAGTTTGGGGCCATCAATTCAGGAAGAAAAACCACTGGTCAAGAAGGGTGCAAAAGGAATAGTGGGTAGGGAAAGGTAGATTACCCTCCTCCCATCCCTGTATAAGTTCCGCTTTATGGTTGTTATTACTTCTTGACACATATTAAAGTAGCTTAGTTGTCATCAGACATTGTTTTCAACCATCTCAGTAATATTCTTAAAAAATTGCCTCATGACAACAACCTTTGCTTATATGCCTTTTGTTGGGATATAGATGTAATACAGGTGGTGTCCCTGCTTAAAGGGGTACTCCCGTGGAAAACTTTTTTTTTTTTTAAATCAACTGGTGCCAGAAAGTTAATCATATTTGTAAATTACTTCTAATAAAAAATCCTAATCCTTCCAGTACTTGTTAGGGGCTATATACTACAAAGGAAATACTTTACTTTTTAGATTTCTCTGATGTCATGACCACAGTGCTCTCTGCTGACCTCTGCTGTCCATTTTAGGAACTGTCCAGAGCAGGTGAAAATCCCCATAGCAAGCATATGCTGCTCTGGACAGTTCCTAAAATGGACAGCAGAGGTCAGCAGAGAGAGGTCATCTAAAAAGTAAAGCATTTCCTTTGTAGTATATAGCCCCTAAAAAGTACTGGAAGGATTAAGATTTTTTAATAGAAAAATTTACAAATCTGTTTAACTTTCTGGCAACAGTTGATTTAAAAAAAATAAAGTTTTCCACAGGAATACCCCTTTAAGGCCACCCTCTATGAGCCAGCACAGAGAGACGCTTTGTACATTAGATTTACCCAAATGTAATGCTATATTTACAGCCGGACATGGCTCCTTACCCCATTATGGCCAATTACCAGAGGTTAGGAAAGCCAGCTCCACCACTGCATTGTCCATTTGCAGAAGCAGTTGTCATTATGACACAACTCCGTTAGCAGCTTTGCACTGTTCTGTATCACAAGAAAAGTTCAAGTCGTAAAGGGAAACAATAAAAGTACTGAAAATATTATGATAGTGCACTTTATTATGCTTGTGATAACTTGTGAACACAGTGGAAACTTTTGTAGACAATTTGTTTAAGAGTTCATGGTAGCTTTCAGGATACATAATTCCTATGAGAATATTAGGGAAGTATGAAGGCCTGGGAGGAAGGGAGACCTGATCTAAGGTCACACACATCAGTGCCATAAGTCTCCTGTCATTAGTAGGAGTTAACTGGACTTCTTGTTCTCAGAGTGAAGGCTTAAGAAGAGTTTTCTTGAGATATAAAGTTCTTGGAACATTGAAAGTTTTTTTTATTGTTTATGAAAAAAATTGTCATCTCTATGTCTTATGCAAGACTCTGAGTCATAACTGAATGTAAGATATTTTATCTTTATTACATATTTAACTAAACATTCAGATAACTAGTTCAGAACATAAAGCAAATCTTGACTTAGAAAAGCAACTTAAAGGGTACCTCTCATCAAAAAAACTTTTGATATATTATAGATTAATGTATGCAGAATAACTTTACAATTGCATGTTATTAAAAAATATGCTTCTTTCTATTTCATTTTCCACTTTGAAGAAATGACCACTAGGGGTCTCCCTACCAGTGCTGGCAGCAAGCATTTCAGACTCATGCTGGAGTCCTAAACACTACGAGCTGCCAGTCTGCTTTGTTCACAAAGGAGAACACTCAGAGCTGCCAGCCTGCTTTGTTCACAGCCTGTTTGGCTGTGAACAAAGCAGGCTGGCAGCTCTGAGTGTTTAGGACTCCAGCATGAGTCAGAAATGCTTGCTGACAGGACTGATCGGGAAAAATACAATAGAAAGAAGCATATTTTTCATTAACATGCTATTGGAAAGTTACTCAACATTCATTAATCTAAAATATATCAAAAGTTTATTTGATGAGAGGTACCCTTTAAATAGTCACAGTTGTTTCATCAAACATAAATCAACAGTACAATGGAATATTAACAACAATGTAATACAGCTTATCAGAGAAAAATACTTCTTTATTTGCTTATCATTTAGTCTAAAGAACACCTCTAGTCAAAACAGCTCAGGTCCAGCGGCACGATATGTGTTAAAATCTGCCTGCAACTTTGCAGCTCAAAACATGCTAAAGCGAGCAAGATGTAGATTTGCAAGTTTATATTACAAAGTTGTTGGTAGATTTAAACACATATCGTGATGCCATCCCAACATCAGAGTTGTTCTTTAACCCTTTAAGGATGCAGGGATTTAGCATTTTTGCTTTTTTGTTCCCCCCTCCCTTTATAATAGCCATAACACTTTCAAGTCTCCACCTACAGGGCTCCTTTTTTTTGCGCTAATAACTTTACTTTGTAATGACACCACTTATTTTACCACAAAATCTACAGTTAAACAAAAAAAATATTTGTGGGGTAAAATTAAAAGTAACACCATTTTGCAAATGTTTGGGCTTTAGTTTCCACACAGTGCGCTATTTGTAAAAAAAAAAATTAAAAAAAAAGATGCATTATCTTTATTCTGTTGGTCCATATGATTACAATTGTGTGCCCCAGTACGGGAGGTGTTACCCCGTACCCTTGCTGCCCTTTCAGGCAGCCTTCTCCAGTGTCCCCAGGGCCCCTTGCACCTGTTTCCCCCTGTACATATGTTCTGCAGTGTACTGTATTATAAAATGTGTTGTATCTTTAAGAGTGATTGATACCCAGGAGGTACCAGTGACCATGTGATCCCAAGAGTGACCTATGGGTTCCCTGCTAGTCTTCCCCATATAAGCCCTGGGTGGAGCTGGCCTCTCTCTCTTTGACCTCTGCTCTTGCTTCCTGCTGAGGTCCAGTGCAGTTGTGCCTAGTGTGTGTGTCCAGAGTGTTGGAGGCCTCAAAGTCAAGTCCTGCAGCCACCATCAAGTCAAGTAAGCTAAAGTCACAGCTTTATGAGTCAAGTCAAGTCAGTCCCTGACATCTGTTAAGTCAGCAAGGTCTGCATTCAATTGTCCAGTCCTACTACAAGTCCCAGCAAGCCCTGAAGATCTCTGTGTCACCTCCTTGGGCCCTGGCTGAACTGTATAGACTTTACCATATCTCTACCCTCAGTAAAGCTACCGTTGCCTGTAACTTGGCATTGGAGTCTTTATTTCCCCCGTGCCTAGCCCAGGATCCCGTGGTATACCTTCAGGTGATTATAGGCTAAACCGTGCCCTGGCGTCACAAATACAAGGGGTTAATGCCATCTGCCCCTAGGGTAACAACATCTGCCCTCATCACACCCTGCTACCACACAATGATACCCAATTTCAATTCTGCCCGGGCTGCAACAACAAAAATAATAAACCGATATTGGTCTCCCGTTCTTTAGCTTTGGACTTCTTCCACATTCTGGGGCCCCACACATCCCAATATGCTGAGCATATTGCTGGCTGCAGTGATGTCCTGCCTCGACCGGTGATACGCTGAGCGGCTGTGTGATGTTGATAAGGCCTGGGCCCGTTACATAACACTGCCGCTAAGCATGACACCTGCGAGGCAGGACATTGCTGCTGCTGGCAATAAGCAGTGTGATGTATTGGGCCCCAAAATGTGGAAGAAAACCAGGGCCGAAGGATGGGAGATCCCGTTTATTCATTTTATTTTGGTATATGAAATTATCAAAATCAGCAATTCTAGACTTTGGTATTTTGTTTATGATCACACAATTCACCGTGCGGTTTCATTAACATTATATTTTAAAGGAAAACTGTCAGATATTCTCTCCTGCACAGCGGGAGATGCTGATTCCAATGAGTCCCACCTTGCCTGGATCCGCCCGGCCGTTCAACCGCAATGGTAGTTTTATTATATGTGGAAATCTGTCTGTAACTGGCATGGGCGGGGCTTCTGCAGCTTAACTGGCACTGACGTCAGTGCCGCTTATGAATATTCATCCCCCCTCCCTCCAGTTAGGAGCAGCGAAGAGAGGGAGAGCTGGAGGGAGGGGGGATGAATATTCACAAGCGGCGCTGATGTCAGTGCCAGTTAAGCTGCAGAAGCCCCGCCCGTGCCAGTTGCAGACAGATTTCCACATATAACAAAACTACAATTGCGGCCGAACGGCTGGGCAGATCCGGGCAAGGTAGGGCTCATTGGAATCAGCGTCCCCTGCACTATCCATCAGTACTGTGGATAGTGTGGGAGAAAATATCTGACAGTTTTCCTTTAATAATTCAGACAAAACACATGTTTATGTTTATTTTGTTTACATCACTTTATTCAGAAAATGGTAAAAGGGGGTGATTCAAACTTTCAGTAGGAAAGGGATTTATTCACATATATTACCAATTTAAAAAATAATAATTTTCTCTTTAGGGGGGGAAAGAAGGAGTGGGAGAGGCTAGAGTGATACTAATAATGTTCTCCACGCTGCTGCAGCTTCTTATGGTGTACTATAAAAAGATTAAAAAAACGGGATCCCCTCTTCTTTGTGCGTGCAGGGTATGAAAGCGATCATAGAGACTAGGCTCCACCCACCAGCTCAGTGACAACTAAAAATTAGCGATTGAGCCTGCAGAAAAGAAATGTGTTGGAAAATGCCATATTTAAGTTATGTAATGGCCAGAAATAGAGCTGATGCTCATCCTTTAAGAACAATTCTTTAAGGTCTAACATCTTTAAATAGACGCTGTTTTCCAAAACAACTTCTTCCCACCCCCCCCCCCCCCCATATTATAGTCAATGCAATCTGTGACATATTTATTTATTAACCAAAAAAGGACTCATTACCCCAGAAAAAAGGGCAGTAAAGTATACACACTGTTAAATCTCCTCTTGTTTATGTGGATTGGGGATGTGTTAATGGTGGCACAACCACTTTATATTGTCACACACATAGGGCTCCAGAAAATAATGTCATACACATAGCAGCAATCAAAAGTAATGCCCTTTCAGTGTCCCCAGTCTGCCCCTTCACTCTGTTATAATGCCCCTTAGTGCTGCCTTCTTATTTATAATGCTTTTTTAGTGACCAGAGCTCAGTATTGTCTCTCTTTGTTCCTCCCACTCAATAATGTGCCAATTAGTTCCCCTCTCCCCTCATTACTGTACCCCTTACTGCTCCCCCACTGTGCTCTCCTAACTTAGTGAGCAGCTCCCTGTTAGGCGATTGTATTCAACTGCATCTGCGTCCACTGGACACAGTTGCTGTTAAAGGTGGTGTTTGCCCAGAGATCCAAGGCACTGGGCCTATAATCCAGGACTTGTACCCTGGATTCCCATTCTAGCCACATCCATAACTCTTTGTAACTCGCTTCTCGGATTCTGTGAATGTGACACAAGAAGAGGTTTGGTAAGCTAGAGTCACCCCTGAATTTTTAGGTTTTATATGGAGTAAGGCTGTAAGAGTGCATGATCTGCATATATCAAAAATCATTAACCAGAATCACTGGAAAGTGGCTACCAGTATGGTCACAATGTTGTGATACCTAAAGTCTTTTTGCTTCCTCCACAGGGGATTAGATGGGGATCCGAAGTAAAGTATCTGGTCCCAATCCAAGCATAAGAAAACTGATTCTTGGTGCTTAGCCAGTTTTCATCTTTAACAAATGTAAACTTTTGTGTGTCTTTGCATTCTCAGCAATATCTCTGTTTTGGTTATGGTACTGTATCTTTTTACTATTTTCCCTTTTATTTTTTCCTTGCTTAATTCCAAATAAACACATTTCTTATTAAAATGGTACTACAGTGGAAAGCAATTTTTTTTTTCAAATCAACTGGTGCCAGAAAGTTATATAGACTTGAACATTACTTCTATTTATACATCTCAATCCAGTACTTCCAGTACTGTATGCTCCACAGTTCTTTTTGAATTTCTTTTCTGCCTGACCACAATGCTCTCTGCTGACACCTCTGTCCATTTCAGGAACTGTCCAGAGCAGGAGAGGTTTGCTATGGGGATTTGCTCCTACTCTGGACAGTTCCTGACAACGACAGAGATGTCAGAAGAGAGCACCGTGGTCAGACAGAAAAGAAATTAAAAAAGAAAAAAACTTCCTGTGGAGCATACAGCAGCTGATAAGTACTGGAAGGATTAATATTTTTAAATAGAAGTAATTAACAAATCTGTTTAACTTTCTGGCACCAGTTGATTAAAGAAATATAATGTGTACCAATTGATAATATTGCCTGGTACTGGCCCACTAGGTGGTACTCCCCGCAATATAAACAAAGGTATAACACTATGTGAGAAGAAAAATAGTGGTAGGGGAGGTGCTAAATAAAACTTAACATTTATTAATGTCCTGATAAAATTTAAAATCACGTGATAGTGATGAGTAGTTTGATCAGCTGGGTACAGTGCCACCAATGCAACACTGTTTAGTAGAAAGACACTGTTAGTATCATAGGTTATCTCCTAGATTATCCCAGGAGAGTAGAACCCCTATTGAACCCACACTATTGGGAATAGTGTGGGTTCAATAGGGGTTCTACTCTCCTGGGATAATCTAGGAGATAACCTATGATACTAACAGTGTCTTTCTACTAAACAGTGTTGCATTGGTGGCACTGTACCCAGCTGATCAAACTACTCATCACTATCACGTGATTTTAAATTTTATCAGGACATTAATAAATGTTAAGTTTTATTTAGCACCTCCCCTACCACTATTTTTCTTCTCACATAGTGTTATACCTTTGTCCACCAGTTGATTAAAAAAAATTTTTTCTTCCGGAGTACCCCTTTAAGTAAATATTTGCAACTCTGGTAAATGAAAAATATAACACCATGACAATACCTAAGATACCCGTGTTATCTCTAATTTGTTGATGTTAAGCATTTTGTTGCTCCTAGAGTGCCAAGTGTCTCCTTGGCAATATAGTGCTTCTTCAGTGGTATGCGGTGCACCAGGCCTCCTGCAGATTCAGACACTGCTGTGGGGTTGTAGGCGTATTTTACATTGCTGATAGATATATAAATACTTTGAAGTGTTTGTGTCATCCTCTTAACAAGACTTTGTTATCTACAGCAGTAGGAGTTATCTATGGCATGTGAAGGAAACTGACAATGCTCACTGAATTTCTTATAAAAGAGGAATAAAACTAACCATGTTCTTCTACTGGGAAATATGTTTTATTCCTGCAGTTAGATGTAATAAATCATATACAATTATTAAATGGGCACTGTCACCAAACTTATTTTTTGATATGTTGTAGTACTTATGTACTACAACATATCTCTAATATACACTTATTTTTTTATTTTTTTTCATTAAAATAGTTTAATTTACATTTAAAAACCGGCCACTAGGGGTCTCCCTCCTAGTGGCCGGCTGCAGGCTGGCGTGACGTCACGCTTGAATTCGGACCGATGACGGCCGGGCATCGGTCCGAATTCAGTCAGGCTGCGCTCGCTCCCTGCCTGTCAATCAGACAGGTGGGAGCGAGCGGTCTTTATTCAAAGCGAGAGTTCTAAACACCACGTGACCAGGCCCCAGGCCGAGCGCGTGTGATTGACAGCTCCGCCAACCAATGAGCGAGCTTTCCGCCCAGCAGGCTGCATACTGACTAGTAAAGTGGACTCCATAGTACGTCGCCGACTCCGGTGAGTGTTTGGTCTGGTAAGAGGTGTAGCTCGGGATTATGGCTGCCGGTCTACCGGTGAACAGAAACCGCAACACTCCTCCTGAGCACAGATAGAAACACACCCAGCGCTGCATGTTGGGAGTAGAAACGTGATGTCATAAAGGGGCAAACTAAAAGTGCACTGGAGTGAGTGGTCCCCAGTTTTTCCCAAACAGGGCACCTCCAGCTGTTGCAAAACTACAACTCCCAGCATGCCCAGACAGCACTGTTAGGGTGCATGCACAAAACGTTGCTGTCACGATGCCGGCTGGCAGGAGGTGGATCCTCTGTGCCAGAGAGGGATTGGCGTGGACCGTGCTAGTGGACCGGTTCTAAGTCACTACTGGTATTCACCAGAGCCCGCTGCAAAGCGGGATGGTCTTGCTGCGGCGGTAGTGACCAGGTCGTATCCACTAGCAACGGCTCAACCTCTCTGACTGCTGAAGATAGGCGCGGTACAAGGGAGTAGACAGAAGCAAGGTCGGACGTAGCAGAAGGTCGGGGCAGGCAGCAAGGATCGTAGTCAGGGGCAACGGCAGGAGGTCTGGAACACAGGCTAGGAACACACAAGGGAACGCTTTCACTGGCACAATGGCAACAAGATCCGGCGAGGGAGTGCAGGGGAAGTGAGGTATACATAGGGAGTGCACAGGTGAACACACTGATTAGAACCACTGCGCCAATCAGCGGCGCAGTGGCCCTTTAAATCGCAGAGACCCGGCGCGCGCGCGCCCTAGGGAGCGGGGCCGCGCGCGCCGGGACAGGACCGACGGAGAGCGAGTCAGGTACGGGAGCCGGGGTGCGCATCGCGAGCGGGCGCCACCCGCATCGCGAATCGCATCCCGGCTGGAGGCGGTATCGCAGCGCACCCGGTCAGTGGATCTGACCGGGGCGCTGCGGGAGCGAGAGTGTAGCGAGCGCTCCGGGGAGGAGCGGGGACCCGGAGCGCTCGGCGTAACAGTACCCCCCCCCTTGGGTCTCCCCCTCTTCTTGGAGCCTGAGAACCTGAGGACCAGATTTTTATCTAGGATATTGTCCTCAGGTTCCCAGGATCTCTCTTCAGGACCACAGCCCTCCCAGTCAACCAAAAAGAAGGTTTTTCCTCTGACCTTTTTGGAGGCCAGTATCTCCTTTACAGGAAAGATGTCTGAAGAACCGGAGACAGGAGTGGGAGAGATAAGTTTAGGAGAGAAACGGTTGATGATGAGTGGTTTAAGAAGAGAAACGTGAAAGGCATTAGGAATACGAAGAGAAGGAGGGAGAAGTTTATAAGAGACAGGATTAATCTGGCACAAAATTTTGAAAGGACCAAGATAGCGTGGTCCCAATTTGTAGCTGGGAACACGGAAGCGGACATATTTAGCGGAGAGCCATACCTTGTCTCCGGGAGAAAAAATGGGGGGAGCTCTTCTTTTCTTATCAGCAAACTTCTTCATGCGTGATGAAGCCTGTAAGAGAGAATTTTGGGTCTCTTTCCATATGGTGGAAAGATCACGAGTTATTTCATCCACAGCGGGTACACCAGAGGGCAAGGGAGTAGGGAGGGGGGGAAGAGGGTGACGGCCGTACACCACGAAAAATGGGGATTTGGAAGAAGATTCAGAAACTCTGAAGTTATACGAGAATTCGGCCCATGGTAGAAGATCTGCCCAGTCATCCTGGCGGGAGGAAACAAAATGCCGTAAATAATCACCCAGGACCTGGTTAATTCTTTCTACTTGCCCAATGGATTGAGGATGATAAGCAGAAGAAAAGTTTAATTTAATCTTGAGTTGTTTACAGAGAGCCCTCCAGAATTTAGACACGAATTGGACGCCTCTATCCGAGACGATCTGCGTGGGCAACCTGTGAAGACGAAAAATGTGTACAAAAAATTGTTTTGCCAACTGAGGCGCAGAAGGAAGACCAGGAAGAGGGATGAAATGTGCCATCTTGGAGAATCGATCAACGACCACCCAAACAACAGTGTTGCCACGGGATGAGGGTAAGTCTGTAATAAAGTCCATACCAATCAGAGACCAAGGCTGTTCGGGAACAGGCAGAGGATGAAGAAGACCAGCGGGCTTCTGGCGAGGAGTCTTATCCCGGGCACAGACAGTGCAGGCTCGCACAAAATCCACAACAATCCGTCTTCAGAGTCGGCCACCAATAGAAACGAGAGATGAGTTGCACGGATTTCTTGATGCCCGCATGACCTGCGAGATGGGAGGAGTGACCCCATTTGAGGATTCCGAGGCGTTGGCGTGGAGAGACGAAGGTCTTCCCTGGAGGAGTTTGCCTGATGGAGGCTGGAGAAGTGGAGATCAGGCAGTCAGGAGGAATGATGTGTTGCGGAGAGAGCTCTACTTCCGAGGCATCCGAGGAACGAGAGAGAGCATCGGCCCTAATGTTCTTATCGGCAGGCCGAAAGTGAATTTCAAAATTAAATCGGGCAAAGAACAGAGACCACCTGGCCTGGCGAGGATTCAGCCGTTGGGCAGACTGGAGATAGGAGAGGTTCTTGTGATCGGTGTAAATAATAACTGGAAATCTTGATCCCTCCAGCAGATGCCTCCATTCCTCAAGTGCTAATTTAATGGCTAGTAGCTCTCGATCCCCGATGGAGTAGTTCCTCTCCGCCGGAGAGAAGGTCTTAGAAAAAAAACCACAAGTAACAGCATGCCCGGAAGAATTTTTTTGTAGAAGGACCGCTCCAGCTCCTACTGAGGAGGCATCAACCTCCAATAGGAAGGGTTTAGATGGGTCAGGTCTGGAGAGCACGGGAGCTGAAGAAAAGGCAGACTTGAGCTGTTTAAAGGCGTCTTCCGCTTGAGGAGGCCATGACTTAGGATTGGCATTCTTTTTGGTTAAAGCCACGATAGGAGCCACAATAGTGGAAAAATGTGGAATAAATTGTCTGTAATAATTGGCGAACCCCAAAAAACGTTGGATAGCACGGAGTCCGGAGGGGCGTGGCCAATCTAAGACGGCAGAGAGTTTGTCTGGATCCATTTGTAGTCCCTGGCCAGAGACCAAGTATCCTAGGAAAGGAAGAGATTGACATTCAAACAGACATTTCTCCATTTTGGCATAAAGTTGATTGTCACGAAGTCTCTGAAGAACCATGCGGACATGCTGGCGGTGTTCTTCTAGGTTGGCAGAAAAAATCAGGATATCGTCCAGATACACAACAACACAGGAATATAAGAGATCACGAAAAATTTCATTAACAAAGTCTTGGAAGACGGCAGGGGCGTTGCACAGGCCAAAGGGCATGACCAGATACTCAAAGTGTCCATCTCTAGTGTTAAATGCCGTTTTCCATTCATCCCCCTCTCTGATGCGGATGAGATTATAAGCACCTCTTAAGTCCAGTTTGGTAAAGATGTGGGCACCTTGGAGGCGATCAAAGAGTTCAGAGATGAGAGGTAGAGGGTAGCGGTTCTTTACCGTGATTTTATTAAGACCGCGGTAGTCAATGCAAGGACGTAGGGAGCCATCTTTTTTGGACACAAAGAAAAATCCGGCTCCGGCAGGAAAGGAGGATTTGCGGATAAAGCCCTTTTTTAAATTTTCCTGGATGTACTCAGACATAGCAAGAGTCTCTGGGGCAGAGAGAGGATAAATTCTGCCCCGGGGTGGAGTAGTTCCCGGGAGGAGGTCAATAGGACAGTCATAAGGCCTGTGAGGAGGTAGAGTCTCAGCTTGTTTTTTGCAAAAAACATCCGCAAAGTCCATATAGGCCTTAGGGAGACCGGTTACAGGGGGAACCACAGGGTCACGGCAAGGAGTACTGGTAACCGGTTTAAGGCAGTCCTTGAAACAAGAGGGACCCCAACTCTTGATCTCCCCTGTGGACCAATCCAGGGTTGGGGAATGGTGTTGAAGCCAGGGTAGTCCAAGGAGAATTTCGGAAGTGCAATTGGAGAGGACCAAAAACTCAATTTTTTCGTGGTGAGGTCCGATGCACATTAGGAGGGGTTCCGTGCGGTAACGCACGGCACAGTCCAATCTTTCATTGTTAACGCAATTGATGTAGAGAGGTCTGGCGAGACTGGTCACTGGGATGTTGAACCTGTTGATGAGAGAGGCCAAAATAAAGTTTCCTGCAGATCCGGAGTCCAAGAAGGCCTTACTGGAGAAGGAGAAGGTAGAGGCAGATATCCGCACAGGCACAGTAAGACGTGGAGAAGCAGAGTTGACATCAAGGACTGTTTCACCTTTGTGCGGAGTCAGCGTACGTCTTTCCAGGCGGGGAGGACGGATAGGACAATCCTTCAGGAAGTGTTCGGTACCGGCACAGTACAGGCAGAGATTCTCCATGCGGCGTCGTGTCCTCTCTTGAGGTGTCAGGCGAGACCGGTCAACTTGCATAGCCTCCACGGCGGGAGGCACAGGAACGGATTGCAGAGGACCAGAGGAGAGAGGAGCCGGGGAGAAAAAACGCCTCGTGCGAACAAAGTCCATATCCTGGCGGAGCTCCTGACGCCTTTCGGAAAAACGCATGTCAATGCGAGTGGCTAGATGAATGAGTTCATGTAGGTTAGCAGGAATTTCTCGTGCGGCCAGAACATCTTTAATGTTGCTGGATAGGCCTTTTTTAAAGGTCGCGCAGAGGGCCTCATTATTCCAGGAAAGTTCTGAAGCAAGAGTACGGAATTGCACGGCGTACTCGCCAACGGAAGAATTACCCTGGACCAGGTTCAGCAGGGCAGTCTCAGCAGAAGAGGCTCGGGCAGGTTCCTCAAAGACACTTCGAATTTCCGAGAAGAAGGAGTGTACAGAGGCAGTGACGGGGTCATTGCGGTCCCAGAGCGGTGTGGCCCATGACAGAGCTTTTCCAGACAGAAGGCTGACTACGAAAGCCACCTTAGACCTTTCAGTAGGAAACTGGTCCGACATCATCTCCAAGTGCAGGGAACATTGTGAAAGAAAGCCACGGCAAAACTTAGAGTCCCCATCAAATTTATCCGGTAAGGATAGTCGTAGGCCTGAGGCGGCCACTCGCTGCGGAGGAGGTGCAGGAGCTGGCGGAGGAGATGATTGCTGAAGCTGTGGTAGTAGCTGCTGTAGCATCACGGTCAGTTGAGACAGCTGGTGGCCTTGTTGCGCTATCTGTTGTGACTGCTGGGCGACCACCGTGGTGAGGTCGGCGACAACTGGCAGAGGAACTTCAGCGGGATCCATGGCCGGATCTACTGTCACGATGCCGGCTGGCAGGAGGTGGATCCTCTGTGCCAGAGAGGGATTGGCGTGGACCGTGCTAGTGGACCGGTTCTAAGTCACTACTGGTATTCACCAGAGCCCGCCGCAAAGCGGGATGGTCTTGCTGCGGCGGTAGTGACCAGGTCGTATCCACTAGCAACGGCTCAACCTCTCTGACTGCTGAAGATAGGCGCGGTACAAGGGAGTAGACAGAAGCAAGGTCGGACGTAGCAGAAGGTCGGGGCAGGCAGCAAGGATCGTAGTCAGGGGCAACGGCAGGAGGTCTGGAACACAGGCTAGGAACACACAAGGGAACGCTTTCACTGGCACAATGGCAACAAGATCCGGTGAGGGAGTGCAGGGGAAGTGAGGTATACATAGGGAGTGCACAGGTGAACACACTGATTAGAACCACTGCGCCAATCAGCGGCGCAGTGGCCCTTTAAATCGCAGAGACCCGGCGCGCGCGCGTCCTAGGGAGCGGGGCCGCGCGCGCCGGGACAGGACCGACGGAGAGCGAGTCAGGTACGGGAGCCGGGGTGCGCATCGCGAGCGGGCGCCACCCGCA
Source organism: Hyla sarda (assembly GCF_029499605.1). Lineage (NCBI taxonomy): Eukaryota > Metazoa > Chordata > Amphibia > Anura > Hylidae > Hyla > Hyla sarda. The sequence continues at coordinate 121,249,662 of NC_079192.1, forward strand.
TCGCGAATCGCATCCCGGCTGGAGGCGGTATCGCAGCGCACCCGGTCAGTGGATCTGACCGGGGCGCTGCGGGAGCGAGAGTGTAGCGAGCGCTCCGGGGAGGAGCGGGGACCCGGAGCGCTCGGCGTAACAGTTGCGGTCGGACCAGGTTGCGTGGCGGGGCTCGGGAGAGCGGGATGTGCGGCAGCTGCGGGCATCACAGATACTGTTTTCACCTATACAGTATGCCTCCAGTTGTTTTCCCACTGCAACTCCCAGCATGCCCTGACAGCCAAAAGATGTCAAGGCAAGCTGGGAGTTGCAGTGGGGAAACAGCTGGAGCTACACTGTATAGGTGAACTAAGGGCGGAAGTCCCCCCCAGCAGGCATCAGTGACGTCGCACCTGCTGGAGAAGTCTGCCTGGTAAGTGAGCACACTACCAGGCAGACAAAAGGCATTTTTAATATGTTTAAAAAATTAAAGGCAGTGAGGGGGTTAGGGATAGATGGGCAATAGGCTGGGATAGAAAAAAAAAAAAAAAAAAAAGGATGGTGGGAGAAAAAAGGCCTCTCAAAAATTAGGACAAGTACAATAGTTGCCAGCCTGTCACATAAAAATTCAGTCTAATATGAGGGCATCAGGTTTTAGAGAAAGAGGAGCTAAGCAGATGGATAACTAGTAATGTCACACATGTCATAAGATGACAAAAAAATAAATAAATAAATAAATAAATAAATAATGCTTCAATATGAGCATAGAGGAGTTCTAGTCCCGCCATCACTTCCTGGACTTTGCTCCAGCCTGTTCTTCAGCTGGGACAAAGATAATGCTGCAGTTGGACAGGATTATGTTCAGGATGGTATGGGGACCCCTAGTGGTCTTTATTCATAAGCCACGATTTCTATAAAAAGACGATGAAAATGTTCTGTTAAATATATTAGAAAAGTTAATGTTTTGTCAAGATGTACAACATATAAAACGTTTTTTATTCTGATAGCGCTCATTAAACAGAATTCTTGTCTCATTCCTGGCTAAGTAGTCCAGTGGGTGGTCCCAATGGATGATTGACAGCTATCTGTCTATAAGTGTACATATAGAAATTTGTCAATCGCTGAGTAGGGCCACTCACATGACTACTTAGCTCAGAATAAGCAGAAATGTATATAAATAAATTATTAGTCATCCCGATATTTTCCCACAAACCTGTATATCAATATGCTAAGCTACTCCTGTTATAAAACATGATGCCTGCACATTTATAGATTTCTAAATTCTTCATTTCTAGCACAGCTGGGACCAAGGAAATAGACATTTATGTCTTCATCAATCTGCTTCAGCATATTGTGATAAAGGAGAAAGTAACATTGGATATCATGCCTTCTTTAACATGGAAGCTACTTTTTTCTGTAATGTTAGCGCCACAATGTACTACTATATGCTGCGTGGATCATAAAGAAGTACTTAAAAAAAAAAATTCATCAGCTGTCCTCTGTGGTAAAGTCAGATATTACTAGGTTCAGGGCCTCTATCAGGGTCACAATGTGCAAATCTACGGCTCACAGTATAACCTGAATAATTTTTAAGATATGATAAGAGCTAATGCTTCAAATCAGAACTAGAACTACTGTGGCCAAAATGCAAAACTGACACGCACACTGTGCCCCTGAATACAATGCTTTTAAATGCTGTGCTTTGAGCCAATTATGCCACTGTGCTCTCTAAAAAAATAAATTATACAAATTTGCCCCCTCAATCAATTAATGGTGCTAAGGCCTCTTTATGAACTGTGACAGTGCCCCATAATGAACTCTGCCACCGTCCCCTTTCTGAACTGTACCACTGCCCCTCAATAGTGCCACTGCTCCCAATGAGCTGTACTACTCAGATATAGCCAGAGTGGCATGAGGCAGGCAGCATATAATCCTGCCATGTGCATCATAGAGGAAGTGTTAACAGGGTGGGAGCCTAGTATTCTATCGCTTCGGCCAGCACTGTTATTCTGGTGCATTGTCTTAAAAATGATGATACAATTGAATTCTGGTTCCCTAAACTAAAGGGCGCTGGTGGAGGCTCCGGCTAGTTCTGTGTCTTATATGACAGGGGGCCCTTGGGCCCTCTGGACCATGAGGCCTGGTCACACTAGTGACTGCTGCAACCCTTATATTTACATCACTGGCTTCCATCACAGATCTTGTTCAAGAGCAGCAAATAGAGCTGGACAGGACGCTGAACTATGGACACCAACAAATGCCAAGAGACCCTGATGACTAATTGTGTTCATGGGCTATCCGCTATTTTACTGGATAATACCAGGACAAAAAATGGTGCTTGCTACATTACTTTGTTCCGTTCTTTTGGCCATCTGTAAATGGAGCCTCAGGAGTGAGCATATAAATGCTTTTGGGAAACCTCAGTGGCAACCAATCTGACTTAGTATGCAGTGATTAATCTCCTATTTCAATCTAGCTAATTAATTAGCTCTATATGCCATATCGTTGTAATGCCCAAATGGGTGTAGACCCACTGTGCCACCTACCAGTTTGTCTTTGGTAACATAATCTAAGAATTCCTCTGGTTTCCACCCTTTATCCCCCTCCAGGATGCGGAAGCTGGACTTCTGCAGTGAAGATACTAGGTCACTGTAACACTCACGTTTTAGAAGACAGGAACTCCGGTGGATGTGGATCCGCTGGACATGGGTGGCAGATGACTCAGACCATACCAGGGAATGGAGTCTAAAGTATCGCTGGATTTCACCAGAGCCCGCTGCAAAGCGCGATGGACTTGCTGCGGCAGGCGGCACCCAGGTCGCTACCCCTGGCACGGCTCGACCACACAGGGGGCTGAGGAGATGTGAGGCACAGGAGGGATAAGGCAGCTCATAGTCAGGATAGCAGAGGGTCAAGGCAGGCAGCACAGTAGCGTAGTCAGGAGATAGCAGGAGGTCAATAGGCAGGTGGCAGAGTAACAAGATCAAGTCACAGAGCAAAGGATCAGATACACGGCAAGGCAACTCTCAGGAATGCTTTCTCTCAGGCACAAGGCAACAAAGATCCGGCAGGAAAGTAAGGAGAGTGGAGGAATTTATCAATGAGCCACAGGTGAATTACACTTATGAGCGCACTGGCCCTTTAAATCTTGGGACCTGCCGGCAGCAGCAGGTATTGGGACCATGCGCTCATGGCCAGCGTGTGCGGCTGGAGTGCATAGCGTAACAGTTGCTACCGCAAGAGTGGCCCCAGTTAGGTGGCCACTGGCCTGACAGGCAGGCAGGAATGCCCCTGTGCTAAGCATCAGGGATACAGGCAGGAGAGGCGAGCTGACGCTGTAAGTGGTAGTAGCGCAGCACAGCAGAGTACGAGCAGAATTGGTGTTTTAGCTAAGCTGAGTCTGTAGAACATTAGAGCTGAGAAGCAGTCAGGGGGTGTTAGCTTTTTTAGAATATAGAGGTATGGGTGATAGTCTAGGTCATACAAAGGAGGGCAGCAAAGTACAGAAGGATCAGGCTGAGATAGAGTTAGAAAACAGGCAAGGTCAGGAATACAGGAACAAAGCAGAGAGGACCCTTTATTGTAGAAAACTACAATGTTGCTCAGGTACCATAGAACTGGTGGAGTAGAGTTATATAGCCAGTGCCTGGCAGGTATTAGCAGGGGAAAGGGAATCAGGAGTGTGCACTGACTCAATAAGAGGAGACTCGTGCCTGTGTGTGGCCTGCTAATACCTGCCAGGCACTGCCTATATAACTCTACTCCACCAGTTCTATGGTACCTGAGCAACATTGTGGCAAAAACTGTCAGAGCATGCGACAGTGCAGAAAAAAAGGACATCCGGAGCCTACATTGAGAAGGGGAGCTGCACGAATGGTACGGCACTATATTGGTAAGTAGCGGTACATGCCGCACAGCAATGGATCCAACCCCCGACGTTACAATCGTATTCTGAAATTACCTCTTTAGGAGCTGCAGTGGTGGCCGCAACAGTCAAACAGATAGCCAAAGGCCATGCTGGGAGTTGTAGTTGTGTGCCTCCAGCTGTTGCATAACTACAATTCCCAGCATGCCCTTTGGCTGTCAGTACATGCTGGATGCTGTAGTTTTGCAAAAGCTGGAGGCACACTGGTTGGAAAACACTGAGTTAGGGTCTGTTACCTAACTCAGTGTTTCCCAACCCGTGTGCCTCCAGCTGTGCCTCACAAAACTACAACTCCCAGCATGCACTGACAGACTGTGCATACTGGGAGTTGTAGTTTTGCAACAGCCAGAGGCACATTGGTGGGGAAACGCTGAGTTAGTCTGTTACTTAACTCAGTGTTTCCCCACCAGTGGGCAACCAGCTTTGTAAAAACTACAACTTCTAGCATGTATGGTGTGTAAGTGCATGCTGGGAGTTATAGTTTTGCAACAGCTGGAGGATTGAACATGCACACGGGTGGGGGTTTACAGTAGATTCCCACTGCGAGTTTCAACGCAGTGGGAAACTCACTGTGAACCCCCGCCCATGTGCATGTACCCCAAAAACACAAAAACACTGCACAACACTACACCTACACCCTACACAAAATAAAGAGTAAAACACTACATACACACAGCCTTACACTGTTAACCCCCCCGCCCCCATGAAAATTTAAAACGGCTGGTACGGCACTGTTTTTTAAACTGAGCCTCCAGCTGTTCCAAAACAACAACTCCCAGCATTGCCAAAAAACCATTTAATGCCAGGTATGCTGGCAGTTTTGCAACAGCTGGAGACACCCTGTTTGGGAAACACTGCCATAGCGTATTTTTGGTGGAGGAGGCAAACGCCATGCTTGCATCCGGGTCTGTCCCTATGCAGATCTTTAATTTAGGCCTCAAATGCGCATGGCGCTCTCCTACTCTGGAGCCCTGTCGTATTTCAAGGCAATAGTTTAGTGACACATATGGGGTATTTGCGTACAAGTTTTGTGGGGGGGCTTTATCTCCATTTAAAGGAGTACTCTAGTGCAGAGTATTCCTGCTCCGTCCTGCAAAATAAATGAAAATGAACCATCACTCACCTCCTTGGGTTCCCGCGGAGCGCCACTACAGCTGATCGGTCCTCCGGTCCATCTCCTTCATACTTCCGGGTGTAACGAAGCGTCACATGGTGCTCAGCCTATCGCCGGCTGCCGCGATGTTCTGCCTCGGCCGGCGATAGGTTGAGCGCCATGTGGCGCTTCGTTACACCCGGAAGTATGAAGGAGATGGACCGGAGGACTGATCAGCTGTAGTGGCGCTCCGCGGGAACCCAGGGAGGTGAGTGATGGTTCATTTTCATTTATTTTGCAGCCCGGGCAGGACGGAGCAGGAATACTCTGCACTAGAGTACTCCTTTAACCCTTATGAAAAGGAAATGTTGGGGGCTACACCAGCATGATAGTGTAAAAAAATTACACTTTTTACACTAACATGCTGGTACTGCCCCATATTATAGAGCTAAAAGAGAAGAAGAGCCCCAAAATGTGTAATAATTTCTCCTGAGTATGGAAATAACCCATATGTGGACATAATGTGCTCTTTGGGTGCACAAAAGGGCTCAGGAGGGAGAGAGAATGTACATTTGAGGCCTAAATTGGTGATTTGCATTAGAATGGCTGATAGTTACACTGATTCTGACATCTACGCAAAAAAAAAAAAAACACCCACATGTGACCCCCATTTTGGAAACTACACAGGAATGTAACAGCAGTGTAAGTGTAGTAGTGTAAGTGCAGTGAGCATTTACACCCCACAGGTGTCTAAAAGATTTTTGTAACGGTGGTCCATGAAAAAAAAAGATTTTTTCATTTGCACAGCCCACTGTTCCAAAAATCTGTCAAACGCCAGTGGGATGAAAATTCTCACTGCACCCCTTATTACATTCCGTGAGGAGTGCAGTTTCCAAAATGGGGTCACATGTTGGGGGGAGGGTCCACTGTTTTGGCACTACAGGGGCTTTGTAAATGCACATGGCCCCCGAATTCAATTCCAGCCAAATCCTCTCTCCAAAAGCCCAGTGGCGCTCCTTCTCTTCTGAGCATTGTAGTTCTTCCCAGAGCACTTTACATCCACATATGGGGAATTTTTCATACTCAGATGAAATGAGGAGACAAATTTTGGGGGGCATTTTCTCTTATTACTCCTTGTGAAAATGAAAAATTTTGTGTAACACCAGCATTTTAGTGAAAAAAAAAAATCAAATTTTTCATTTTCACATCCCACTTTAATGAAAATTTGTCAAACACCTGTGGTGGTGTACCCCTTGTTACATTCCTTAAAGGGGAACTCCGGTGGAAACATGTGGAAAACAAATGTTTTCAAATAAACTGGTGCCAGAAAGTTAAACAGATTTGTAAATTACTTCTATTCAAAAATCTTAACCCTTCCAGTTCTTAGCTGCTGTATTCTACAGAGAAAATTGTGTAGTTCTTTTCAGTCTGACAACAGTGCTCTCTGCTGACACCTCTGTCCGTGTCAGGAACTGTTCAGATTAGAAGCAAATCCCCATAGATAACGTGTCTTGCTCTGAACAGTTCCTGACACAGACAGAGGTGTCAGCAGAGAGCACTGTGGTCAGACTGGAAAGAACTTCCCAAATTTCTCTGTAGTATATCTATAGTATACAGCAGCTGATAAGTACTGGAAGGGTTAAGATTTTTAAATAGAAGTAATTTACAATTCTGTTTAACTTTCTGGCACCAGTTGATTTGAATTTTTTTTTTTCACCGGAGTTTTCCAAATAGTATGCCATGTGTATATATATTTTTTTTTTTTTGCTGTTCTAGAACCATGGGGGCTTCCTAAATGCGACATGCCCCCCAATAACAATTTCATCATAATTCTCTCTGCAAAATACCAAAGTTGCACCATGTTGTGCATCCGCATAGCACTTTTCATCTACATATGAGGTATTTCCATACTCGAGAGAAATTGGGTTACTCATTGTAAACATGAAAAAAAATGGGACTACAAGAACATGTTAGTGTATAAAAGGGTTAATAAACTTTCTGAATGTCATTTTGTATAGGGTGGAGTTTCTATAATGGGGTAATTTATGGGAAATTTGTCACAGAAAGGCCCCACAAATCCACTTCAAACTGAACTGCTCCGTGAAAATTTTAGATTTTTAATTGTTCCTGAAAATTTGGAAAATTGCTGCTAAACTTTGAAGTCTCTAATGTATTCAAAAAGTAAAAACATGTCAACTTTATGATGCAAACAAAGTAGACATATTGTAAAAGTGAATCAATATAAAAAAAAAATGTGGCATGTCCATTTTCCTTACAGAGAATTTCAAAGTTAGAAAAATGCTAAATTGTCATGAAATTTTTTAATTTTTCACCAAGAAATAATGAAAGTATTGAAAAAATTTACCACTTTCTTAAAGTAAATATGCCACGAAAAAAACAATCTCGGGAATCAGACTGATCAGTAAAAGCATCCGAAAGTTATTAATGCATAATGATACAGGTCAGATTTTCAAAAAATGCCCAGGTCCTTAAAGGGGTTATCTACCATAAGGTAATTTTAGTACTTACCTGCCAGATAGTAATGGACATGCTTAGGAAGGATCTATGCTTGTCTTGGGGCTAAATGGCTATGTTGTGAGATTACCAAAACACTGTGGCTAGCTTTTTGTGAACTTGTATTTCCTGTTTGAGTTTTTTTTTTTTGCCTCCAAATCCCATAATTCCATTTTCCTCCATCCCACACATCAGCCACCCATTGAAACATAAATGAGCTGCATCCATTCAAAAGACCTGTGTCAAGGTGCCTACAACTGTTGCATTGGTTGCAGTTGATCTTTCTCCCACCAAGCGATCGCTCCACCCATTGAAGCAGACAGGCTCCCTGTAATCAGCTGACTAGTGAGTCAGGTCTCGGCCGCATTGCAACCTGGGAAAAATCGGAGACAACAGTCATTTTGTATGCTGTTAAAAATAAATATTGGGGTGATAATCACATAAGAATTGTGAGAAAACCGTCACACACAGGTACAGACACTATATTATGAACTACACTAACTTTACAGCCCCTGTAGCATAGTCAAATAAAAAAAAATCTGGAATACCCCTTTAAGGACAAAAGGGGCTTAGTCCTCCAAGGGGTTACCTTCTTGTCTATAACTTTATAAAAGTATTTGATTTTTTTCCCCCAAGATGGTCACATAGAAGTTCATGAAACATTAGTGACATATTAAATTTTCTTTGTTACTTTGCCACTTGGTTGCAGTAAAAAAAAAAAAAACATTCCATGCCAAATCTTTTGTGAAGCATCTGATATCCATTAGGTAAGTGTAAGGCGGCCAGCCAGAGAGGGAATATGGCTGAAATTAAAGATAAAGTAAGGTGAATGTCTCTTGCAGTTAATTGAAAGACCTTCCCTTCTGTTTGTGATAACAAAACTGAAATGGATAATAAAATTACGTTCTCGGTCTATTTATAAGGAACAGATGAAAAGATAAAAATACTGCAGGATAATAGATTTCAATAGATGTAAAAATAACTCCAGAAATTAATAGGCCCTAAATCACAGACTATTGTGCAGCGACTTTTTTTTTTTTTTTGTAAATAGTTTTTATTCAACATTTGAACAAGAAATGAATTACAACACAGTGAGCAGGGGAAGGAGAACAATAAAAGAGAGATAAACTCAGTAACAACTGTTTAAGAAGCACAGAGGAAAAAAAACATTCAGATCAAGAAAACACAGGGTGAGTCCAAGGTAATTTATATAAGAAAAGTGCAATCTAGAAGCAATATGGTCATTTGGCCTGGGAATTCACAAAATGGTGAAGATGCTGGTGGTGGGTGTAGGGGTGAAAGGAAGGAGTGGGGGAGGGTAGAGGGTAAGTAGGGTGTCTTTAGATTAACCAGCACTCCAGGGGTTGGCACTATAAAATAGTCCCATTGGATAATGGCCCCGGACTTCCTGCTCTAGGTATCAGGTAGTAAGAAAGTGTCCCTAAATGACCGATTGTGTGGTGAGAGGTAGAGTGGAAATGTAGCTGGCCCATATGTTAAAGAAGTTGCCCACTTTCTTCTCTTTGTGGAGAGTGACTTCAACCCAATCCATAATAATCCACATTTCCCCCAAAAAATTCCATGGGGGAGCAAGTGGATCTACCGTAATTTTCGCCATATAAGATGCACTTTTTCTTCCCCAAAACTGGGGGGAATAGTTGGTGCGTCTTATACGGCAAATACACGCCTATCGCGGCGGTACCTGCGGCCATCAACAGCCGGGACCGACGGCTAATACAGGACATCACCGATCGCGGTGATGCCCTGTATTAACCCTTCAGACGCGGCGATCAAAGCTGACCGCCACATCTGTAGGGAAAGTGACACTAACCCGGCTGCTCAATCGGGCTGTTCGGGACCGCCGCGGTGAAATCGCGGCATCCCGAACAGCTTACGGGACCTTACCTGCCTCCTCGGTATCTGCTCCGTGCCGGGATCCCCTGCATGGCCGGTGCTCTCGTTCAACGTCATCACGTCGTGGTGCACGGCGTCCAGTCATCCAATAGGAGCGCCGTGCGTAGCGTCGTGATGATGGCGACGGAGAGCGAAGATCCCGGGGAAGAAGACCTCTGGAGCGTCGGGGACACCACGGGGATGCGGCGACAGCGATGGAGTGACATCCAGGGCAGCGGTGACGGGGACACGTGAGTATAACCTCCTATCCAGTGGTCTTCAACCTGCGGACCTCCAGATGTTGCAAAACTACAACTTCCAGCATGCCCGGACAGCCAACAGCTGTCCGGACATGCTGGGAGTTGTAGTTTTGCAGCATCTGGAGGTCCACAGGTTGAAGACCACTGTTGGGTTCAGAATCTTTATTTTTTTAGATTTTGCGCCTATAAATTGGGTGCGTCTTATACGCCGGTGCGTCCTATACGGTATTTATTTCTGTAGTATTGCCTTCCGGTTAGCTGCTGAGATATGCATACATTTCTCAGAGTCTTTTTGTGCAGCTATTCATACTGACCATAAATAGTCTTTGGATAAAATCTAAAGCGTAAAAAAGGAATGACGCAGATGTGGAACAGTTTTTAATAGAGGAAAGAACAATCACGCTGAGCAAAGTGGCTTTTGAATGATATTTTCATGTGGGCTGGTGGGTTGATGTAGGCAATTTGCTTCTCTGAAATATTAATAGACTGATGGCCTCTTCAATCTACTCCATGTATTTCTTTGTATAAAGCTTTATTGTGTAATTTGTATCAAATACATCTTTTTTTTTTTGCATAGAAACAGTAGTATGTGAAGAATTCTATATAAGGTTTAGGATACACAGTGACATAATCATACTCAGGTCAGAGGCTGTGATATAATAACTTGCTGCTTCTAATATATATGCATTTTTAGCATTTTCATTTTTATATAAAGGGTAAGGGTTATCTTGTCAATGATTGACAGAATTTGTATGAGACAGTGCCCCCCCGATAACATTCAAGTCAAAAGCTCATTTAATTTTTCCCTATAGAAAGAAATAGGATATGACTATATGACATCGTGATACAATGCAGGATGATGACAGACATGTGGTCCCTACTGCTGCGTGCAATAGTGAAATGTGTGGCATTGTAAGTTGTCCATTAAGGTATATTCAAATTTGCGCTGATCTAGGCATTGAATCTGTACCAATTCCTACATCCAAATGCCTGTGCTTCGGCATTAAAGGGGTACTTCAAGCAAAAACATCTTATCCCCTATCCAAAGTATAGGGGATAAGATGTCTGATCGTGGGGGACCCCCCGTGATCTCTTTGCAGCACCTGCATTCTATGAAGGGCTGTGTCTCCAGTTTCGGAAACCTCCAGGTTTTCAGGACTGGAGACTTGATGTAACGCCATACCCCCTCCATTCATGTCTATCATGGAGATCGTGGGGTGTCCAGGCAAAAACATCTTATCCCCTATCCTTTTGATAGGGGATAAGATGTTTTTGCCTGGAATAACCCTTTAAAGGAAATCTGTCAGCAGAATCACCCGCACTAAACCTGTTACACAGGCCTGTAGTGCAGGTGATCCTGATTAAAACGCTTCTTACCTGGTTAAAAATGGTTCAGCGCTTCTTCAGATATCTTTATCTTTAGTTTTCTGTTATTCCCTGGCTTGGGACTCAGTGGGAGGTGTTATCATCTGGGACTCGGCCACACGTCATTCTAGCTGGGCGGAGCTGCCGCCCGGCTCATGAATATTCATGAACTTATCCACACAAATATATCTATATATAACCTGCTTGTTCCTTCAGTTTGTGAATAAAAACACCCTCCGTCCCTCCCTTCCTCCCACCCCCGGCTTTTCACTTATGCAGCCCGTCTTCTTACTTGTATATGGCCGCAGCTTGAGTGAAGCCGGGGGGGAGAACGCCGCTTCCGGGTGTACGGAACGCGGCGCATGCGCGGCCCTCCACACCAGACAGAGAAAAAAGAATTAGACCAGGAGGATAAGTTCATGAATATTCATGAGCCGGGCAGCTCCGCCCAGCTAGAATGACGTGTGGCCGCGTCCCAGATGATAACACCTCCCACTGAGTCCCAAGCCAGGGAATAACAGAAAACTAAAGATATAGATATCTTAAGAACCACTGAACCATTTTTAACCAGGTAAGGAGCGTTTTAATCAGGATCACCCGCACTACAAGCCTGTGTAACAGGTTTAGTGCGGGTGATTCTGGTGACAGATTTCCTTTAAGATCCATCTCCCATTAACTTCAATATGAATATCTACAACACAATGAAAAATCTGTGGAATTTATGAAAACTGCATCACAGATTTTTCAGCATGAAAAAAATAATGCCCCTTTTCTCCATGTTCCCACATGAAATACAGATATATCCTATTTTAAAATCTGCATAGAAATCTGCATCATATTCTGCATTAAAAAAACGCAGATATCCCAAGCTGCTTTCTGTGCAGATATTCAGGCAGACTTTGCAAAGGATCCCAGTAGCAGGACCGACACCCTGCGGGGGCCCCAGCCCCATCTTAAAGAGGCACTGTCATTATGAAAAACTTTTTATATTTTGTAGAACTACTGATACGATGACTTTTTAAAATATATTTTACTAAATATAAAACATAAAAAATGAAAATAGCCGCCACTAGGGGTCATCTGTCTTTATGCAGACTGACTACTCTGTATTTTGCAGCATACTGGATACCGGCTGTAAAGTGTGTTGGTATCCAGTATAGGAGATCACCATTGCACCCTACAGCCTTCAGCTGTTCCTAAACTACAACTCCCATGATGGGAATTGTAGTTTTGCAACATCTGGGGATACAATCTTTGTAAAACTCAGTTTTAGAGCTGTGTATTCTCCAGCTGTGTGCCTCCAGCTCTTTCAAAACTACAGACAAAGGATGTGCGGGCATGCTGGGAGTTGTAGTTTTGCAACAGCTAAAGGCAACACTGCTCTAACACATTGCTTAATAAACACTGCAGCTCCAGCTGTTGCAATGCAAAACTACAACTCCCAGCATGCTTGCACTGCCAAAGCTTTCTGACTCCTGAATGACAAAGAAGCTGATCAGACATTAAGGAGTCTGTGGAAGCTGAATAAGACACATAGGGGGACATGTATCATTGCCTTTAGACTACTTTCCATGTCTACAGATTTTGCGCAATTGCGTTTATCTTTGCATTTGAGCTGCGTTTTTTTTGGTGGGTGATTTTCTAAAGTTGGTGCACCATAGACAACTTAATCAAGTGGACTGGAATGTATCATTTGCGCAAAAAAACTTAGATTTTTTTGCGCAATTATGCTTTTTTTTTTCTTCAAAAATCAACTACAAATCTACGATTGGTAGGAAGGACATGTAGAAAAGTGTCTGACGCTGGACGATGCAGGAGCCAGCCCTCAGCACTGCAATACTACAACTACTCCCATCATGGGGCTGAATCTGTCCATGATCGGAGTAGTTGTAGTACCGCAGCGCTGAGGGACAGCTCTTGCACATCCCCAGGCTGCGGGACTCTAGTGGGACTGTTAGGACTACTATACTACTCCCATCATGGACAGACTCCGTCCATGATGGGAGTTGTAGTCCTGGGGCTGAGGTGCAGATCGCAACGGGTCATTCTGCAGAGACCCGCTGCGATCCGCATTCATTAACTTAATAATTCGGCGGCACATACGGCTTCACTGCGCTGCTGCCGACTCCTGTATACACTGTCATAATTCATAATCCCCGCCGCCGGGACATGGGAGCTCTGATTGGTCAATAGCTATCCACCAATCAGAGCTCCCCTCTCCCGGCGGGGATTATAAATTATGACATCTGTATACAGGAGCCAGCGGCAGCGCAGTGGGGGGACAGTAGAGATCCCTGAGTGGGGAGGCCTGGTCCTTAAAATAACTGGGCAGGCAGGGACAGATAGACCAGGGGCTGTTGGGAACAGACGAGCGCCGCGCAGGCATGCACGTCTGCTTCAAGCCCCTGTCCCTGCCTGCGTCCAGGCTATATTCAGTTCAGTGGCACCTGGGGTGCACTGAAGAAGTTTCCTCCGCCCCCATCCTTGCTCAGCCATCTAGGAACGCGAGGCCACTGCCTCTGACCCCGCTATATCCTGCACCCTGCTGCTGATCTTCTGAAGGGTGAGTAGACGGCGAGGGGAAGGGGATGTGGGGGGGGTTGGTGTTGGTTGGGGGGGGGGTTGGGTGATGGCGAGTGGGCAGGCCCGTCGCTACCGGACCGGCAAACCAAGCAATTGCTTGGGGCCCCGAGCTAGCTGGGGGGCCTCGAGCAGAGCCGGTGCTTGGTGTTATGGGGATGATGAGAGGTGCAGGGGGGGTTATGGGGGGGATGAGAGGTGCAGTGGGGGTGTTATGGGGGTGATGAGAGGTGCAGGGGGTTATGGGGGTGATGAGAGGTGCAGTGGGGGTGTTATGGGGGTGATGAGAGCTGCAGGGGTGTTATGGGGGTGATGAGAGGTGCAGGGGTGTTATGGGGGTGATGAGAGGTGCAGGGGGGTGTTATGGGGGTGATGAGAGGTCCAGGGTGGTGTTATGGGGGTGATGAGAGGTGCAGGGGTGTTATGGGGGTGATAAGAGGTGCAGGGGTGTTATGGGGAATGTTATGGGGGGTGTTATGGGGGTGATGAGAGGTGCAGGGGGGTGTTATGGGGGTGATGAGAGGTGCAGGGGGGGTGTTATGGGGGTGATGAGAGGTGCCCCCCCATGCACCTCTCCTCATCACCCCCCCATAACCCATGGTTATAGTAGTGGAGGAAAGGTGGGGGGGGGGAGTTATAGTAGTGATGATGAGAGGTTTGGTGGGGGGTTATGGGGGTGATGAGGACACAGAGGATAAGAGGGGGTGGGTGTATATGTATATATGATGTGTATGCATGTGTGGCAGGATTATATTCAGTGGATACAGTGTGTGGCAGTATTATATTCAGGTTACAGTGTGTGGCAGTATTATATTCAGTGGATACAGTGTGGGCAGTATTCAGGGGTACAGTGAGTGGCAGTATTATATTTAGTGGGTACAGTGTGTGGCAGTATTATATTTAGTAGGTACAGTGTGTGGCAGGATTATATTTAGTGGGTACAGCATGTGGCAGTATTCAGGTTACAGTGTTCAGGCAGTATTATATTCAGTGGATACAGTGTTTGGCAGTATTGTATTCAGGGTACAGTGTGTGGCAGTATTATATTTAGTGGGTACAGTTTATAGCAGTATTATATTCAGGGTACAATGTGTGGCAGTATTATATTTAGGGTACAGTGTGGGGCAGTACTATATTTAGTGGGTACAGTGTATGGCAGTATTATATTTAGTGGGCACAGTGTATAGCAGTATTATATTCAGGGTACAGTGTGGGGCAGTATTATATTTAGTGGGTACAGTGTATAGCAATATTTTATTCAGGGTACAGTGTATGGCAGTATTATATTCAGGGTACAGTGTGGGGCAGTATTTTATTTAGGGTACAGTGAGGGGCAGTATTATATTTAGTGGGTACAGTGAACAGCAGTATTATATTTAGTGGGTACAGTGTATAGCAGTATAATATTCAGGGTTCAATGTGTGGCAGTATTATATTTAGGGTACAGTGTGGGGCAGTATTATATTCAGTGGGTACAGTGTGTGGCAGAATTATATTCAGAGTACAGTGTGGGGCAGTATTTTACATAGGGTACACTTTCTGGCAGGGTTATAATGATTACTGTCTTCATGCAGAAGATGAGGATCTGCTGACAGTGAGGAGCCAATGATGTCTGGATGTCAGACTCTGCAGAGAAGATGGAGCTGGAGGAAGACCTGGTCTCTGGACCCGATGAAGAAGAAAAGATAACAGAGAAGATATCACTCAAGTCAGAGGAAGTCACTCAGGTCACTAATATCATTGTGTATTCTCCTGACTGTCCCATCAGAGCTGTAGTCACTTGTAAGTTCTGCAGTGATGATGGGTAAAACTGTGTCCAATCTGTGTCTCTCCAGCTGTTACAAAACTACAACTCCCATTGCAAGAGGCTCTTCAGACATGATGGGAGTTTTAGCATTCAAACAGTTGGAGAACCACTGCAACCGAGGTGATTGGTGGTGGTCTCAGCAGTCAGACCCCCACCAAATAAATGGCCCTGGGGGGTCTGGACAGGGGGTATGGGTAGGGAACACTGCTGCACCTAACGTGGGGAGAACTATGCTGCACCTAATGTGGGGGGGGGGGGGGGGGGGGAACACTGCCAACTTAATGTGGGGGGAACACTGCCTATCTAATTTGGGGGGAACTCTGCTGCACCTAATGTGGGGGAACTCTGCTGCACCTAATGTGGGGGGAACACTGCTGCACCTAATGTGCGTCGTATCGACGTTCACTCACGTTGCGCTCCCAGAATTCAAGGGCCGGCCCTAGAGCGTGACGTGCGTAAACATCAAAGGTGGGGGGGGGCTCCATGTCCATTTTGCTTGGGGCCCCCAAATTCCTTCAAACGGCCCTGCGAGTGGGGGAGGGGTGTGGTGTTTACCTAGCCCAAAATTTATCAACTAAGGTGCCTCAAGTTGTTGCAAAACTACAGCTCTCAGCATGCCCGGACAGCCATGCTCTGTCCTGGCATGCTGGGAGTTGTAGTTTTGCAACAGCTGGAGGCACCTTGGTTGAGAAACAGATGTGTATGTATCTATGTGTGATGTGTATGTATGATGTGTATGTATCTATGTATGATGTGTATGTATCTATGTGTGATGTGTATGTATGATGTATCTGTGTGTGATGTGTATGTATGATGTGTGTGTATCTATGTGTGATGTGTACATTCTGCAGTAGGGAGTAGTAGTCCTAACAGTCCCAATAGAGTCCCGCTGCCGGGGGGATGTGCAAGAGCCATCCCTCAGCACTCTGGTACTACAACTACTCCCATCATGGGACACAGAATGTCCCATGATGGGAGTAGTAGTCCAAGGGACAGATCGCACTGGGTCTCATTCCGGAGACCCCCTGTGACCTTTACTACTCTGCCCCTAATGATGACATAATTAGGGGGCGGAGCTACACAGTCCAGGCCTGAAGCCAGGGTGGTAAGTATGGCTCTGTTCTCATTATGCGTTTTACATAATTGGAACAGAGGGGAGATTTATCAAAACCTGTGTAGAAGAAGAGTGGTGCAGTTGCCCATAGCAACCAATCAGATAGCTTCTTTCATTTTTAAAACTGCCTCTGAAAAATGAAAGAAGCGATCTAATTGGTCACTATGGGTAACTGCACCACTCTTTCTCTACACAGGTTTTGATAAATCTCCCTCAGAGCCTTTCTGGCAGTGTGTCGCCAAACAGGTTGACTCCAGCTATTGTTTACAACTCCCATGATGGGAGTTGTAGTTTAGCAACAATTGGAGGCTCCCTGTTTAGGAACACACTGCATTATGTGCACTCTCCCCAGGGGGAAAAAAATACTAACCCATTTTTCGTGTTTTCTTTTTTTCTCAATTCAGATACGTGAATGCGGAGGACTATATCAGATTCGGTGGACTGCGACGATGATCATCATTTTTTATGTCATTAAAATGGTTAACGAGGGCTGTGGGGGAGTGTTCTTTTAAGTAAAATGTTCTTTTTCAATGTTTCAATTCAGCCCTCCCCAGCCTAAATAACACCAGCCTGTTACTGCCTAGGCCCAGGAGCGCCATTTTTGTCGTTTAGGACTGTTGGCTCTGGATCTTCCCAGCACCCCTGTGGCGGTGGGTACCAGGGTAATAATATGGGGTTAGCACTAGCTGGTTTGTGGCCCTAGCATAGTAATGTATTCTGTCTACAAGACGCCTTCCAGTACTAACCCTGAAAATTTAATTATAAAAAACACGACACATTGAAAAAAAATTTATTTTAAAAAACACTCCCCCACAGCCCTCATTAACCGTTTTATTGACATTAAAAAAACATTGGTCATTGTCGCAATCCACCGAATCTGACGTAGTCCTCCGCATTCACGTATCTGAAATGAGAAGAAAAGAAGAAAAAAGGTTAGTACATTTTTGTCGCACTCCCCTGGGGAGTGCGCCCATACTGCAGTGTAACAGGGAGCCCCCAATTGTTGATGTCTACCTACTGTATCCTGTATATACAGTCATCTATAGATGGGTGTATATACAGGATAGCACACAAAGACTTATCCCAGAACTGCTCAGCAGCAGCGTGGGTTAACGCTTTCCTTGCTGGGCTCCTGTATAGTATACATGGGGGACATGTATCAATGAATTTACACTAGTTTTGCGTCTTTTTTTTGCATTCATTCTGATAGAGCATTTCCTCCAGATGTGGTGTATATGGGGTACCTTGGAGTGACATCTATAGGGATTTATAAACTGCGTACTTTTCCTTCACACACAAAAATTTTCCGCAAGTACCTTTTTTTAACGCAAATATAAGCCTTCTTGGACTGCACTTAGCGAGATGCTCTAAATCATCCATGTCATTTTTCAGAGCGGATTGCGAGATTACTCTGCCATGTACCTTTTAATAACAATGTAATGATAATGGACACTTGTGATCACCCGTTCACCCGCAGTGTAACCCCATACACCCCATAATACACCTGGTTATAGTGCAATACTTCCCGACACAGATCCCACTTCACACTGTAAAATTCAAACTTCCCGCTGTTCTTGATGAGTGCAGGAGAATGCACCTGTGTAATGTAACCTTGGTGACCACAGCTAAGAATATACCACTGTAATGTGTCTATGTATATCTGTGTAGCAGAGGTATGTTATGTGTGTGAATGTAGCAGTGCTGAGTATGTTTTGTGTGTGAATGTAGCAGAGCTGTGTATGTTATGTGTGTGAATGTAGCAGAGCTGAGTATGTTATGTGTTTGTGAATGTAGCAGAGCTGAGTATCTTATGTGTGTGAATGTAGCAGAGCTGAGTATGTTATGCGTGTGAATGTAGCAGAGCTAAGTATGTTATGCGTGTGAATGTAGCAGAGCTGAGTATGTTATGCGTGTGAATGTAGCAGAGCTGAGTATGTTGTGTGTGAATGTAGCAGAGCTGAGTATGTTGTGTGTGAATGTAGCAGAGCTGAGTATGTTGTGTGTTTGTGAATGTAGCAGAGCCGAGTATGTTGTGTGTGTGAAAGTAGCAGAGTTGAGTATGTTGTGTGTGTGTGTGTGAAAGTAGCAGAGCTGAGTATGTTGTGTGTGTGTGAATGTAGAAGAGCTGAGTATGTTATGTGTGTGTGAATGTAGCAGAGCTGAGTATGTTGTGGGTATATGTATTAGAGCTGAGTATGTTGTGTGAGTGAATATAGCAGAGCTGAGTATGTTGTGGGTGTATGTATTAGAGCTGAGCATGGCATGTTGTGGGTGTGTGTGTGAAATATTCCATGGTTACTAATGCCCAGACAAGCGATAACTGTATAAATAAAACATTTCTGAGCTTAAATGTGAGTGCAGGTGCAGTGACCAAGAAAAAAAATAAAAATAAAAGTGTATATATATAAAAAAAATTATATAACATTTTTCAATAATACTTTTTTTTTTTTTTTAAATTACTTACATAACACCTTTTCCCCCCAAAAAAACAAAAAAAAACAACACAAAACAATAAAACCACAACAATTTCTGTGATTTCTACACTATCAAAAAGCTGGTGTGAAATTTTTTATGTAAACTGGACTCTCACCCCACGTATAAATATCACGTAAGGGTGCGTTCCCACAGGGCGTATACGCAGCTTATTTAACACTGTGCCAAATTTACGGCAGCAGCGGGAAATACGCTGCGTATTCCTTGCTCACTATACACACAGGGCTTTCCGGCGGCAGCCCTATGTGTGTAGTGAGTTTTGGAGGCGGGGCCGTGTGCCGGTGTGACTGTGACGCTCTGCTCCGCCTCCAAAATTCACTGCACACATAGGGCTGCCACCGGAAAGCCTTGTGTGTATAGTGAGCAAGGAATACGGAGCGTATTTCCCGCTGCTGCCCTAAATTTTGCGCAGCCCTGTGGGAACGCACCCTAAAGCAGAAAATATATGTGGACATGCCCACTTTTACAAAACTGACTTGAACAGTGTAAACCGCGGCACAAAGCTCTATAAAAATGTGGTGATACTTTTCACGCAAAAAAAATTTTTTTTTTTTTTTTTGGCGCAAAATTCTTTGAGAATCTCCCCCTCTGTGTACTTTATACAGGTTTATGATTTTACTATTATGCAGAGTTTTGTTCGGTGCACACTGCTGCTCCAACACTTCTAGCTATGAGCAGTGAGCAGTGTACCGTCTGAGGTAGAGAAGGAGTACACGGTAGAGCGAGGGGGGGCGTTTCTATATTTGCACAAAATTTATCAAAGGAGTGCACAGCCTTAGTAAATCTTGAGCAAGAGTGTAAATTAGACAAGAGGGTAAAGAGGTAGAACTGTGTCTACAATAGACACATAATGATACATGTCCCCCCATGGGTACGCTATGCACCCCTGTATACTATACAGCTGGCGGAGGTAAGTAGTGATGCTCTGCACCCTGTATATGTATATTCTATACAGCCGGCAGAGGTGAGTAGTGATGCTCTGCACCCTGTATATGTATATACTATACAGTCGGCAGAGGTGAGTAGTGATGCTCTGCACCCTGTATATGTATATAATATACAGCCGGCGGAGATAAGTAGTGATGCTCTGCACCCTGTATATGTATATGCTATACATCACTCCTCACCTTCTTACACTCTGTGGGCCGGGCGCTCTGCATCCGACCTACAGAGCGGTACCTGAAGGCAGTGAAAAAAATCACCACAGGGTTAAAAAAATGATTGTTTCCGCACACCAGCAAAAATGCAAGAAAAAAACGCAAGAAAAAGCTGTGAGTTTTTCTGGCGTTTTTGCTGGTGGACAAAAAACATCAATGGAAGCTGAGCCTCAAAGCAATAGAGCAAAATCCCTGTGTCCACTTGTCCTGTGAGGTGCAGCTCAGGTGTACAAATAGAACTGTGTGTAAATTTAGAACTTTGCACAAAATTTATCATGTACCTTGCACAAGTATGGTGAATTTGTTGCAATTGCACCACATTTAGACCAACCATAATGCTCTAAAAAAGACATCTACCTACACCAATATTGATACATGTCCCCCATAGTGACAGCTATGTTGATTAGCATCCAGCTTTACTAGGAACAGATAGAAAATGTATGCATAAAAACTACTGTGCAGTGATTTGCAGACTGCCAGGTGCTCCCAGACTCCGAGCAGATGAGTCATCCACAGTGATGGGGAGAGATGTACACGCCCCCTCCAGAAAGAAAGAACACAAAGCAAGTGAGCAACATTTAAATGCAATTTTTTAGGGATATATAAGTCCTAGACACATAGTATAATAATATGTACATGATCAGGATTAGGTACTGAGTAACATATCACTTTTTTTTTTGTTTTGTTTTGCACTATGACAGGTACGCTTTAACTTTTATTTTATACTAGTGCTAGAATACCCCTTTTGGGTGCGTTCACACATGCATATTTTTGCTGAAGATTTTGCTGCCCATTGACTTCAATGAGTAGTAAAATCTGCAGCACAGCTGCAGCAGAAAATACGTACGTGTGAACATGCTGGGAGTTGTAGTTTTGCAACCAGCATGCTGGGGGTTGTAGAAGGTATTGGTCTTTTTGCTGATGACCCATATATTTGTAACAGGGTTCATGTTCCTGAAGGGATATGCCAAATGGAAAAGGATTTAAGTAGAGGAATGGTCAGAAGGGGATAAGTGCAAGATAATGCACCTGGGACGTAAAAACCCAAGGGCAGAATATAGAATATGTGATACAGTCCTAACCTCTGTATCTGAGGGATTTAGGGGTTGCTATTTCAGAAGACCTAAAGGTAGGCAGACAATGTCATAGAGCAGCAGGAAATGTTAGCAGAATGCTTGGGTGCATAGGGAGAGGTATTAGCAGTAGAGAGGGAAGTGCTAATGGGTGTATAGGAGCACTGGTGAGACCTCACTTGGAGTATTGTGCGCCGTATCTCCAGAAGGATATACTTTAGAGAGAGTTCAGAGCAGAGCTACAAGGACTACAAGATAAAAATTACCAGGAAAGTTTAAAGGGGTCACGCCCCCTCCCATAGACTTGCATTGAGGGGGCGGGGCGTGACATCACACGGGGGCGGAGTCGTGACATCATGATACTCCGGCCCCGTGGTCATCGACCTTCACACTCGGAGCCTCTAGCGCTCTGGAGAGCTCACAAAGGTGGGTGCGGAATGACAGATTGCGGAGGTCCCCAGCGGCAGGACCCTTGCAATCATACATCTTATCAATATCCTTTGGCTAGGTTATAAGATGTATTAGTGCTGGAGTACCCCTTTAAAGGACCTTAACATGAATAGCTTGGAAGAAAGACGAGACAGAGGAGATAATAGAAGCTTTTAAATACATAAAGGGAATCAACCCGGTAAAGGAGAAAAATATATTTAAAAGAAGAAAAACTACCACAAGAGGACATAGTTTTAAATTAGGGGGGCAAAGGTTTCTGCAGTAATATCAGGAAGTATTACTTTACTGAGAGAGTAGTGGATGCATGGAATAGCCTTCCTGCAGAAGTGGTCACTGCAAATACAGTGAAGGAGTATAAGCATGCATGGGATAAGCATAAGGCTATCCTTCATACAAGATAGGGCCAGGGACTATTGATAGGATTCAGATTATTGGGCAGACTAGATGGGCCAAATGGTTCTTATCTGCCGACACATTATATGTTTCTATGTTAGGCAACAGCTAGTGGTACACTGGTTGGGAAACACTAGGTTAGATCTTCCCATTATTAACCTGTCGAGGACCAGGGGCATACAGGTACGCCCTTGCGTCCTGGGACTTAAGGACCAAGGGCTCACCTGTACGCCCTGGGCATTTCCATTCACCGCCGTAACGTCCGGTAACCCATGTCAGTGATCGCCACAAATTGTCAATTCCGATCACCCTGAAGGGATAGGAGTGAGGTGGCAGGGGTGCCACCATCCTATCCCTGCTATTGGTCGGTCAAAAGTGACCGACTAATAGCAAATCGGAGGCGGGGAGGGATAAAGTTCAGTTCCCCCACTCTGCCCACCCACGGTAGTCCGGGCAGAGCGTGGGAACTGTGCTGTGAGTGGTGGCAGAGGTCCCTTACTGATGGCGGGCAGCGATCCTGCTGGTGACAGGAGCCAGGAGGTGAGTAGTTGCTTAGCAACATCTGGAGGGCTACAGTTCGGAGACCACTACGCAGTGGGCTCTAAACTGTAGCCCTCCAGATCTTGCAAAACTACAACACCCAGCATGCCCAGATAGCCGTTTGCTATCTGCGCATACTGGGATTAGTAGTTTTGCAATATTTAGAGGGCCACAGTTTGGAGATCACTGTGCAGTGGTCTCTCAACTGTGGCCCTCCAAATCTTGCAAAACTACAACTCCCAGCATGCACAAAGAGCAAACAGCTGTCTAGGCATGCTGGGAGTTGTAGTTGTGTGCCTCCAGCTTTTGCATAACTACAACTCCCAGCATGCCCTTCGGCTATCAGTACATGCTGGGAGTTGTAGTTTTTCAACAGCTGGAGGAACACTGGTTGGAAAATACTGAGTTAGGTAACAGAACCTAACTCGAGGTTTTCAAACCGGTGTGCCTCCAGCTGTTGCAAGTGTGCCTTCAGCTGTTGCGGTCTGTCAGTGCATGCTGAGAGTTGTAGTTTTGTAACAGCTATAGGTTTGTTCCCCCCCCACGTGAATGTACAGTTACATTCACACAGTTGGGTTTACAGTGAGTTTCCCACTGCGGGAAACTTACTGTAAACCCCCGCCCGTGTGAATGTACCCTACAAACACTACACTACGCTAACACAAAATAAAGGGTAAAACACTTCATATTCACACATCCTTACACCTAAAGGGTTAACAAACTTTCTGAATGTCATTTTGAATACTTTGAGGGGTGCAGTTTTCATAACAGGGTCCATTATGGGGTATTTATAACCTAAAGACTCTCAAATTCAATTCAAAACTATACTGGTCCCTGAAAAATTCCGATTTTGACATTTTTGTGAAAAATTGGAAAATTGCTGCAAAACTTTGAAGCCCTCTAATGTCTTCAAAAATTTAAAACATGTCAACTTTATGATGCCAACCTAAAGCAGACATATTGTATGTGTGAATCAATATATAATTTATTTGGCCTGTTCATTTTTCTTACAAGCAGAGAGCTTCAAAGTTAGAAAAATGCAAAATTTTCCAAATTTTCCAGAAATTTTGGAATTGATGCAAAGATTGCCGCAAATTTACCACTTACATAAAGTAGAATATGTTACGAAAAAACAATCTCGGAATCAAATTCATGAGTAAAAGCATCCCAGAGTTATTAATGCTTAAAGTGGTCATATGTACAAAAAATGCTCTGGTCCTTAAGGTCATAATGGGCTTGGTCCTTAAGGGGTTAATACGTGCCATGAATCTGTACTTTCTGTAGCACTGTATGTTAAAAATTGTTTTAAGTCACAATGGTTCTAGAAAGACCATTGTAGGTTAAAAATATTGTAACTTGAGGGATCAATGTACGTGCCCTCTGATATGACTTGTTTTCCAAATGAACCAACACATGAGTTCTTGCACACACATCAAGAGTAAATCAGTAGTTTTGGTGACAACATAATAACATAGAGGCATAAACATAGCAACATTTCTGCAGATTCCCAGTCTTTATTTAGCAAATGCTAACTCTTCTGGGGAAACACAAAGTGCTTTTTGTTGGTTTCTCATGTGTAGTTCAGGCCTTTTGATTTATGACATGTACATCAGGGCTGATAATTTGTACCATCAGGCGCATTCTGGAGAGGACACTTGTTTTGTCCAATATAAACCAATGGAAGGGAGAAACACTGTCAGCTCTGGTAGTTATAACATGGACAGAGACCCATGAAACCTCCGGGTTTCCGGGACCGGCCATCACGCCCCCTCCCATAGACATGAATGGAGGGGGCGTGGCGTGACATCACGTCCCCAGTCCCGGAAACCCGGAGGTTTCCGAAACTGGAAATTCAGCACCTGCATAGAATGTGGGTGCTGCAGGGAGATCGCGGGGATCTCAGCAGCGGGCTCCCCGCAATCAGACATCTTATCACTTATCCTTTGGATAGGGGATAAAATGTTTTTGCCCGGAATACCCCTTTAAGTAGATTAAGAAGCTACTTCACACGTGTACAACAAAGAAACCTTTCTAAAAGACCACCATTATACATTTTCTCTAGAATTCCTAACAACTTAAGTTTTTAAAGGGAACCTGTCACGTGAAAATGCAGTCCACTCTGCAGGAAGTAGGTGAAAATTGGTTTATTCCACTCCAGGTTGAGGAAGCTGTTCTTAGCTGCAGAGGAGGCACCAGGTCGCTACCACAAGAGTGGTCCCGGCAACATGGCAGCTGGCAAAGCAGGCCAGAACTCCTCGATGATGCAGATGGAGCAAGGCTGACTAGGTATTTAACCAGAGCTGTAATGAGCTTGCTATAAAGCAGAGGCATGGTCAACAATCCGAGTCATACACAGGAGAGGCAGACAGGCTAGAGACAGAGTCAGGAAACAGGCAATGGTCAGAAGCAGGAAATCAACACCGGAACAGACATGTTCACTATGGAAAACCACACTATTGCTCAGGCAGCACAGGAAGGGAAGAGTGCTTGATAGCAATAGAACAACCTACATAACTACTTAGTCCAGAATGAGCAGATATTTACATACATAAATAACAAGTTATACTGAAACGTTTCCCAAAGTGCTATATATCAATCTGCTCAGCTCCTCCTGATCTATAACACGATGCCTGCAGACCATACACATAACCTTGCCACCTTCCTTGACACATGCACAGGTATTTCTAAATTTATGGAAAATTCAGAAGGAACCCCAACTATTTCTTCTTCTCTTCCCCTTACTGTGGGGGTTCCTCAAAGATCTGTCCTGGGCCCAGGGGCATACCTAGAGCATTTGGCACCCGGGGCGGACCCTTTATTTGGCACCCCCCCTTAATTACACCCCTTCCCCCCTTAATTACACCCCCTCCCTCCCTTCCCCCCAGGGGTTGACAACGATCGGGGCCCCCGGACCAAAAAAAAAAGGCAAGGGCCCCTGCTAGTCTCTGCAGTTCGTCAATCTTCTGCCACTACCCTAATCCACCCACATCCCACACACAATAAACAAAAATTTATATATGTAATTAACACTTTAACGTAGGTAAATTTCCATGACCAATAATACTGGTATACAAAGAGTAAATATATACCACCACACAATAACTGGATAATACCGCCATACTGTACTGAATAAAACCCACTATACACAGACCATTATACTTTACAGGATCTGTACACAATATAAGTGATTATATACAGGACCATATGGCGGTAGATATCCGCTGTACACAGGATGTGTATACCATATAAGTGATTACAGTTACATTTTGGGACTCACAATTACGTCTTTTCTGATCAGCGGTGTCCTCTTTCCTTTTCTTCTCCGTCCGGATAAGACTGCCATGTGGATCACTTAACATCTGCAGGAAAAACATGTCAGACTCTGCATTTTTTCAGAGCCCTCTCCTCCTCTACACAATCTTTCCATCTATAGGCCCACAAACTGTAATGATGCCCTCCTTTGTGTCCTGCACAGTAAAAGGGCAGGTAGGTAGGTAGCCAGGTAACCCCCTCTTTCCCATAGGTATATGCAGAGCTACACCCCCCTCTTTCCCATAGGCATATGCAGAGTTACACCCCCTCCTCTTTCCCATAGGTATATGCAGACCTACACCCCCCTCCCCTCCCCATAGGTATATGCAGACCTACACCCCCCCTCCCCTCCCCATAGGTATATGCAGACCTACCCCCCCCTCCCCTCCCCATAGGTATATGCAGACCTATACCCCCTCCTCCCCTCCCCATAGGCATATGCAGACCTACACCCCCCCCTCCTCCCCTCCCCATAGGCATATGCAGACCTACACCCCCCTCCTCCCCTCCCCATAGGTATATGCAGACCTACACCCCCCTCCCCTCCCCATAGGTATATGCAGACCTACACCCCCCCTCCCCTCCCCATAGGTATATGCAGACCTACACCCCCCCTCCCCTCCCCATAGGTATATGCAGACCTACACCCCCCTCCTCCCCTCCCCATAGGTATATGCAGACCTACACCCCCCTCCTCCCCTCCCCATAGGTATATGCAGACCTACACCCCCCTCCTCCCCTCCCCATAGGTATATGCAGACCTACACCCCCCTCCTCCCCTCCCCATAGGTATATGCAGACCTACACCCCCCCTCCCCTCCCCATAGGTATATGCAGACCTACACCCCCCCTCCCCTCCCCATAGGTATATGCAGACCTACACCCCCCCTCCCCTCCCCATAGGTATATGCAGACCTACACCCCCCTCCTCCCCTCCCCATAGGTATATGCAGACCTACACCCCCCTCCTCCCCTCCCCATAGGTATATGCAGACCTACACCCCCCTCCTCCCCTCCCCATAGGTATATGCAGACCTACACCCCCCTCCTCCCCTCCCCATAGGTATATGCAGACCTACACCCCCCCTCCCCTCCCCATAGGTATATGCAGACCTACACCCCCCCTCCCCTCCCCATAGGTATATGCAGACCTACACCCCCCTCCTCCCCTCAGGTATATGCAGACCTACACCCCCCTCCTCCCCTCCCCATAGGTATATGCAGACCTATACCCCCACCGCTCCCTTCCCCATAGGTATATGCAGACCTACACCCCCCACCGCTCCCTTCCCCATAGGTATATGCAAACCTACAACCCCCTCCCTTCCCCATAGGTATATGCAGACCTACATCCCCCTCCCTTCCCCATAGGTATATGCAGACCTACACCCCCCTCCCCTCCCCATAGGTATATGCAGACCTACACCCCCCTCCCTTCCCCATAGGTATATGCAGACCTACACCCCCCCTCCCCTCCCCATAGGTATATGCAGACCTACACCCCCCTCCTCCCCTCCCCATAGGTATATGCAGACCTACACCCCCCCTCCTCCCCTCCCCATAGGTATGTGCAGACCTACACCCCCTCCTCCCCTCCCCATAGGTATATGCAGACCTACACCCCCTCCTCCCCTCCCCATAGGTATATGCAGACCTATACCCCCCCTCCCCATAGGTATATGCAGACCTACACCCCCCCCTCCTTAGGTATATGCAGGGTTAAAAAATAAATAAAAAAGGATGCTCACCTGATATCCCACGCAGCGATCTCCTCAGCTGCAGGGCCCGCGTCTTCTCCCCTCCACAGTACAGGCGCCGATGAGTGACGTCACCGGCGGCTGTACTGCGTGCTGGCGGAGGTCACATCTCCTCTGTGTAGCTGCAGATACAGGAGAATGTAGCGCTGTCTGCTGGGGATCTAGGACGAGTGTCCCAGATCCTCAGTAGTGGCGGTGGGTCAGTCCGCCCCTGGCACACCCCTTGTGAGTGGCACCCGGCCCCCCCTTGGTACGCCACTGCCTGGGCACTCTCCTCTCTCTTGATGCCCCTATATGACAAACCATCAGCAGGCTGTCCGGGCATGCTGGAAGTTGTAGGAGACTAATGCAGAGTTACACCCCCTCCTCCTTCCCATAGGCATATGCAGAGTTACACCTTCTCCTCTTTCCCATAGGAATATGCAGAGTTACACCCCCTCCTCTTTCCCATAGGAATATGCAGAGTTACACCCCCCCTTTCCCATAGGTATATGCAGAGCTACACCCCCCCTTCCCCATAGGTATAGGCAGACCTACACCCCCCCTCCCTCCCTTCCCCATAGGTATATGCAGACCTACACCCCCCCTCCCCTCCCCATAGGTATATGCAGACCTACACCCCCCTCCCCATAGGTATATGCAGACCTACACCCCCCTCCTCCCCTCCCCATAGGTATATGCAGACCTACACCCCCCTCCTCCCCTCCCTATAGGTATATTCAGACCTACACCCCCCTCCCCTCCCCATAGGTATATGCAGACCTACACCCCCCTCCCCATAGGTATATGCAGACCTACACCCCCCTCCCCTCCCCTCCCCATAGGTATATGCAGACCTACACCCCCCTCCCCTCCCCTCCCCATAGGTATATGCAGACCTACACCCCCCCCCTCCCCTCCCCATAGGTATATGCAGACCTACACCCCCCCCCTCCTTAGGTATATGCAGGGTTAAAAAATAAATAAAAAAGGATGCTCATCTGATATCCCACACAGCGATCTCCTCAGCTGCAGGGCCCGCGTCTTCTCCCCTCCACAGTACAGGCGTCGATGAGTGACGTCACCGGCGCCTGTACTGCGTGCTGCGTGGGGGCGGAGGTCACGTCTCCTCTGTGTAGCTGCAGATGCGGCTCACACAGAGGGGACGCCTTCTCCTGTATGTGCATGTATCGCGCATACAGGAGAATGGAGCGCTGTCTGCTGGGGATCTAGGACGAGTGTCCCAGATCCTCAGTAGTGGCGGTGGGTCAGTCTGCCCCTGGCACACCCCTTGTGAGTGGCACCCGGCCCCCCCTTGGTACGCCACTGCATGGGCCCTCTCCTCTCTCTTGATGCCCCTATTTGACAAACCATCAGCAGGCTGTCCGGGCATGCTGGAAGTTGTAGTTTTTCAACAGTTGGTGGCACACTGTTTGGAAAACACTGCCCTACATCTAAAACAGAATTTTTCTAAAACCAACAGAGATTGTTTAGCGACTGGCTCACCCAATCACCCAACAAAAAACGTGGCCTCAAATGGCTGGAGGTGCTCAACCCCAAATGTGGTTGTGCATTTATACTGGGGAAGCAGATCCTGCCCTTGTAGTCCGTTGCTAGGGGTGATACCCAGCATAAAAATGCATACAATGGAGGATGCCTGCAGCGGACTACAAGTGCCACAATAGAATCCTACACCAGATAGACGGTGTGGATGTGTAACAATTAGAATAATACAATACAGGAATATGGGTGCACTACTGTGGTAGATGTATATGTGCACCCATATTCCTGTACTGTATCACCCATTCACCCGACATTTAGTCAAATAAAGCACTTTCTGCCTTTTGTCTCAACCACATTCCTTATAGATTGTAAGCTCTTGTGGGCAGGACCCTCACTCCTCCTGTCTGGACAATTCTGTAATGTCTGCAAAATATGTTGGTATTATATAAATAAATATAATAAAAATAATTTTATACATTAACAAATAGCATAAATAATATCACTAGTGCCTAGGACACTTCAAGCTAAAAACAGCTCAGTGAAGTCCTTTAGCTTTGCAAACAGTAGGTTTTCAGGACTGTCCGTCAAACAAACAGAACATTTTTAGAAATGATTCAGAACGCTCCACACTGAACAGCCTGTGCCGCGCTGCTAATCTCTCCATTTTTACGATCTGACAATTTATTCTTTGTAATATTTCTAAAATCTACTAAAATCCTATACCACGCTTTGTGTAGACTTCCTTTCAGTAAGGTATTTCCTCTGGATATTTTTCTTTCTGCCCGTCTTACTTATTTTTTTTCCCAGGATCCTACATTCCTCCCCGAATGTTTTTTATTTTTTATTTCATACCATTAATCACAGTTTAATTTTAGACACAGATAAAAGTGAGATGCCTTCTTGGAATAAATTCATTCTTGTTGTGTTTAGTTACGATCTCTCAGGGAGATTGCACAGGGGTTTAGTTACAAGCTTTGAGGAGGAGGTAGAAGGAATGACTCTGATGAAGCAGCGTTCCAAGGACCAGTCTCCATTGAAGTTATTTTAAACTACAATCGTTTTCAATGTCAACTAAAGTTATAAAACAGCTTAAAAAAAAGGAGGTGAGGGCATGTATTCCTTTCAGGATGCAGGAGGCCCATGTTCAGCAGAGAGACTTTAAACTATGTGAATGTTAGTCTACATCCAAGCTCTTAGGCTGCCCATACATAAGCTAAATGTTCAGAAATCTTCCTGATAATTTTATATATATACTGGGGCTGTGGTGAGGCTGTGATGAAGGGCAGTTGTTATTGTTGCCTGTATTTTCTGGAATAAATCACTTCTTTGCACTTTAAGTTGGTGTGCTTCAGCTGCCTTCTATTGTACATATATATATATATATATATATATACATACAGACGATGCGCTGAATAGTGTAAAACACGTGTCGCTCACTCCTGCACCCGCAAACTGTACCCCTCGTTCTGAAGAATAAAAGCACATAAACGAAGATTGGTGAGTGCAATTGTCTTCTATTCTACTTACAAGTACATTTATAATTCTGGTGTAGAATAAAGTGTTTATGCACTCAAACTGGTTGTAACTGAGAACAAACATAGAAAATCTAAGGAGACCTCATATTGAATGAACCACCCTCGAAGGCCCCCAGATGACCTTAAATGAAAGCTAAGCATTGGAAATGCAATAATGTAGAGCTTATCCTGCTTGAAGGTAGATTACGTACATCATAGAAATGAAAATTTCTTACTTCTTACTCAGCCTCCTTCTAAGGAAAAATAAATAAGAAGAACCCTGAATTTAATTCCAAGAGAAGTCTGGGAGTGGCCAGAATGGGCCAACATTTCCATTCCCTTATTTCTCCTCTCCTTCTTCCATGTATCTTCCTGTTTATAGAATCCTGGATACAAACTTGAAAATGTAATTTTCAAAAAAGGAAAATTACTATTTTAGGTAAAGATTTAATGATTTTAACATATAATGTATTTAAAAAAAATGTCACATTGTTTTGCCTAGTGCAGGGCTTGAGATAGTTTGGTAAATACTGCCCCCTTGTGGATAAAGTTTTACTATGGCGAAAAGAACCTTTTTTTCTATTATTAGTTACTTTTTATAGCAACCTTGGTTCCAGGGCACTGTACATATGAAGGGGTTAAAATACATATGACATATACATAATACAAACGCGAGTACAATGAACGTGAAACAATAAAGGATGGACTGATCTAAAGCCACATGGGCTTACAATAGAAAACTGCAGATTAATAAACGTGTGTGTAGTTTTTAGATAATAAAAATTACAAACTACTACAATGTCTTACTGTATGGGTGCATATTTAAACTGAGTCTATCACAATGAGAATAGGAGAGAATAGATAGCACATTGGTTGTACAACTTACTCCTAACTATTGTGTATTATCCATGCACAACGAAGTACAACACTGCAGTTTCAAATGTGCAACGTTTCGGCAATCAATGCACTTCTTCAGGCTGTAACATAGAAAAACTCATACAAAGTAAGTGTAAATATAAATACAACTTATTTCAAATTACAAACAATTCCATCAAAATACAAAGGGTATTCCTCAATACTTTTCACCAGAAGACTGTCATGAAAAAAACAATCACATTTTTGTGCAAAAATACATAAAAAGTCACCAATTTTTGTACACATAAACAAGTCAAAAATTTGTGAACATTTTCCCCTAAAACCTACACAAACACCATTGATGAATTCCCACCATAGAGTGCATATCAAAAGTGTCGATAAAGGAAAAAATTACAGCAAAGGACAGAAAAGGAAAGAGGGGAGGGAAGGGGGAATAGTGGGGTGAGAGGAAAAAAAAAAGGGATCATTGGCTGCAAAACGTGATTCCAGAAGATGTTGTTCAAAAGCTATAGAAGTGCCAAGTGCATCGAATGTTCAACAATTATATGACAATTGTATAGCATGATTTTGAGGTGATTATTTTGTAAGGATGAAATCAAGTAGCATACTGGAAAAGTCATATAAAGAACACCAATTGATTATGTACTGCAGAAAGGAATAACTCGAAATGGGAGATATTTATCAAACCTTGTGTAAAGAAAAAGAGGAGTAGTTGCCAGTAGCAACTTCTCAGATTTCAGCTTTCATTTTTCAGAAGCCTACTCCACTGCACTTTGCACTTTGGGGTACTCCACTGCACTTTGTTCCAAACATTTTGTTCCAAACGCTGGGTGTAGGCTGTGGGGGTTGTGATGTCATTTCCACTCCCCTTCAATGAGAGTCTATGGGAGGGGGCGTGGCAGCGACCACATCCTCTCCCATCGACTTGCATTGAGGGGCGTGACATTCCGAGGGGCGTGGGCATAATGTAACAACCCCCAAAGCCCGCACCCAGCGGGGCAGTGGAGTACCCCTTTAAAAACCAAAGCTACACTCTATAGGTTGCTATAGGAAACTGTTCCACTGATACTTTGCACAAAGTTTGATAAATCTCCTTCATTGCAGGTTATTCCTTCCTGCAGTCCATAATCAATTGGGGTTCTTCATCTGACTTTTTAGGTATCTAATCAAATAAACCCATACCATTGATCAAAGTATTACATTGTAACCATGCCTGACACTAATCATGTATACAGGGACATTAATAAAAAATGTTTCCCTTCTCAAGTTAGATGATGGTAAGAATAGGAAGAATATGGTCTAACGGGACATAAGTTAGAGCATATACATCCCAGAGCAAATAAAGATTATGTATGTAATAGAATGTAAGAAACTCAATGTGTCACAGGGGTGTTTCCAAACTCCTATAGTGTTAAGGGCTAGAGCTTCTTTTTCTGCTTCCTCCAATGTCTGTCCCTGCTTGATTGGCAGTTCGCTGGAAGCCCAGCCCTGTGTCCAAACCCTGCACTTGCGCATATGCACAGAGCAGGAACTAGACTTGTTAACAGGGCTTAGCGCTGGAAGCAGGGACAGGAATGGTAAAGGGAGCGAGGAGGCGTTAAAGCCCTCAGCTCTTAAAGGGGTGCTCCGGTGAAAAACAATCTTTTTCAAATCAACTGGTGACAGAAAGTTAAGGAACCAATTGTAGTGTAGCTCACTGTAGCAAGAAACGTGCCCAAGGTTACCGGTGTTACCTATAACCCAAATAAGCCTAGAAGGATATGTGGAAAATTAATGATATAATAAATTATATAATGCTAACCAGTCCTCAAAAGTACGCATAGATAAAATATATATTTAATAGAGTATAAAATATACAGTAAAACTTCATGAAGTGAAATTTTTTGAATATTAAATGTAATACAGAGATCTATAATAGGATAACAGCTATGACCACCTAACGATAGATATATAAATGGTGTTCCCCAGCACAAGCAAAAAAGTCTGTATAGAGTGTAAGTAAATGTCCTTTGCTATTGTGTAGCCATAAATATTCTCTAATAATAATAAAGTCAATTGTTTATGTACACATGTATAGTAGTCAAACAGATAGTCTACTTAGGTGCACTGCACCACTCACCAGGTCCGGAGTTGTTGTAAGGTCCTATGCTCAAGCCTCTTAGCATGGCTCCAGCAGATGCGGATTCTAGTATGTCCGCATGTGCGGCGGACATGCGCCTCCTGGTTGTAGAACTGGCGTGTGCCTCCTGGTATGCTAGTGGATACGGCCGGCATGTGTCCTTATGGAACAAACATTACCTGAGATATTGATTTCAAATAGTAACAGGTTCAGCCGCATCCTGCAATGGATTTGATAAGTGAAGCACGGATCACTGCAGCGTCCTCATGCAGGATGCGGCTGAACCTGTTACTATTTGGAACCACGATATCAGGCAATATTTGCTCCATAAGGACACATATCCACTAGCATACCAGGAGGCGCACGGTCATCTCATACCAGGAGGCGCACAGTCATCTCATACCAGGAGGCGCACAGTCATCTCATACCAGGAGGCGCGGTCATCTCATACCAGGAGGCACACAGTCATCTCATACCAGGAGGCGCACAGTCATCTCATACCAGGAGGCACATGGTCATCTCATACCAGGAGGCACACAGTCATCTCATACCAGGAGGCGCATGGTCATCTCATACCAGGAGGCGTACGGTCATCTCATACCAGGAGGCGTACGGTCATCTCATACCAGGAGGCATACGGTCATCTCATAACAGGAGGCGCATGGTCATCTCATACCAGGAGGCACACAGTCATCTCATACCATGAGGCAGTCATCTCATACCAGGAGGCAGTCATCTCATACCAGGAGGCGCACAGTCATCTCATACCAGGAGGCGCACAGTCATCTCATACCAGGAGGCGCACAGTCATCTCATACCAGGAGGCGCACAGTCATCTCATACCTGAAGGCACAAGTTCATGTCATACCAGGAGGCGCACAGTCATCTCATTCCAGGAGGCGCACGGTCATCTCATACCAGGAAGCGCACGGTCATCTCATACCAGGAGGCGCACGGTCATCTCATACCAGGAGGCGCACGGTCATCTCATACCAGGAGGCGCATGGTCATCTCATACCATGAGGCGCATGGTCATCTCATACCAGGAGGCGCACGGTCATCTCATACCAGGAGGCGCACAGTCATCTCATACCAGGAGGCACACGTTCATCTCATACCAGGAGGCGCACAGTCATCTCATACCATGAGGCGCACGGTCATCTCATACCATGAGGCGCATGGTCATCTCATACCAGGAGGCGCACGGTCATCTCATACCAGGAGGCGCACAGTCATCTCATACCAGGAGGCACACGTTCATCTCATACCAGGAGGCGCACAGTCATCTCATACCATGAGGCGCATGGTCATCTCATACCAGGAGGCGCACGGTCATCTCATACCAGGAGGCGCACGGTCATCTCATACCAGGAGGCGCACAGTCATCTCATACCAGGAGGCGCACAGTCATCTCATACCAGGAGGCACACGTTCATCTCATGCCAGGAGGCGCACAGTCATCTCATGCCAGGAGGCACACGCCCCATCTTAGGGTGTATTCACACCAAGTTTTTGCAATACAGTTCCCCTATACGTTTTCAATGTGAAAACCGTATGGAACTGTATTGAAAACCGTATGCATTGACTCTCCATTGAAAACCGTATGCCAAACAATGCATCCGGTTGCATCCTTTTGGCATCTTGTATGGTTTTGTCTGTTTTTTTTCCCGTACCGAAAACCGTTGCCTACCATGGTTTTGGTCCGGGTGAAAAACTGTATTAAACCTTATCCATTTTTATTTAACATGGGAGTCAATGGGAACTGTACAGAACCGTACGTGCGTATGGTTTCATCCGGTTTTCACCATACGGTTTTTGACTCTGCACAGTTTTTTTTTTCTTGGAATTTCAATCAAACCAGTTAAACTTTATTCATAATGGAGTAAAAAGTTTAAAACTTCTTTCTTAAAAAACGGATGCAACTGGACATCATTTTTCAAACCGTATACGGTTTTTAACCATATACGGGTTAAAATTTGCACACACCTTTTGATACAGTTTAGTCCGGTTTAGAGGAATCAGTTTTTCATCAAAACCATGATACAGGAACTGTATTGCAAAAGCGTGGTGTGAATGCAGCCTTATTGCAGCAAGCACACGCCCGCTCCACAACCAGGAGGCACCCACCCGCCACACATGAAGACATACTCGAAGCCAAATGCCGTGCTGCAGGTGGGCGATCCCTTTGAGAGCATCCATATGTCGGCAGCTCGCCTCGCACATCAGGCCAGCCAGAAGGCTGGAGCCGTGCTAAGGGGCTTAAGCATAGGACCTTACAGCGACTCCGGACTTGGTGAGCAGTGCAGTGCACAATTATCTCCATACAATGGGGCTAATGACTGTGTGGGCTACTAGACCTGAAATCTGCATGGATACTGCATCAAGTGACAGGTCACTTTTGATGTGGATAAAAAAAATAAAATAAAATAAAAAAAAAAGATTTATCAAATCCTGTCCTGTGGAAAAATTGCTGAGTTGCCCATAGCAACCAATCAGATTGCTTCATTCATTTTTGCAAAGGCCTGTGAAAAATTAAAGAAGGGCTCTGATTGGTTGCTATGGGCAACTGGGCAGCTTTTCCTCTGGACAGATTTTGATATATCTCCCCCAATGAGATGCAGACTTTACAAAGACTCAGTGTGAACAAGTATTAAAAGGCTTTAATAATGGCGCAATTTTAAAGTGTGAAAGGGGCCTTAACAAAAAAGGTTGAAGAAAAAAACAATAAAAACAGACACACAGTTCATGGTACAGAACAAATGGCAACACATTATTTATGTAGCAGCGGTTTTTCCATTTCCTCCCATGAAAAATATAATAAATAAAATTAAAATGTAAATTATATGTAACCCAAACAACATATAAAAATTGACACTGAACACAGCAACATAAAACATATTTCTCTTCTCCCCCCCCCCCCCTCTCTTTCAAGAAGTTATCTGCTTTGGCTAATACAGGGGGAGTGAATAGGCCAGGTCCATTTCTGGGCTTTGTCCAAATCTCAAACAATAACTATAAAGTTTTTTTTCGTAGACTTCTTGTAGAAATTGAAAGCAGGATTGTGTTTCCAAATGTCTTTCTATCCAATATTTAACTGCAGCCTATTATTGTCAAACACTTGAGTCTGAGCACATCATAGCTTCTCAGTGATCCTTTGATATGAACACTGCATTACAATAATTTTTTTTAACTGTGCCATTAAAGCGCAAAAAAAATAAATGCAAACTAATATTTAAAAATATTTTATTGTTTTATGCTCACATATTCATTGCAATTTCAAGGTTATAGGAAGTACAGTACCAAAAAATGCACCAGCATTAATGTATAAGTTTTGACAGATTTAAGACTATTTACTTTTTAAATAAAACTATATTAAAAACTAAATCACATCCATAGGAAGATTTATACAGCAGCAAATTTATAATAAAAGAGCACACACTCTAATGTCATAGATAACAGTATCTCTTGATGGCAGTCATATGGGTATATACTGCTTGGTCAAAGTAAATACCGTATATACTCGAGTATAAGCTGACCCGAATATAAGCCGAGGCCCCTAATTTCAACCCAAAATCCCAGGAAAAGTTATTGACTCGAGTATAAGCCTAGGGTGGGAAATACATCATCCCCCCCTGTCATCATCCAGACCCGTCATTAACATCCTCATCATCATCACCCTGTCATCATCCAGACCCTCATCATCATCACCTGTCATCATCCCCTTGTCATCATCCCACACATCCCCCCTTCATCATCCCCTAATTTCAACCCAAAATCCCAGGAAAAGTTATTGACTCGAGTATAAGCCTAGGGTGGGAAATACATCATCCCCCTCTGTCATCATCCAGACCCGTCATTAACATCCTCATCATCATCACCCTGTCATCATCCAGACCCTCATCATCATCACCTGTCATCATCCCCTTGTCATCATCCCACACCCCCCTTCATCATCCCCTTGTCATCATCCCACACCCCCCTTCATCATCCCCTTGTCATCATCCCCACCCCCCTTCATCATCCCCTTATCATCCCACACCCTCCCCTTCATCATCCCCTTGTCATCATCCCCCCCCCTTCATCATCCCCTTGTCATCATCCCCACCCCCCTTCATCATCCCCTTGTCATCATCCCACACCCCCCCTTCATCATCCTCTTGTCATCATCCGCCCTCAGTGGTCTTCAACCTGCGGACCTCCAGAGGTTTCAAAACTACAACTCCCAGCAAGCCCGGGCAGCCATCGGCTGTCCGGGCTTGCTGGGAGTTGTAGTTTTGAAACCTCTGGAGGTCCGCAGGATGAAGACCACTGCGACCTTTGACATCATCCAGCCCCCTCTCACCCCGTTTAGTTCTGTACAGTACTCGCCTCCGATCGGCACTGGTCCGGTGCTGCAGGACTGTCCGGTGGGATAGTGGTTCCGGGCTGCTATCTTCACCGGGGCGCCTCTTCTCCGCGCTTCTCGCCCAGAATAGAGGCGTTGCCTTGACGATGACACAGAAGTACGTTGGTAATGAACGTACCTCTGCGTCGTCGTCAAGGCAACGTGACTATTCTGGGGCCGGGCCCGAAGCGCTTAGAAGAGGCCTCCCCGGTGAGGATAGCAGCCCGGAACCACTATCCCACCAGACGACCTCCTCACCGGACAGTCCTGCAGCACCGGACCAGCGCCGAGCGGAGGCGAGTACTGTACAGAACTAAAGGGGGTGAGAGGGGGCTGGATGATGTCGAAGGCCGCAGTGGTCTTCAACCTGCGGACCTCCATAGGTTTCAAAACTACAACTCCCAGCAAGCCCGGACAGCCGATGGCTGCCCGGGCTTGCTAGGAGTTGTAGTTTTGAAACCTCTGGAGGTCCGCAGGTTGAAGACCACTGCGGGTGGAGAGTTCACTCGAGTATAAGCCGAGGGGGTTGTTTTCAGCACGAAAAATCGTGCTGAAAAACTCGGCTTATATTCGAGTATATACGGTAATAGTAAATCAGTGCAGATCAGCTCCTGTATTTTGGGGGAGATTTATCAAAACCTGTGTAGAGGAAGAGTGGTGCAGTTGCCCATGGCAACCAATCAGATCGCTTCTTTCATTTTTCACAGGTCTCTTTAAAAATGAAAGAAGCAATCTGATTGGTTGCTATGGGCAAATGCACCACTCTTCCTCTGCACAGGTTTTGATAAATCTCCCCCTTTGTTTGTAGGAATTCCTAGTGAAATAATAAAAGTTCTACAATGAAGTGGTAGTGTTTCCTGGAGAAAGCTCAGAGTAGAATGCATCTTGTGTAGTGACCGCCATGTAGTCAGCACTCGCATCGGACAGCAGCCTGCTTGTGTAATACTGAACTTAGTTGCTCAATGGTATACAAACACTGCAGCAAACAGGTTCTGTTCACACTTACTTGTAAAAAATAGTTTTACTTTTTGGATAAAGAACAAGTGACAAAAAATATGTAAAAACTGTAAAAAAAATTTGAGTAACGACAATGTTACCGTGTCTTCTCAAGAATGCATTTTTCCACCCACTATTGTGAATAGTCATGTTAATCTTATCACTTAGGTGATGTTTTTTCTAAACTTTGGGCTTAAACATCTTTTATTAGAAACCTCAAATCTTCGATGTCCAATACCGGACATTAATACACCAAGACTATGTGAATGCATAACTTTATGTGTCACTGTTGTTCTTCCAGTTTACTTCTGTTATTATACAATTCAAAATTATACAGGGTGGGCCATTTATATGGATACACCTTAATAAAAGGGGAATGGTTGGTGATATTAACTTCCTGTTTGTGGCACATTAGTATATGTGAGGGTGGAAACTTTTCAAGATGGGTGGTGACCATGGCGGCCATTTTGAATCCAACTTTTGTTTTTTCAATAGGAAGAGGGTCATGTGACACATGAAACCTATTGGGAATTTCACAAGAAAAACAATGATGTGCTTGGTTTTAATGTAACTTTATGCTTTCATGAGTTATTTACAAGTTTCTGACCACTTATAAAATGTGTTCAATGTGCTGCCCATTGTGTTGGATTGTCAATGCAACCCTCTTCTCCCACTCTTCACACACTGATAGCAACACCGCAGGAGAAATGCTAGCACAGGCTTCCAGTATCCGTATACACTGCTATATACTACTATATACACCGCAGGAGAAATGCTAGCACAGGCTTCCAGTATCTGTAGTTTCAGGTGCTGCACATCTCGTATCTTCACAACATAGACAATTGCCTTCAGATGATCCCAAAGATAAAAGTCTAAGGGGGTCAGATCGGGAGACCTTGGGTGCCATTCAACTGGCCCACGACGACCAATCCACTTTCCAGGAAACTGTTCATCTAGGGATGCTCGGACCTGACACCCATAATGTGGTGGTCACCATCTTGCTGGAAAAACTCAGGGAACATGTCAGCTTCAGTGCATAAAGAGGGAAACACATCATCATGTAGGCCACTGGATATGCAAAATTGCTACATGATGATGTGTTTCCCTCTTTATGCACTGAAGCTGGCATGTTCCCTGAGTTTTTCCAGCAAGATGGTGCACCACCACATTATGGGTTTCAGGTCCGAGCATTCCTAGATGAACAGTTTCCTGGAAAGTGGATTGGTCATCGTAGGCCAGTTGAATGGCCCCCAAGGTCTCCCGATCTGACCCCCTTAGACTTTTATCTTTGGGGTCATGTGGGGTCATTGGGAGATGTGCAGCACCTGAAACTACGGATACTGGAAGCCTGTGCTAGCATTTCTTCTAACTCATGAAAGAATAAAGTTACATTTAAACCAAGCACATCATTGTTTTCCTTGTGAAATTCCCAATAAGTTTGATGTGTCACATGACCCTCTTCCTATTGAAAAAACAAAAGTTGGATTCAAAATGGCCGACATGGTCAACACCCATCTTGAAAAGTTTCCCCCCTCACATATACTAATGTGCCACAAACAGGAAGTTAATATCACCAACCATTCCCATTTTATTAAGGTGTATCCATATAAATGGCCCACCCTGTATATAATCTCATTTATAACAAAAGCAAGTATATGCATATATGTTATAAGTTTTTTGGGGGAAATTTATCAAAACCTGTGCACCAATCATATTGCTTCTTTCATTTTTCACAGGCATTTTAAAAAATGAAAGAAGCAAGCTGACTGATTGCTATGGGAAACTGGTAAACTTTTCCTCTGCACAGTCTTTGATAAATTGTATAAAAAAAATAAAAAAAAATGTAATATAAAATCTTACATGTAGAAAAATGTCTAGGGCATTGTTTTGAATCATTGTCTTATTCATGTTGTTGCATGAAAACAGCTTATATCTTGCCAATAGAGAAGAAGACTACTGAACTTAAATAAAATATGCCAAAAATCTTTATGACTAGCCCCATGCAGCCATGTCCTTCTTTATACCCCTTTTACCTGCCAACAGACCTGCTTTAATACCAACCCCTCCTTCTAAGCTTATGCATTACCCAACAAAAAATACCCTCTATTTTACATTAGAAGCATAAAGCGGTACAGAAGAGCTCAATAGAAGGATATTGGTGCCGCATTACACCTCCAATTAACTCAGAAGCTGTATTGAACCGCAATACAACTGTGTGCATGAGGCCTATACAGCAGTGTTTCCCAAGCACGGCCCTCTAGTACCCCCCCAACAGGTCATGTTTTAGGATTTCCTCAGTATTTCACAGGGGATAAAATTATGGTCAGTGCATCAGACATCACCACAGTCATATCACCTGTGAAAGACTAAGGAAATCCTGAAAACATGACCTGTTGGGGGTGCTTGAGGACCGCGCTTGGAAACACTGCTCTACCGTTTTAAAATAGAGTCAGCTATCTTCACAGCCGGCTTATAACTAATGGTATTCACTATGAAAAAAATATTCTGGAGCCTCATTTCTTTTAGCTCTATGTTGTGGCATTCTCACATAGTTAGTACAGGTGGAAAAAGAAACATGTCCATCAAGTTCAACAAAGGAGGTGAGAAGAGGGATAAAAGGGAATGGGTGTGGGTGAACGAAGGGAAGTGAATGTGGGTATTCCATATATTTTGTTCTAAGAATTTGCCTGACCCTGTTTTGAAGCCCTTTACTGTGACCAGTTCCAGAGGTAGACTGTTCCACAATTCTTATAGTAAAGAAGGCTTGTTGCTTCTTCTACTATTCCTCTTCGAAATGAAAAAATTGACAAGAGGGTGTTACCAGTTGGGGAGGGGGACACGCCCCCTGACAAGAGAATGGTAATTACCAGTTATCAATTTATTCAAACAGGGGAACAGAATAGAGTTTAAGGAATTATGCTCCAGTATTGTTATTTTAATACAAATACTGTACAAGTATTAACTGAAACAGATAGGACAGGATCTCTTTAAGGCCCCTTTCACACTACAGTTATCACACGGAAGTGTGATGGCCATCGGGGAAAATAGCAGGAGAAAAAAATACAGCTTGCACCGTCTTTTTCTTCTGCTACTGCT
This sequence comes from Hyla sarda, assembly GCF_029499605.1. NCBI lineage: Eukaryota > Metazoa > Chordata > Amphibia > Anura > Hylidae > Hyla > Hyla sarda. The sequence continues at coordinate 121,291,825 of NC_079192.1, forward strand.
ATATAATTTGATGACAGGTACTCTAACTTTGCTACTCTCTTCCCATCTCCAATGTACAAAGCCATTAAAGGGGTTATTCAACAAAAAACGTTTATCTATAAATGTGCCCAGGCTGTGTGGGAACATAAAAAAAACTATACTATACTTACCTCCCTCGCAGCCTCCAGTAATGGTGCCCAGTCTCCACACTATTTCACTTCCCAGAGCTACAGAAGGTACATCACATCGACGCCTCTGCCAGTGATTGGCTGTGCAGAAATGTGATGAATTGTCTGCAGCTCTAGGACGCAAGGTTAAGCAGAGATCGGGAGCTGATACCATAGGCTGCAAGGGAGGTAAATATCGTTTTTTTTATGTTATCACACAGCCTGGACACATTTATAGATAAAAAAGGTTTTGCTGGATACCCCCTTAAGTAAAATCAGCACTTTGTACCCGGGATCCTTTCTTCATTTGTTCTATTTACATATGTCCATTTTGACAGTCACTGGTTCCCCTAATTGTAAAGTGCTGGGGAATATGCTAGCACCATATAGCTGTTGTAGTAGTGGTTGTAGTGCATCATTATGTGTATGGCCAGCTTTACTACAATAAACACAGCATACAGTAAGTAGTTTACAATTTCTTCTAGATAACTAAAAGCATCATTTGTATCAAATAGCAGCAATTGGAATTGGAAAGGCATTTTGCCTCCTATCAGTTTTTTAACTTTAATTGTGGATTTGCTATAGTCATAATGCCCAGGACTGAAGACACTAGGCCACAAAGTCCAATAAATCCAGGATTGGTTTTGAAAAATCCTAAGTGATCAAGAGGACTGAAAAGATCACACACATTTTTTATTGTGTCTAATAAGACTGGAGGGTGGTTCTTTAAACTTAAGCAAAATATAAATAAGAAGTTCTTAAGGCCTTTAAACCAAGTACTACTTGAATTTAGAGTAGGGCCATTTTCCCCATTAGCCCCTTTCCCCTTGCAGTTCCTCTCTTTCTCCATGCAGTACACTATTACATATAAATCCCTGGCAAGATGTAAGAGGAGAGAGTAGAAATAACATTGGCTAGCTCGATGTCGCCACTTCTCCTTGTCAATATTCGAAACTAGATCCACACTTCTCACCCACAGGATGGTGTCACAAGTGAAGTAAAGAACGCGGTTTAGGTTGGCAGCAGTCAGACAATAGCACAGAATGGGATCTGACAGCTGGATGGAGGCTCTGGAAGCTTCTATGGCATGCGCCATATTACCCAGTCGGAACACTGAAAGACAATATATAGTTAATCATTCATCAGTCAGATCACCACTGTGACAAGTGTCATCCATATTATCACAGCACATTCCAGTCTAGATGGCTTAGAGATGATCCCCTGATAAACTTATAAAGTTCATATCTTATATAGAAAAGCACAAGCACTGTCAGAGGATCCTTCGGTCTGAGATTCGAAAGTGGTCAAGGTCCATGATCAGAGACACACAACACAGGGGAGGACATTTACTAAGTCATGTATGCCTGTAAACATAGGGCAAATGGCCAATATAGACAAAGAATCTGTTTTCCATGCATTTATTGTGCAACTTTTCACCGATGCACATGCCATTTGCACTGTGTGCACCAGAGGGTGTGTTTAGTGGCCAAAGTGGGTGTAGTTTAACAAGTGATCTTTCGACGTCGGATTTATTATCTGAAACTTTAGCACATAATTGCCCAATTTGCACAAAACTGCACAGATCCCACGCCACCCCTGACCACCCGTACCTAACGTATGTTTCATTTAAAGTAAACAACCCAGTTTCCAAAACCTGAAACTTTTGGTTAAAATTGCAACTTTATCCACCCTTGACTGTTGCATATGCCTGCGACTTTAGGTTTTATTTGAGACTTTACCATTCATTTTCCATAGCTCTCTCCTAGGAAAGTGTAGCATGCAAGCTAGATGCATAGTTTTCTGCATCAAACAATAAAGTAATGTCATACATTACAATTGTTTACAATTTATTACAAGGTGTAATCTCATTTTAAATTCTGGCCAGCTGATAAAAAACACCCCAGATAATAAATCTCCCCCAGAGAGATTACACGGCCAGCTACTTGTGGTAAATGGTATCCTATGCACGGAACATGGAGCTTAAGATACTAACAGTGTTAGTATCGGATCTCTGGGGTTATCAGGAGCTTAAAGGGGTACTCTGCCCCTAGCCATCTTATCCTTTGGTTATCCTATTTTTTGGATAGGGGATAAGATGTCTGATCTCCCTGCTGCACCCGACATTTCTTTCGAGCGTCAGGTGCAGCACTGGAGGCTTGTGACGTCACGGCCAAGCCCCGCTCATGACGTCACGGCCACGCCCGCTCAATGCAAGCCTATGGGAGGGGGCGTAACGGCCGTCACACCCCTCCCATAGACTTGCATTGAGGGGGCTTGGCAGTGACATCACGAGTATGGCCGTGACATCATGAGCCTCCGCCCCACATTGCCAGTCATCCGAAGTGAAATTCACTCATTGCACTGGATGACTGGGGTGCTGCAGCCGAGATCGCGGGGGGGACCCTAGCAGTGGGACCCCCACAATCAGACATCTTATCCCCTATCCTTTGGATAGGGAATAAGATGTCTAGTTGTGGAGTACCCCTTTAATCTGCTATGATCATCTGATCCCTGGGGGAGGCTTTCTTAAAAAATGCAATGTCCTCATAAGGCAACCTCTGTAAAGAGAATCTGTCAGGAGATTCATGCTGCAAAAAACACAAGCAGCATGAAATCCTGGCAGGCTCTCTTAATATAAACAGCTTTGTTCTACTACGAAACACTGCAGCATTTCACAGAAAACTATTTTAAAATTAGTTGGTAATGGGAAGAAGAGTCACTGGGGCAGATTCCTGTTGGTTCTTCTTGTCTGGCTTTACTTCTGCATACAAGCATGGGTTGGACCAAAAGGATTTTTGGACTCTCAAAAACTAAGCTAAAATAAAGAAACATTCACACTTGCAAGAAACTAAAGAAAATTCGAGGAGGGCTGGACAAATCCCAGTAACAAGGCCACTGATACTCTCAGAAATGTCATGATAATTCTACACTATTTTGAGTAGTTTTCTGTGTTTTTAGATTTAGTGTTTATAGTTTTTTTTAAGTACCGGACAACAATAAAAAAGTAGCAAAATAGATCATAAAGCAAACCAACTGGTCCAGTATTTTGTCCAAGCCTGGTTTAGATGAATACAGGAAAGAGGTCCCCTGTGCTAGAACTGGTCACGGTACATTAAAATGCTCCAACTGTATACTGTATCAAATTAGAAGAAATAAATGGGATGTATGATTGTGATAACTTTTTTCAATATATTTAAAGCGCTACTGTCATTCAAAAAGAATTGACATGTCATGCAGACATGTTAAATGTTTTGATCAGGTGGGGTCTCAGTGCTTAGACCTTTACTGATCTCTAGCTATAGCCAGGTGAAGCAGGCTTTACTCCCTGGATGGGCTCCATTATAGTCTAAGGAGCATGTCACTTGCAAGGTGACAAATTGAGCGCAGAGTTGATGAGTAAAACGTGCTACACCCAGCTATATCTACAGTTCAGTGGGGGTCTCAGCACTGAGACCCTGAATGATCATAACATTTGACACATCGACATGACATGTTAAAAGTTTATTTTAATTGCAGTAATGCTTCAATAAGGTTATTGCATTTTTACTCTGTACAAACAAAAGAAACATGAACCAAGTGAAGCTCACCAAGCTGAAAATGTAGTCTTGCGAGCCAATGGATCTGAGATTGGAAATGAATGAATGGGTATGAATGTGTATGGACTCATGGCTATAGGATATTCAGAGGACTTGTAGTGGAAAGTTCAGCACAACATTAAAACTCTTAAGCTTTAAACTATGATTAAGGACTGTACAGATGCTTTAGTTACGGGTGGATCACCAAATAATTTAGTTTTTAATGGTCTAAGTAAAGCGTATGTTTTTAAATATGGTGTTGGACTTTTCACTACAAGTATTTGGATATTTTCCTCTGTTACTCCAGGCAGTTGTTAAAGTGAACCTGTCATTCGGAAAACAGGGGTGTAAAAAAGCACTTGACTAAATAGGGCTATTCATCAGAATTCCAGTCATACCTTTTTTTATTTCACTAGTCCTCTTCTTCAGTTAAGTTATAAATCTTTTTTGTTAATATGCAAATAAGGCTAAAGTGGCCAGACGGTGTTCCCTGGCAGGACAAAGGCCCAGATAAGTCCAGCCCAAGTGTTTATTTGGTGGTTGTCAGTAGCGTTGGGGTAAGCAAATTTAGGCAGGCCAAGGAGCTGTGACAAACAGCTAGACTTACCCAAGTCTTGGTCATATTAGGGAACACCCCCTGGGCAATTGAGGCTCATTTACATAATTACACATAAGCTTACACTGCACAAATGGAGAGGACTATTAAAATATAAAAGGTATGCCTAGAATACTGATGACTAGCCCTATTTAGCCATTGGCTTATTTACACCCATGTTTTCTTGCTGACAGGTCCACGTTAACACCTTAAAACCTGAACTGCGGTTTCCTTATATGTTGTATAACTTGCACAGGGCTTGCTTAAGGAAGATGAATGATTACTGAAGATTGCTGATCACTGGACAATCTGCATTGTAAAAAGGGATTTAAATATATTAAGAAAGTTATCAACATTTTTTATTTGTTTAATGCAATAGGCTACTGTTATCCAACCAGGCTGCCTCCATTTGTTGCAAAACTACAATCCCCAGCATGCCCTGATATGTAGTTTTGCTACAGATAGAGACAAACTAGTTAGGAAACATTGATCTAGACATAGCTTTATGGCATTGGTCAGAAAGATGAATGTATTCATATCTAGACTGGACAATATACAAAGGATAAACAGTGTAGGTAGACCAGCAAATAACACTAAAATAGTGAATATGTTAGGAGAAGGAACAGCAAGCTAAGGGTAAGGATCACAGCCAGGTCTAGTACTTACATTTACGGCCAGAGCTCATGTTAGACTCCACTCGTCTGAGCTTCATTACCACTTTCTCTCTGCCAGCCTTATTCTCTAAAACATAACTAAGCAACATGCATGCATACTGAGTAGCTCTGAAATGGAAAAAAATGAGTGTGATGGTGGTTTTATGGAAAGACAGAATGGAGATTCCTGGTTCTTTTCCTATACTACAAAATGATAATCCTCTAAGGGTAAAATCATAACTAAAACTAAATGTATCATGAGTGGTATACAGGTTACTATAGGGATGATGATATGAGAAAATGTACCTGAACAGTCGATCTCTTCCCTGACTCTGGTTCGTGAACTTCACAAATGAATCCATCTTTAGTTTTATGCGGCGCACTCTCCTCTATAATATCTGAAAATAAGATGGTAAACTATTGGCATATCATCAAACAAACATGCTCTCACGTAAGAATACATTAAAGGAAAACTGTTAGCCTGTTCACCCACACTAAACCTTATACACTGAGTTATAATGTGGGGGAACAGGAGTCCATACAGGGGTCACTTACTTATAAGAAAAACACTTATGTAAACAGAGCCTTTAAGTGCCTTTAAATCTGATATAACAGAATAACATATTTAAAGGTAAACTGTCAGCCCATTCGCCCACACTAAGCCTTATACACTGGGTTATAATGTGGGGGAACAGGAGTCCAACAAAGGGTCACTTACTTAAATATGCCCAGTAAGTCCTGGGATATGTCTCCCAGAAGATCCCGCGCAATGGGGGCGGAGCTTTATCGGATTCATTTACATATTAATTGTCTGTGACTCCACATCCTAGTGAAGTGGAGTCCATAAGCCCCACCCCCACTGCGTGATTCACTGAATTCAGCAGAGGATCTTCTGCGGGACATATCTCAGGACCTAACAGCTAGCTCTGATGCTGGTCACTTTACCACCTACATGTTGTATCAGTAGTGGCTTCCGCATCTAGGTGGTTAGAAGCTATGTGTGGGTCACTTCCAGGGTTCAATCAGCCCCCCCCCCCAATAAGCAATTGTGGGGTGTAGATGGACAGTCATGGCAGCTGGAGGCCTTGTGAATTCCTCTGTGGCTTACATATTACAACTCCTATTACTGGGATAGACAGGGTGTAATAGCAGATCAGCAATAGCACGGTACTCAGCAATATGTTAGCATTGGAGTGTACTGTACAAGAGATCAATCATATAGTTTAGTCCTCTAGGAGGGAGAACTAAAAAATAATGATTCATAAAAAAAAAAAGAAAAAGGAAAATATTTAAATAAATCTAAATTCAATTATAATTAACATAGTTAGGTATTGATGCATGTGGGAATGTTCATTAAAATATTAAAGGGGTATTCCAGGAAAAAAACTTTTTTTTAAAATATATATAAAATGGCTCCAGAAAGTTAAACAGATTTGTAAATTATTTCTATTAAAAAAAATCTTAATCCTTGCAATAATTATCAGCTGCTGAAGTTGAGTTATTCTTTTCTGTCTGGCAACAGTGCTCTCTGCTGACATCTCTGCTTGTCTCGGGAACTGCACAGAGTAGAAGAGGTTTTCTACTCCGGACAGTTCCCGAGACAGGTGTCATCAGAGAGCACTTAGACACAAAAGAACAACTCAACTTCAGCAGCTCATAAGAAATGAAAGGATTAAGATTTTTTAATAGAAGTGCAATAAATAAATAGAATAAATAAGTAGAATTTACAGATCTGTTTAACTTTCTGGAGCCAGTTAATATATATACTTTTTTTCCTGGATAACCCCTTTAACCCCTTAAGGACCCAGCCAATTTTCACTGTAGAACACGGCCATTTTTTGCACATCTGACCACTGTCACTTTAAACATTAATAACTCTGGGATGCTTTTACCTTTCATTCTGATTCCGAGATTGTTTTTTCGTGACATATTCTACTTTATGTTAGTGGTAACATTTTGTCGATACTTGCATCATTTCTTGGTGAAAAATTCCAAAATTTGATGAAAAAATAGAAAATGTTGCATTTTTTTTAACTTTGAAGTTCTCTGCTTATAAGGAAAATGCATATTCCAAATAAATTACATATTGATTCACATATACAATATTTCTACTTTATGTTTCCATCATAAAGTTGACATGTTTTTACTTTTGGAAGACATCAGAGGGCTTCAAAGTATAGCAGCAATTTTCCGATTTTTCACAAAATTTTCAAAATCGAAATTTTTCAGGGACCAGTTCTGTTTTCAAGTGGATTTGAAGGGCTTTCATATTAGAAATACCCCACAAATGACCCAATTATAAAAACTGCACCCCTCAAAGTATTCAAAATGACATTGAAAAGGTTTGTTAACCCTTTAAGTGTTTCACAGGAATAGCAGCAAATTGAAGGAGAAAATTCAAAATCTTCATTTTTTTACACTCGCATATTCTTGTAGACCCAGTTATTGAATTTTTACAAGGGGTAAAAGGAGAGAAATCTTCCTAAAATGTGTAACCCAATTTCTCTCGAGTAAGAAAATACCTCATATGTGTATGTCAAGTGTTCGGCGGGTGCACTAGAGGGCTCAAAAGGGAAGGAGCGACAGTGGGTTTTGGAGAGTGAGTTTTTCTGAAATGGTTTTTGGGGGGCATGTCACATTTAGGAAGCCCCTATGGTGCCAGAACAGCAACAAAAAAAAAAAAAAAAACCCACATGGCATACTATTTTGGAAACTACACCCCTCAAAGCATATAACAAGGGGTCCAGTGAGCCTTAACACCCCACCGGTCTTTGACGACTTTTCGTGAAAGTTGGACGTGTAAATGTTTTTTTTTTCCACTAAAATGCCAGTTTTCCCTTAAATAATTTTTTTTTACAAGGGGTAATAGGACAAAATGCCCCCCAAAATTTGAAACCCCATCTCTTCTGAGTATGGAAATACCCCATGTGTGGACGTCAGGTGCTCTGCTGGCGCACTACAATGCTCAGAAGAGAAGGAGCGCCATTGAGCTTTTGGGAAAAAAATTGTTTGGAATAGAAGTCAGGGGCCATGTGCATTTACAAAGCCCCTCGTGGTGCCAGAACAGTGGACCCCCCCCCCACATGTGACCCTATTTTGGAAACTACACCCCTCACAGAATTTAATAAGGGGTGCAGTGAGTATTTACACCCCACTGGCATTTGACAGATCTTTGGAACAGTGGGCTGTGCAAATGAAAAATTAAATTTTTCATTTTCACGTACCACTGTTCCAAAAATCTGTCAGACACCTGTAGGGTGTAAATGCTCATTGTACCCCTTATTACATTCCGTAAGGGGTGTAGTTTCCAAAATGAGGTCACATGTGGGTATTTATTTTTTTGCGTTTATGTCAGAACCGCTGTAAAATCAGCCACCCCTGTGCAAATCACCAATTTAGGCCTCAAATGTACATGGTGCGCTCTCACTCCTGAGCCTTGTTGTGCGCCCATAGAGCATTTTACGCCCACAAATGCAGTATTTCCGTACTCAGGAGAAATTGTGTTACAAATTTTGGGGGTCCCGAGTACGGAGATACCCCATATGTGGCCCTAAACTGTTTCCTTGAAATACGACAGGGCTCCGAAGTGAGAGAGCACCATGCGCATTTGAGGACTAGATTAGGGATTGCATAGGGGTGGACATAGGGGTATTCTATGCCAGTGATTCCCAAACAGGGTGCCTCCAGCTGTTGCTAAACTCCCAGCATGCCTGGGCAGTCAGTGGCTGTCCAGAAATGCTGGGAGTTATTGTTTTGCAACAGCTGGAGGCTCCGTTTTGGAAACACTGTCGTACAATAAGTTTTAATTTTATTTTTTTTTGGGGGGGGGGGGGGGGGGGGACAGTGTACGGGGGTGTATATGTTGTGTTTTACTCTTTATTATGTGTTAGTGTAGTGTAGTGTTTTTAGGGTACGTTCGCTCTGGCATGTTACAGTGAGTTTCCCGCTGGGAGTTTGCGCTGCGGCAAAAAAACCAGTGTGCCTCCAGCTGTTGCAAAACTACAACTCCCAGCATGTACTGATCACCAAAGGGCATTCTGGGAGATGTAGTTATGCAACAGCTGGAGATACGCAACTACAACTCCCAGCATGCCGAGACAGCTGTTTGGGCATGCTGGGATTTGCAGTTTTGCAACATCTGGAGGGCTACAGTTTTAGAGACCACTGCAAAGTGATCTCCAAACTGTGGTCCTCCAGCTGTTGCAAAACTACAAATCCCAGCATGCCCAGACAGCAAACAGCTGATTGGGCATGCTAGGAGTTGTAGTTTTGCAAGATCTGGAGGGATACAGTTTAGAGACCACTAGATAGTGGTCTCAAACTGTAGCCCTCCAGCTGTTGCAAAACTACATATTCCAGCATGCCCAAACAGCTGTCTGGGCATGCTGGGAGTTGTAGCTTTGCAACATCTGGAGGGCTACAGTTAGAGACCACTATCTAGTGGTCTCAGACTGTACCCTCCAGATGTCGCTAGGCAACTCACCGGGTTCCGTAGGATCCAGCCACACGTCTCTGCCCGCCGATCTCAGTCGCCGCCCGCCGATCTCCGTCGCCCGCAGCCTCCGGATCCGTAAGTGGATCTTCGGCGCTGGCCCCTGTCGGGTTTCCCCGTCCTGCCCAGCCTATTGTGGGTGGGCAGGACGGGGAAAACGAAAGTTACCCCCCTTGCCCCCAATCTGCTATTGGTGGTCGCGTCTAGACCACCAATAGCAGGGATAGGAGGGGTGGCACCCCTGCCACCTCACTCCTATCCCTTCAGGGGGATTGTGGGTGTCATGGACACCCGCGATCCCCCTTCTATTCCGGGTCACCATAGACCTGTAATGACGCGGAATCGCAAGTGTGAATTCACTTGCGGTTTGCCGCGATCGCCGACATGGGGGGGGTCTGATGACCCCCCTGGGCCTTTGCACGGGATGCATGCTGAATGTTTTCAGCAGGCATCCCGGTCCGATCCCCGCCTGATGCGCGGCAGGGGCTGGAATTCTCCATGAAGTACGCGTACGTCATGGGTCCTTAAGTACCAGGGTGTCATGACGTAGGCGTACGTCAAGGGTCCTTAAGGGGTTAAAGGGTTACTCAGTTCCCCAGTGTCCGGAACTCAATGTTCCGAATGCTGGGTGCGGGCTTCCGTGTTTACGCCCTCCCCCTCATGACATCAACACATGATGTCACGTCCTGCGGGGGCGCAATGGCCATCACGAGGGGGTGGGCGTGAACACGGAAGCCCACACCCAGCTTTCGGAACATTGAGTTTCGGACGCTGGGGAGCGGAGCAACCCTTTAATTTATTTATCTTGCACAGAGATTTTATATATTTATTGTGTGTGTGTGAAAAATAAAGAAAATACTATTATTTGTACTTAAAAACAAGCCCTCATATGACTGTGTAGACGAAAGGGAGGGGGACGCACAAGATTTTTTAGATGCTTTTTTTTTTTTATATTTGAAATCTCATTGACTTCAATGGAAAACACCACATCTGGAATGGACATGTCATTATCATGAGTTCTTCCAAAACTTTCCCCAAAAAATCAATGTGGTGCAAATTTTATGCTTATTTTTAGAGATGAGCGAACTTACAGTAAATTCGATTCGTCACGAACTTCTCGGCTCGGCAGTTGATGACTTATCCTGCATAAATTAGTTCAGCTTTCAGGTGCTCCGGTGGGCTGGAAAAGGTGGATACAGTCCTAGGAGACTCTTTCCTATGACTGTATCCACCTTTTCCAGCCCACCGGAGCACCTGAAGGCTGAACTAATTTACGCAGGAACAGTCATCAACTGCCGAGCCGAGAAGTTCGTGACGAATCGAATTTACTGTAAGTTCGCTCATCTCTACTTATTTTGGTGTGGAATCTACTTGAAAATCCACATGAAACCTCAGTGTGAACATACCCTTAGGGCAGTGTTTCCCAACCAGGGTGCCTCCAGCTTTTGCAAAACTACAACTCCCAGCATGCCGGGACAGCCAACGGCTGTCCCGGCATGCTGAGAGTTGTAGTTTTGCAAGAGCTGGAGGCACCCTGGTTTAGGAAACACTGTCATAAAGTACATGACGTTTACTAATGACAGGTGTGTGCAGCGCCCCCTGCTGGGAGTTGTAGTTTAGCAAGAGCTGGAGGCACCCTGGTTTAGGAAACACTGTCATAAAGTACATGACGTTTACTAATGACAGGTGTGTGCAGCGCCCCCTGCTGGGAGTTGTAGTTTTGCAAGAGCTGGAGGCACCCTGGTTTAGGAAACACTGTCATAAAGTACATGACGTTTACTAATGACAGGTGTGTGCAGCGCCCCCTGCTGGGAGTTGTAGTTTAGCAAGAGCTGGAGGCACCCTGGTTTAGGAAACACTGTCTTAGAGGTTAAAGTACATGCTTACTAAACCTTGACGTTTGCTAATGACAGGTGTGTGCAGCGCCCCCTATAGAGAGAACAGCCCCCCACACGTTACCTTATGAGAGCGGAGGACTGAAAGGAGGCTGTCACCAATTTAATACAGCACGGGGACCTGCCACCGCAAGTGCCTGACCAGAGTGCGATCACGTGACTGCCCGACTCCTACCCGCTCCGGCGGAAACTGCACGCCCTTTGGGAACGTTCCATAGGCTCACAATCCCCGGCGGGTAAATCCGCCACATAGTCGCTTTTCAAGCCGGTTCCGTGCTGCAATGTACATCATGTATTACACTCTTAGTATCTATGACTAACTGAATACAAAACGATAAAAGAAAAGCAGAGCGTTTTTCTACTTCCGGATTCCCAGGCTCTTCCTGTTTAGGGTTACTATGGTGACGAGTAACAAAGTGCTGGTGCTGGGAGCCCTGACTGACCGAAGTTCGGAGGGTGAAGTACTGGTGTATCTAGGGCACAGGTAAAGAGCATAGGAGAATATACAGCTTCCTGAGACTACTCAGACTACTACTCCTCCTCTGTCAGGGCATGATGGGAATTGTAGTTTTGCATCAGCCACAGGTTGTGAAAAACTGCTGCACATATATTTAGTTATTCTCTAGCTTTAAAATTTATATTTTAACCCCATTTTCACCTTAAGGACTCAAAACAATCTTCGTTTTTTCCTCCTCATCCTCTAAAAATCATAACACGTAAAATGTTGCACCTACAGACCCATATAAGGGCTTGTTTTTTGCGTACTTTGTAGTAATATTACTTATTTTATAACATAATCTGCGGCAAACTAAAAACAATTATTTGTGGCGTGAAATGAAAAAAACAAAACACCATTTGCAACTTTTTAGGGCTTCCGTTTCTACGCAGTGCACTTTTCGGTAAAAATGACATATTGGCCCTCATTTACTATTCTAAACCCGACTTGTTTTGTCGGGTTTTTTTGGCGCATCTTTGTCTGCGCCATGTCGCAGACATCGTGGGCCAGTCTGCGACACGATGCAAAATTTTTTCCTGACGGACACGATGTGGATTCTCCCAAACTCGAAAAAGGGGCGTAACCCGACATTTCTGAGCTTTCCCACGTATTTATAAAGGTTTCCAACCTGAATTTGTTGAATTGTTGTGGATTTTTTCCCGACAACTCAGAGGAGTTGGAAACCAAAACCTACAAAACCCACGTGCGACAAACAGGATGCGACATAATAATAAATACCAGGGGAAAAAAGCAGTCGGGTAAGAAAGCAACATAGACTTACAACCCGATTTTCTAAGTAAATGAGGGCCATTATCTTTATTCTGTAGGTCCATACGGTTACAGGGATATCTCATATATATGTAGGTTTTATTTATTTTACTACTTTAAAAAAATTCTAACTACATGCACCAAAATTAGTATGTTTAAAATTGTCATGTTCTGACCCCTATAACTTTTTTCTTTTTCTCCTTATGGGGCTATATGACAGCTTATTATTTGCGTCGTGGTTTGTAGTTTTTATTGGTACCATTTTTGTTTTGATGGGACTTTTTGATCGCTTTTTATTAATATTTTTATGGTATATGAAGTGACCAATGGTATTTTTTTTACGTGTACGCCATCAAGCGTGCGGTTTAGCTAACCTTATATTTTAATAGTTCGGACATTTACACACGCGGCAGTATCACATATGATTTTTTTTATTACATTATTTTATTTTAAAAATAGGAAAAGGGGGTGATTAAAATTTTTATTAGGGGGGCTTATTCACATTTATTCTTTTATTTTATTTTATCACTTTGCAGTAGATCGCCGATCAGACAACGAGGAGGCAGGTGAGGACCATCCCGTCGTCCAGTAAGCTGGACATCGTGATTCTGTTGCGATAGTCCCGATCAGCTCCGCTGAGCTGTCGGGATAGTTTTACTTTCAGTTTAGACACTGCGATCAAAGAGTTAGTGCCGGGCATAGGCCCGATCGGTGGTGCCCGGCATTAGCCGTGGGTCCTGGCTGCCCGTAGCAACCGGGACCCAAAGGTTTTAACCCGTTATCCACTCGTGAGAATGGTTTAAACCCCGTTAGTGGGATCAGGGTGTACAGGTACGCCTGAGTCCTTAAGGACTCGGGACGGGGGGGTGGGGGGTTGGGTACCCTTATGCCCGGCATCCTTAAAGAGTATCTGTCACCAAACTAAACTTTTAATATATTGTTCTTTATGTAATTATAAGACACTTTTGCTATTTGCTGTTAAAATTCTCAACCTTTATATGTTTTTAATGCAATTGAAAAAACAGCCACTAGGTGGCTCTGTTCTGTTCCCTGCCGCAAGTCAAACAGTTAGTTTGGTCTCCTCCAGGCCTGGCAGACCAAACTCAGGAAGTGTGTGTGGGGCATGGTGAAGCACAGCTCTCACAGGCTTCAGTGATGTCACGCCTGCTGGGGAACGCCCACTCTCTCCTGCCGGGAGCTCACACAATGTGAGCAAGGTGAAATGTATGATACAGAGATTTTTAAAGCTTGGAATTTTTTTTAAAGGGGTATTTATACATCTTATCCAAAGGATAGGGGATAAGATGTATGATTGCAGGGGTCCAGCCACTTGGGACCTCCATAATCTCGGTGCAGCGCCAGCATTCTCTGCCGGGCGCTGCCTCCGAGACGGGGACGTGACGTGTTAGGAGTAGTTAGGGAATATAATCTGAGTTAGTTTAGAAAATATGGTTGGATGACAGGTACTCTTTAATTTAAATGAATAAAGAATCCAACTTCATCATTCCGCTTGGAAAAGTCTGCTATATGAAGTTAACATTGCGCTAAATGGGATTTTCACTGACCTATTCACAACAGAATTTCCACTGTGAAAATACTGCATTCCAAATTCTGACTAAAGAATGCTCATTACTTTTTCGGAATCCACTCGGAAATGCATAGCCGTCAATGGGGACGACTTGTCCATGCGGTTTTAGTGACGATATCAGTGGCCGCTGCGGCATGTGGAGTAACCGAGCAGAATTTTTCTGCTCAGAAGTGTGAAGCCTAATTAGGCTGTATTTGTGGGAGGGGCGTGAGGTATATAACGCACCACGCCCCGCATCCAGGTGCGTGTGTTGCGTTTGGCGGTTGTACTTGTGCACCGCTGTGAGCTCCCACGTCTTCCAAGCTGAAGCTGTTTCTACCATCTCGGAGAAGAAGCGCCATCTCGGTAGGCACGGGTTGTTAGTTTCAAGCAAGTTACAGCACGGTCCGTGTCCTTGCCGTGGACAGTTGTCATCAGGTCAGATCAGGTGGGTTGAATACCAGATAGGTAACAGGTCATCGGTAGTCATGAGGCTTAGGTTGCCAGGCTCGTTGTCACAAATCACACTGCTACATGTGTCACAATGATCAAGGATAGGCAGTAGTTGTTACCGATATCCTGGCTCGCCTTCCAGGGGAGATTACTGTAGATTTATTGTTACTGACACGTCTTCAGAGCAATCAATAAATCTTACATCGGACTACTGATACATCCTGACTCATCTTCAGGAGCAACCGCCTCAATACTGTTACTGACACGCCTTCGGAGCAGTATGAGTTCCGTCACAATCACGGTTATCGTCACGCTCAACATCTCGGCCCACAGCACACAAGCTCTCACATAGGCAGTCGGTCTTACCATTGACTCTGACACGTCTTCAGAGCCAGGGGCCTCTGCACAGGACCGCCGCCAGGTTCTGGGTCACGTCGTTTGTTACACATAGACCGTGGTTTTACCGCTATACCTGACACGTTCTTCAGGGGAAGCCACGGTTGCTATTGTTACCGACACGTCTTCGGAGCAATAGTCTTGTTACATGTTGCATCCTAATCCTTGTGACATGCGCACCGGCCCATAAACACACGGAGGCACAGGCCTCAACACCGTCACATAACCACACTCGGCTATGGCACCATACAACAATACCTGCACGCTTCCCCCTTCTTAAGAGCCATCAGGCTCAATTCACAGTTGTCTCTACGGGGCACCTGCCGTTCTAGCAAGTTTCCATGTTTTGGGGGTCAGGTTAAAATTACATGTCTTCTGTTGTCTTAGGTTTCGGTCATTGGACGTTTATTGGTTGTATCAGCTAGGGAGTGGCAGGTCAGTATTGTTATCAAAGGTGGCAGGGGCATCAGTAGGGTCGTTGTTTTCTCACAGTGTTCGCTTCTTTCTCCCCGGCACCCACTTGGACCGGACAGGTCAGAGTGTGGCAATATGTCTCACGGATCAGATATCGAAGATCCTTTATCGGTGCCAGATACCCCTGCCAGAAGCTCCGAACGCGGATTCACGTCCTCCAAGTACCGCTCATGGACTATACCGAAATTGATGGAGGAACTCCGTAGGAGGAACGTTCCTTTTCCGGCATCAGCCCGCAAATCTGAACTATTCAAGTTATTGATGGCTGACCCAGGGGCAGGGAGTAGTGGGGAAACAGGCCCAGGGCAGTCTTCATCAGCTACCCTTGACGAACTGCATACCATGATGACCTCCGTGATGTCATCAATTGCAGCGTTCAACTCCAGACTGGATTCACTGGAGCAGGGCAGTACCCGGGATCCGGCGATCCCCGACAGGGGGGCTACCCTTTCAACCCCTCAAGCCGCAGTGTCAGGTACGCACGAGGGAGCCCCCAAAATTGCCCCGGCTCATTTCGTGCCTGCCTCTATCCGCAAGGACATATTAGAGGGGAAAGACATAAACTTAGCATCATTGCTTATCACGTCTCAAGCTGTCAGTAGTACTAAAGAGCAAGGATGCCAGGCTAAGTCGCAAATTGACTTTCCAAGAATTCGTCCTGGCATTCAGTATGTACAGGGACATAATATGCTCGGCAAAGCCAGAACGTAGGGAGGAGCTGGATCTATACCTCTATCAAATCACGGAATTTTCATATAAGTACGGGGGAAGTCATTTCTACGACTACCACCGATCTTTCTCCGCCAAGGCGGCAGCAGCGCACAGCCAATTCGGTTACATGACCGACTGGAGCCTGGTGGACACAGTGCTGTTCTGCAAGCACTTCGCAGGCCTGAAATCACCGGCCTGTGCGACTTGCCAATCCATCTTCCATTCCACAGCCTGGTGCAGCAACCACCAGCCCGAGGCCAGCACTAGCAGAGGTGGCACGTCCGGGTCAGGCTCCAATCCGAAGGTCACTCCTACAGTTGACAAACTAGGGCGGCCGGTCCGATATTTAGGACGCAGTCAAATCTGCAACAATTACAATTTGACCACGTGTAATTACAACAATTGCAGATTGTTACATGTATGTTTCCTATGCTATAGGGCCCACCCAAGTACAATGTGCTCGATAAAAGGGCAAGCATGACTAGGCGGGGTCAGGATACAGGCTCTGGCACAAGTACTAATAGATCATCCCGACCAAAGCTGGGTCAAATGGTTGATCAATGGATTCACCCAGGGGTTCCACACTGGTCTAGTGGCTTTACCCCAGTGCACTTTCGAGTGCAAAAATTTGCATTCAGCTATACAGGAACCCAATGTAGTATCAGATCTGCTCAAGGTGGAGCTCGACCGGGGTTATATCATTGGGCCTTTTCTGCAACCCCCTTTTGAAAGTTGGCGGGTAAGCCCGGTGGGCGTAGTGACGGGCAAATTCAGTAATAAAAAAAGAATGATCTACGATTTGTCCGCGCCCCATTCTTCGGCAATTCCTAGCTTAAATTCACTGATTCCATCAAACGAGGTGTCGATGAAATACACGTCTGTCGATCAGGCCATCCAGCTGGTACTACACCTAGGTCCGGCAGCATGGTTGTCCAAGGCGGACATCACAGATGCCTTCAAATTACTACCGATACACCCCGATCTCTGGAAATGGCATGGCATTAAGTGGCAAGAAACATACTATTTCGCGACCAAACTAACATTCGGATCAAAGAGCAGCCCATGGCTTTTCGACCAACTCGCACAAGCATTACACTGGGCTTTAGTAAATACTAGGAACTGTCACCACGTTCTACACTACTTAGATGACTTCCTGCTTCTTGAACCTTCCACTTCTCACCCTGCGGATCTATCCAGCCTCTTACAGCTGTTTTCTCTTCTTGGTGTTCCAGTGTCCCCCAACAAGACGGAGGGCCCCACCACAAGGTTAACCTTCTTGGGTATTGTCCTAGACTCAGTTTCACTACAGACCAGCCTCCCTCCCGAGAAGCTAAACAGGATACAAGAAATGGTACACAAATTCACAGTCACCAGGGTCACCACAAAGGCAGAGCTCCAGAGCCTACTGGGCATGTTAGCCTTCGCCATGCGGATCATACCACAGGGCAGAGCTTTCACTTCCCGTCTACTTGCCTTACTTCCAACAGGTATTACCCAAGACAGTCCCATCTATCTCGACCCTCAGGCCATGGCCGACTTGGTGATGTGGGACAGTTACATCTCACAATGGAACGGGATCTCCATGTTCATCCCTGCCGTCTCGGATGATTCACCCAGAATCATCTCGGACGCATCAGCATCTGTTGGTTTCGCTGCAATATTTGGCAGTCACTGGTTGGCAGATCGCTGGCCAGTAGAGGTGCTATCCATAGCCAGCTTCCTCAAGACATCAGCACTTTTCGAAATTTACCCCATAGTAGCAGCGGCCCAGACATGGGGGCACAGTTGGACAGGACAGACGGTCCAGTTCTCCTGTGACAATGTGTCCACAGTCGAGATCATAAACAAAGGGAGATCTAAGTCACCTGAAATCATGAAATTTATGAGGAGATTGGTATGGCTTTCGCTGCAACATAAGTTCAATTTTGTCTGTAAACATGTGGCGGGTGTTGTGAATCTGGCAGCTGATGCCTTGTTTAGATCTAAAGTAGATGTTTTCTTCCAGGTGATGCCCGAAGCGGATCTCGCGGGTTATCCGGCACCATGTGCCACGTTAAGGATGGATTAGCTCATTATTCAAATGTCACGCTTAAACTTATAAAGAAATCTCTCGCTCCAAGCACCAAGAAGTCATACGACGCCGCTCTGTCTTCATACAAATATTTCCTCACCACATTCAACATTCCGTTTTCTTACGATACACAAACCATACTATCATACATTGGCTTCTGCCATTCAGCCCGCAATCTATCACCCTCCACTATCAAACAACATTTAGCCGGCATCCAACATTTCATCTCCCTCTCTCACCCTGACAAACCGTCCATCATGTCAGTACACACAATCAAGGCAGCACTCAAAGGGGCTCAGCTCAGCAGAACACCTGCCAGCCCAGGCCGCCTTCCCATTTCAGCAGAATTGTTCCGTTCCATGTCAGACCTTCTGGACAAGAGACCGTTTGGGTTCATGCTCAGTTTAGTTTTAAAAGCCGCAATTTACTTAGCCTTCTACGGTTTTCTCCGGCCAGGGGAATTCACGTGCAGGTCAGTACACTCACCAGCCTTGGCCATATCACAATTGACAAGGGTAGAGGGCCAGTTTGAGCTAAGCCTTAAGGTCACGAAGACGGCCAGGGGCGGGGCTATTATCAAATATTTTCCCTCAGAAAATCCCTGGTGCCCCGTGGCTGTACTATCAAGTCTAACGCAAGCTTTGGGAACAAAACCTGGCAATTCACCTTTGCTGCCATTCAATTCAGCCGCACTCACCACGTCACAGTTCTGTAACCATGTCCGTATCCTGATCAATACCCTGGGTCTGGAGGCAAATAAGTTTTCGGGCCATTCATTCCGCATTGGCGCAGCTTCCTCAGCTTCTGCACACAAGGTTCCACCTCACATCATTAGGAAGTTAGGGCGTTGGAGTTCAGGCTGCTTTGCCACATATATTCCAGATCCCCGAGTAGAGATGGCTGACGTGTTTAAACATTTGGCTCTTTAATTCAATAAACCACTTTTCTTATACCCTACTTAACTGTCTTTCATTTTTGCCCTCTTAAGGCTGATCCTCGGTCACGGTTTCCAGGCACAAGTTCAACCGTATATACATGAGTATTGGTATTTAATGTTTTATTACAGGTGAAGGCGAGTTCACTACATACAGGTAAGTCATTCTTACTCCTTCCCAGACCTTAGCACGCGGTTAGCACTGACCACAAGTGTGAAGCCTAATTAGGCTGTATTTGTGGGAGGGGCGTGAGGTATATAACGCACCACGCCCCGCATCCAGGTGCGTGTGTTGCGTTTGGCGAAACCCACCCTTTCCCCCCCCTCTCTTTTTCATAAATCCTTACATAGGGGATGCCCTCTTAAGGCTGATCCTCGGTCACGGTTTCCAGGCACAAATTCAACCGTATATACATGAGTATTGGTATTTAATGTTTTATTACAGGTGAAGGCGAGTTCACTACATACAGGTAAGTCATTCTTACTCCTTCCCAGACCTTAGCACGCGGTTAGCACTGACCACAACTTCTGTTGTGTGAACGGAAACAGAAACATACAATGTGTGATAAGAACCATTCGGCCCATCTGTTCTGCCCAATATTTTGAATATTCCCTGGCCCTATCTTACATGAAGGATAGCCTTATGCCTATCCCATGCATGCTTATATGGGCACTAAGGACATGCCAAAAGTTTTGTTTGGTGGGGGTCTGAGTGTTCAGGAGAACGAGCCGGGAGAAGTTTGTGCTCATTGGTCGGACCCCCTACTATCATCTGACACCTATCCTCTATCCTTAGGATAGGGGATACATTTTGCTATCCTGGATTTCCCCTTTAAAGGAGAACTACGGGATTGAAAATTGTATCCCCTATCCTAATGATAGATGATAAGTTTCAGATCGCGGGGGGTCTGACCGCTGGGGCCCCCCACGATCTCCCGTACGGGGCCGCGGCTCTCTGCATAGAGAACGCGTGTCGACCACCGCTCGAGGCGGCGGCTGACACGCGCCCTCCATACACTGCTATGAGAGAGCCGAAGCGCTGCCTTCGGCAATTTCCGGCTCTCCCATAGCAGTATATGGAGGGGGCCTGTCGGCCGCTGCTTCGTGCGGTGATCAACACGCCCTCTCTAACCAGAGAGCCGCAGCCCCATACGGGAGATCACATGGGTCCCCAGCGGTCGAACCCCCCGCGATCTGAAACTTATCCCCTATCCTTAGGATAGGAGATACATTTTTCAATCCCGTAGTTCTCCTTTAAGTGATAGGTACACTTTAAACTCCTTCACTGTATTTGCAGCTACCACTTCTACAGGAAGGCTTTTCCACGCATCCATTATTCTCTCAAAAGTTAATGGGTAGCAAAGTCTGCTGCAGAAAATCTGCAGCTAAAAAGCACATGTAAACATTATAAACTTATATGTGATTTTTGATCAAAAGATATTATGTGTGCCACCTGCAATTACCAACTTTGTGTCTGCCATTATGGGCCGTCCATAGAATACTGAGGACTTCTGTTTGGTAAGAAATAGAAGGGGACACATTCCAATCCTACAATAAATCCTATAATTCCAGTAAGAAAAAATATTAAGGGTCTATTGGTGTTACTTAGACCAATGTTTTTCAAGCAGTGTGCCTCCAGCTGTTGCAAAACCACCAACGTCCAGCATGGGAATTACATGGAAGGCTGGGACTTGTAGTTTTCCAACAGCTGGAGGCACACTGTTTGGAAAACACTGCTTTAGACCACTTGATTATCTTATCTTGCTCTCCACTTTTTAGTGGTTTGAAGTCTTACAAGGCAGAAGTCCCAGGTCTTTTGTAGGCCGTGAGCAACTCTCATATACTGTATGACAGGTGATATTCAGCCACACTGAAAAGTGAAAGATAAAAAGATCTACCCAAGTGATATGGCTTTTAGGCCAGTTTTACACTAATGTAATACAAATGTGTTTTTTTCTCCATATTACAGTTGCATGTCCCAGCCTGACTATGGCCATGTTCACACCTCAAAATTTCTTTGTGGAGTTCCGCATTGGAATTCTGCACGGAGATTCTGGAGCATCAGTTTCCCATTGAAATCAATAGAACAAATGTGTCAAACACAAAGAAAATGCAAAGCAATGAAGCCATTGTAAAGATGAACACAAATGGCTTTATTGTAAAAGCAGATTTGTTCTTTGGAACTGTATCGTACCGGTATGCAGCTGTATTATCCGGTGGAACCGAGAGGCCACTGACCAGATTTCTATATCCATTTCATGCCTACTAAGATGTATTGCGCTAAGTACAACATCATCTGGTAAGGAGCCATCCTTTGCCATGTTTCTGTGTTCCTCATCTCATATGGTCTATGCTAGGGGCGCACGCCTTTTGTCCTTTTTTTTTCTATTGAAATCTATGGGATTCTGCTGTGCTGTGCACATGGCAGAATTTCCGATTTCCGTGACAGCAGAAAGAATGAACCTGTTCATTCAAACCTAAGGGTTTGACAGCTGTCACTTTGGCTTATCAGACCTGCTGTCAGGCCAGGACTTGCAGCTGCAATACAAATGACAAAATGCATCGGTATCATGTTACTGTAAAACAGTGCTAGGGCCCGTTCACATTGTAGTTGTGCCCTGTTAAATGAAGCTCCGTCAGTCAGTCTGTTGGGAGAATGAGAGTTGTGCGAAGAAAAAAATACTGCATGTGCTATTTTTTTTTCTCTGCTCAACTCCGGTAAAATATCTGAACCCTGACAGACCTTATTCAAGTCAATGCTAATTGTCGGATCCATATAATTGTTTTATTATCTATATTTTTTCTTAGGTGTTTTTTTCAGCAGTTTTCAAGTTAATCTGGGCCTGCTTACAAATATCATTTACTGACTAGGGCTTGCACCATGCCAGTGTACATAAGAAAAGGACCTTTAGAAATACCTCCAGGATCTGAGAAAGACTGGGCCAATGAAGAACAAGAGGAAGATTATTTTCTGAAGGATCCAGACCAGTCACGAGACTGTCTACCACAGCCATACAAGATGATTGCCAAAGTAGTGGAGCTTCTCATTGACCAGACAGTGCAAGTGATCAACATACGGGAGCAAAAACGAGAAGCAGAGAAACTCACAGCAAAAATCCGTGTCCTGCAGCCAACTACTGAAATCCATGTAAGGGCACAGGAACATATATCAAAGTGTTAACAAGCTGTATTGGGATGGCTAATGTTTTCTATTATAACAATGTTTTTTTTCTGTGTACTACATGTGTCATTTGGCTATAAAGTATTTTGATGGGCCTGAGCAAATGGCTTATGGTGGATATTTCGGCTCCCACCTCCATTGCGCGATAGATGCGGGAGCCGAAATACAGAGCTTTTCGGCCTCTGCCTTGATATTCTCACCCACCTTGCGCTCACATGGGCAACGGGGGTCTCATAAATAATTTTTGAAGTGGACGGGCATATGGGAGCAGAGGGGAAGGTAGCTGGGAAGCTCTTTACATCTTCATCCGCCTCCATTGCGTTAGTGTTAAGTATTGAGGGGTACTAATTCTGTATTTGAACAAAAGCTGTTAGGGCATGATGGGAGTTGTAGTTTTGCAGTTTACTAGAATATGCCATACTTTTCATATTGGTTTTCCCAGGTACTGCAGGTGTGTCCCATCAGTTTTAAACCTGTATGTAACCCCTTTTCTAATGCAGTCACACCTGAATTTTAAGGATTTGAGAGTAGCTAGACTTTGGCTTTTATCTCAAATAGAACTGTTCTTTTTCTTGGACATGGGCTATGTTATTTACCGTATATAATATCCATTGAATGCCCTTTTATTCATTTACCAATAAACCGTGCATTTTCTTTGTGCATTTCTAGGTGTCCAAAAGAGTTCACAGTATGGCTGTTGGGGGCTCATATTTATTTGTGGGTCTTTCGGAGGGACTGGCAGTGTACAGCTTAACTGATCAGGACTGGATTTGTGGTTGGGATGCTAGTAAAGTAGAAGTCTGTAACCTCAACGTGTGCCAGGTGCAAAACCAAGTCTACTTCCTCAGCACAGTGGATGATATGGGTAAAGTAAAGTCACAGGAATATTACGTACATAATTTCCATTCATGTAGATGGATGATAATTGATAAATATGGATTACATCACATAATGTACTTCTCCCTTTACCTAGGTATTGCCCGCCTCTTTTGCTTCTCTGATGAAAACCTCAGTTTTATGAAATCCTTTAATGAGCCGGTAGGAATTGTTTTCTTTGTATAAAGAAGCTAAAAAGATAGAATGTTATAAGGGAGATCATCTGCCATAACTACGTAAATTCAGCAAGGAACTTCTTCACTGAATTTCCACAGTGGATTCGCTTATGTCCACATCAATCTGTCGTGTAAATAAGTCCGGTCCCATTGACGAATAGTACTTCTCTGGCAGATGCCGCCAGAAGATTGAACATCAGTCTTCTGGTGGAATCCAATTTCTTGTTGGAAGTTCCGCTACAGAACTTCCAACATGGGAAATAAGCAGCAGAATCCCATTGAAGTCAATGGGAGGCTGCTACATGTGGATTCCACATTTGAATTTTTTGTAGAAATTCCAAGCAGAATCTCCATAGTGTGAACGGGGCCTAAGCGTAATGCTTTCTTCACAGGAAGATATAAGTAAGAGGACCAACTGCATAGTCTTTCACCTGTCTCAAGGAGGGGATTATGCTGGCATTCTTTTAGAAGGTGAGTACTGTATAACAATTATCTGACAATCCTACATTTGTTACATGTTCTTTGCAATAAACTATTTCTGATCTATAGACACAACATAATATTAATCCACAGGAACCTAAAATGTGTATAAGCGTTTTCAAATTACTCTGTTCATCTAAAGGAAATATCTATCTAGAAAAGCATTTTTTATAGTTAAATTGCATCTAAAATAGAGTAGCCTTACACAGTGGCGTTGCTAAGGTTGGTGTCACCCGGTGCGATATAAAATGGTGTCACCCCATACCTACCCCCCCCCCAGTAAGTTTTTAGCCTGATGTGACAGGCGCCACTGATGTAGAGCAGTGTGAAAAATTCCAGTATAACAATCAAATATACCAATTGCCAAAGAATGGGAAAGCGCTAAAAAAGGTTTCACCAATTAAAACTACAGCTCCCAGTATGACCTAAGCAGTGGTGAGGTTATGCTGGGAGCAGGCCCGGTGCTGTCATAAGGCAAACCATGCGTCCGCTTGAGGGCGCATGGACTTGCAGCTGATGGGGGCGGAAAAATGAAGACTTTTTTTTATACTAAGACCCCCACCTGTGCGCCCCGCCGCCACACAGCAGAGGTCACTGCCACCACTCCACCCTCTCTGGTTTTATGGCTGCGGCCCACCGAGATTCCCGAAATGGAGCTTCGCTTGTGTAGGCAGAAATCCTTGCACCGGCCCTGGCTGGGAGTTGTAGTTTTACTCATCACAACTGCAGAACTTACAAGTGACTACAGCTCTGATGGGACATAATGAGGAAAATACACAATAATATCAGTGACTACAGGTGACTTCTCTATAGTCTTTCCTTATGCACCCTCATCATACATAAGGAGGATCATCCTCCTGCCAGTGGCACCCCCATCATCCAGGATGGTGGGGGTGCTACTGGCAGAAGGATGATCCTCCCAATGGATTATGAGGGTGCTACGGCCAGGATGAGGGGGGTGCTACATCTGCAGGAGCATCCTCCTGCCAGTAGCACTCCCATCATCCCGGAGGATGATCTGCTGATGGATGATGGGGGTGCAGCACCCCCATAATTCATCAGTAGCACCCTCATCATACATAAGGAGAATCATCCTCCTGCCAGAGGCACCCCCCATCATCCAAGAGGATGATCCTGCTGATGGATGATGGGGGTGCTACTCAGGAGGATGATCCTGCTGATGGATGATGGGGGTGCTACTCACAGGAGGATGATCCTGCTGATGGATGATGGGGGTGCTACTCACAAGAGGATGATCCTGCTGATGGATAATAGGGGTGCAGCACCCCCATCATTCATCAGTAGCACCCCCATCATACAAAAGGTGGATCATCCTCCTGGCAATGGCACCCCCCAGAGCCTCTCAGCACCCCCTTTCTCCCTGTTACATTAAAACATTAAATCAGTGTTTCCCAACCAGGGTGCTTCCAGCTGTTGCAAAACTACAACTCCCAGCATGCCCGGACAGCCAAAGGCTGTCTGGGCATGCTGGGAATAATCGTTTTGCAACAGCTGGAGGCACCCTGGTTGGGAAACACTGCATTAAATACACAGTTTTGCAGAGAGGTCTCACCAGTCTCTTGTCTTCACTTTCTCCTCTCCCCGGGCGGCTACAGGTCCAGGAATGTCCGGGGGTTGAGGAGGAATTTATCACCCATGAATCCTCAGAAGACGCGGAGCACATGAGGCAGGGACACGTCGGGGGAGGGAGCAGACGTGCGCACGGCACTTCTGTTCCCAGAAAGCATTGCAGGTCTTAAAGAGGCAGCTTCCTGGGCCTGGGGGATAGGATTGTGTCGGGGGCTGAAACTGGAGTGCGGCAGCCTGCAGGTCATGAAAGAAGCCTCTTCTGTCTGGGGATGCTGCAAATACCGGCTGAGTTGAGTGACGGTGTGCAGATGTGGGGGTGCTGCCGGCCCTGGTGTCACCCCTCCAGGCTGGTGTCACCCGGTGCACTCCGCACCCCCCGCACCCGGGTCGCAAAGCCACTGGCCTTACAAAAATGACTCCAATTACTAGATTTTTTAATTTTCATCAGCACCTATGGAGATTTACGTGTATAGACTAGCCATGTATAATCTATTTCTGCTGTTATATTGCAATTTTTCTGTTTCCTATTTCCTGCCAACCTACCAAATGTATTAGAAACTAAGGTTCTGGTGCAAGGGAATGGAACTGCAGGATCAGACTACACAGTTTGTTTGCAGTGTGTTACCTTGGAGACATTTAGGTTTGCATGAGAACTGTAGACACAAAACAATGGGCGATTTTGAAGGTGATTTTATTTTTTTTTTTAGATTACTTACACATGAATTAAAACAACAAAATAAAAGGTTTGCAAATGTGGACCTTATCTTTTTAGGGATTATCAGATGACTATTTTTAATGCTGCCAACTAAAACTAAACTGAACTAAAAAAATAAAACAATGTTCCCTCCCGCCATGATCCCCCAACCCCCCCGCTACCATTTGATGGTGTCTGGTCCCTCTGCTTGCCACTTCCTAGTTGGTCTTGTCACTGGGAAGTGCCTTTTCAGTCTGAAAGGGCACTTCCTTTTGTCCAAATCGAGACCGGGAAGTGCTGAGCAGTAAACTGGGCACTGTGAACAAAGGTGGCAGGGGATCTGGGTAGGTGAATACACATGGTTTTAATTTTTTTAGCCCAGCCTGGCCACATTTACTTATAAAATTTATTTCTTCGAAAAACTCCTTTTAAAGCGGAACTGTCACAGGAAAAAGGGGTGTAAATAAGCCCAAGCTAGATAGACCTAGTCATAATGATTTGGGGCATACTTTTTTTATTTTAATGCTCCTCTCCATGCAAATAAGCTTAAGTACCCAGGGGATGTTCCCTAGCACTGTAATAACCTAGGTACACCCAACCAATGTTCTTCTTATCTAGTGGCTACCAGTCAAATTGGGTAGGCGGATGCTAAGGTATCGGGAGGGGTAATAAAAAGCGCATTGAGTTGCTGCATATACCTGGTATTTTGTTGCATTGGGGAAGTCCCCAGGGCACATGAGCCTAATTTTGTATAATAACATCAAAAATATATATTTGGCTGATGAGGTGGACTATTAAAAAAGAAAAGGTAATCTCGGAATCTTGATGATTACACTATCTAGCTGTGTGCTTATCTACACCCCTATTTTCCTGCTGACCGTTTTCACTTTAAGAAACTAAGTAATCTAACACCCACATTGCCCATTGCTGCATTAATGCTTTTGCTTTCCACAGAGTTGGCATTAAATGGCCATATAACTTTTTCATGTTTTTAGACCACATGATACCCTTTGATAATAGGATACTCTTTGTATACTAATACTGCACTAAAATGTCAGCCTGTTTCCCCCAGGTGTGGGAGATACTTGTCTGGAAGTATTTAAGTTGCCCAAGGATATCTGGTTAAAGGAATTGGAATCTTCTCAAACAGCATTGCTGGCACCAAATACATCACCATCAGACTCCCAGGTCAGTGCATTTATATAACTAAAATGGTATTAGAAGTTTTAAAAGGGTTATCCCAGGCTCTAATGTATATCCATAAACCTCTGTACCTCCCTATCTTTAGAAATTATAGTCTTATGTGCTCAAATACACATACTAACTAGTATTTTATTTCTCTGGCTCATCCGTTCATTTACATTTTTAGTAAAGTGGGCAGTTCTACAATGCACCCCATAAGACTGCCATTTCACACTGGGAAGTTTTTTCCAGAAGTGCCTTGCTGCTTCTTCTGGATTTCCAGAAGAAGCACTTGCTAAGTGCGAAACGGAGCTTGTTGCCTTTTGTTCCCCCCCGCTCCTTCCCTCTCCCCTTTTTGTATCTGTAATAGTATTACATGTTGCAATAAAGCCAGAAGATGGACTATGGTGAGTGGCTGGCTTTTCTTTTCTTCACATGATAAACACTAAATATAAACATACCCCTACACAGTTACCCCCACCCCCCAATAAAAATGAAAAAGTCTGGTATGGCACTGTTTCCAAAACGGAGCCTCCAGCTGTTGTAAAACAACAACTCCCAGTATTGCCAGACAGCCATTGACTGTCCAGGCATGCTGGGAGTTTTGCAACACTGCCGTAGGGTAATTTTGGTAATTTTGTCCCTATGCAAATCCCTAACTAAGGCCTCAAATGCGCATGGCGCTTTCACACTTGAGCCCTGTTGTATTTCAAGGCAACAGTTTAGGGCCACATATGGGGTATTTCCGTACTCGGGAGCAATTGCGTTACTAATTTTTTTTCTCCTTTCACCCCTTATGAAAAGGTAAAGTTGGGGTCTACAACAGCATGTTATTGTAAAAAAATTTTTATTTTACACTAACATTCTGGTGTTGCCCCATACTTTTCATTTTCACAAGAGCTAAAAGGAAAAAAAGACCCCCCAATTTTTAACGCAATTTCTCCTGAGTACGGATATACCCCATATGTGGACGTAAAATTCTCTGCGGGCGCATTACAAGGCTCAGGAGTGAGAGAGTGCCAGGGGTGGCTGAGGTGATTTGCAGGTGATTTGCACAGGGGTGGCTGATCGTTACAGTGGTTCTGACATAAATGCCAAAAAAAGAAAAACACCCACATGTAAACCCATTTTGGAAAGTACATTCCTTGGAGGATGTAACAAGGGGTATAGAGCCTTAACACCCCACAGGTGTTTGAAGAATCTTCATTAAAGTTGGACGTGAAAATGAAAAATTTGTATTTTTTCACAAAAATGCTGGTGTTATCCCAAATTTTTCTTTTTCACAAGGGGTAATACAAAAAAAGACTCCCAAAAATTGTAACCCCATTTCTTCTGAGTATATAAATACCTAATATGTGGACGTAAAATGCTCTCCTGGTGCACTACAGGGAAGGAGCGTCATTGGGCTTTTGGAGAGAGAATTTGGCTGTAATTGAAGGCCATGTGGCCCCCACATGTGACCCCATTTTGGAAACTACACCCTTTTCCGAATGTAACAAGGGGTACAGTGAACATCTACGCACCACAAGTGTCTGACAGATTTTTTGAACAGTCGTCCGTGAAAATGGAAAATTTTATTTTTCATTTGCACAGCCCACCGTTCCAAAGATCTGTCAAACGCTAGTGGGGTGTAAATGCTCACTGCACCCCTTATTACATTCAGTGAGGGGTGTAGTTTCCGAAATAGGGTCACGTGGGGGGGGGGGGGGGGATGTCCACTGTTCTGGCACCATGGGGGCTTTGTAAACGCAAATGGCCCCCGACTTCCATTCCAAACAAATTCTCTCTCCAAAAGCCCATGGCGCTCCTTCTCTTCTGAGCATTGCAGAGCACTTGACGTAAATATATGGGGTATTTCCGTGGTTACAAATTTTTATGTGGTTACAAATTTTGGTGGGCATTTTCTTCTTTTACACCTTGTAAAAATGCTAAATTTGGGGGGAAAAATGCATTTACACATCCGACTTTAATGAAAAGTCATCAAACACCTGGGGGGGGGGAGGAGGCTCACTGTACCCCTTGTTACATGCCGTGAGTGGTGTAGTTGCCAAAATGGTATGCCATGTAGTTTTTTTTTGCTGTAAGGAACCATATGGGCTTCCTAAATGCGACATGCCCCCCGAAAACCATTTCAGCAAAATTTGCTTTCAAAAATCCAAATGTGGCTCCTTCTCTTCTGAGCATTGTGGTGCATCCGCAGAGCGCTTTACATCCACACATGGAGTATTTCCATACTCAGGAGAAATGGGGTTACAACTTTGGGGGGCATAACCCCCAAAATTCAAAAAATGGAACTACAAGAACATGTTAGTGAAAAAAAAAGGAGATTTTGAATTTTCGCTTTCACTTTGCTGCTATTCCTGTGAAACACCTAAAGGGTTAACACACTTTCTGAATGTCATTTTGAATACCTTGGGGGTGCAGTTTCTATAATGGGGTAATTTATGGGGTATTTCTAATATGAAGGCCCTTCAAATCCACTTCAAAACTGAACTGGTCCATGAAAAATTTCGATTTTGAAAATTTTGTGAAAAATTGGAAAATTGATGCTAAACTTTGAAGCCCTCTGATGTCTCCCAAAAGTAAAAACATGTCAACTTTATGATGCAAACATAAAGCAGACATATTGGATATGTGAATCAATATATAATTTATTTGTTATGTCTATTTTTCTTACAAGCAGAGAGCTCCAAAGTTAGAAAAATGCAAAATTTTCAAATTTTTCATGAAATTTTAGATTTTTTCTAGTATTGACGAAAATTTATGTTAAAGTAGAATATGTCACGAAAAAAACTGTCTCTGAATCAAATTCATAAGTAAAAGCATCTTAGAGTTATTAATGCTTAAAGTGACAGTGGTCAGATGTGCAAAAAATGCTTAATGGGCTTGGTCCTTAAGAGGTAAAAAAAAAAAAATAAGAAAAGGGCATGCTATGGTTTAAAAAAAAATACTGAAAACCTTTAAAACTGTTTAGTGTAGCGTGGTTGCACTGCAGCTGGGTGATGGGGGCATCAGTATTAGGGACTGGCTCTGCACAAAATAAGCATTTGGAAAAATAACATAACATGCTTGTCAAGTGTTCCATTCGCTAAGAATCATTGGCTTTCACACTTTAAAAGGTACGGTCAATGAAGCTTTCAGAGATGCTAAATGGTCCTCTATAATTGTTTACAAGCCTGTGATGTGGGTTTGATTTTGTACAGCTCAGTTACTGATTTGTAGCTAAATTCAGTTTATCTTAACTCTGACAAGACATTTATTGTACATTACAGTCAGCTAGTACGCCTGTTATCACCGACCCAAAGATCACACAACCAGTACTTGTAATGAAGATTAGGCCACCTAAACCACTTACAGGTAACATTTGTGATCTTTGTTGGATGTGCAATAACTTCCTATCAGCGATATTTACCTTGGGAATGCTTCTTTATATATTAACACTCGCTTTTGTTTGGAATGCTTCCATTGTTTTAAAGTTTCATTGTCATTTAAAAAACTTTTGACATGCTTTAGAGACGTCAAAAGATGTGATCCCCCCACCAACCGCTAGAACGTACAGGAAGAAACAATTAGTTAAGCGCTTGTTCTTCCTGCTGTCTCCTCACTGCAGAAGAGGTACATCTCCCCGCTCTTTCTAGCGATTGGTAGAAGTCTTGGCACCTAGACCCTGTCATTTTTAAATGACAGTAAAGAAAGTTTTTGCCTCAATAGGACAAACAGATTCCACATTTCATACTGTCAGCATTTTCCGACTAGTTTGGTTTGTAGTCTGTTACTAAGAAACTAAAGAAAGTTTTCCTTTAAAATAATCATCTCTGTATAAAGTGAGATGATTTACCCTAGCCAACATAAAAAAGCCATGATACATTATTTTTTTGCCATATGATTGGCTTTAACTGCTTAAGGACAATAGACAAATATTTATGTCCATTGCCCGCTCCTGTTATATGAAGCTTCATACCCGGTGGGACCCGATTGCTATCAGCAACCAGGACCAGCGGCTAATGCCAGAGATTGCCGATCAGGCTGATGTCTGGTATTGTTCCTTGAGATGCCGCGATCAAAGTTGATTGCGGCATCTAAAACGGGAGAAAAGTCATCACGACTAGCTCAGCAGGATGTTCGGGACCACCCTGGTGAAATCGCGGTGTCCCAGGTAAGGAAGGGCCCTTACCTTAGCAGGCTGGAGGCTGGAGCAGTCGAGCACTGATAACAATGATCAATGCTATGCTATGGCATAGCATTGTTCAGTGTATGCAATCTAAGGATTGCATGTAATAGTCCCCTATGGGGACAAAAAATTTGTGTGTGTATATATATATATATATATATATATATATATATAAGTGATTTAACCCCTTCCCTAATAAAAGTTTGAATTACACCCCTTTTTCCATTTAAGCCTTTTAATTAAACTGCATGGTCAATGGCGTACACATAAAAAAAAAATTCAAAAGTCCAAAATTGTGTATTTTTGGTCACTTTGTATACCCTAAAAAATTTATAAAAAGTGATCAAAAAGTCCCATCAAAACAAAAATAGTAACAATAAAAACTTGAGATCACGGCACAAAAAATTAGCCCTCATATAGCCCCATATACAGAAAAATAAAAAAGTTATAGGAGTCAGTAGAGGACATTTTTAAACATGCAAATATTTTGTACAAAATGGTTATAATTTTTTAAAAGAAGTAAAACAAAATAAAACCTATTTAAGTTGGGTATCATTTTAATTATATGGACCTACAGAATAAAAATAATAAAAGTGCACTGTGTAGAATCTTAAGCCCCAAAACTTACAAAATGGCATTTTTTTTTTCAATTTTGCCCAATAAAGATTTTTTTGGGGGGTTTCACCATATGGTTTCACCATAGATTTTGTTATTCCTAAGTACTATTGGTGGCGCAAAAAACATGCCCTTATATTGGTCTGTAGGTGAAAAATTTTAAGCGTTATGATTTTAAGAAGGGGAGGTGGAAAATACGAGCTAAAATTGAAAAAACAAACAAAAAAACTGTGGGGCTTAAAGAGTTAAAGCAGTATATGAGAAGACAGGTGGGCTCCTCCCATGAAGAACTTCAGGAAGCTTGATACAAAATAATAATTTTGCATGCGAACATCCTGAAAACAAGAGTCCTGAGAACCATTGGGGTATAGTGACCTAGGGTATGATCTTTAGCCACCTTAAACAGTTGTAACAACAATGGCCCTCATTTACTATTGCAAACCCGACATGTTTTGTCGGGTTGTGCGCCAGTTTCGGATGCATTGCGCCTGAAATTCTGTCTGCGCTAGAATATGCGCCTGAAATTCTGTCTGCACCTGAATTTGCGCCTGAATTGTCACCTGAATTGAAAAAAACCCAACTAACTCTCCATTTTGCTAAGAAAACCCGAAAAGGGGCGTGGTCGTCGGGAAAAGGGGCCTGGTCACATAAAAGGGGCGTGTTCCCGACATTTTCACAAAATCCCAACATATTTACTAAAGTTTCCACAGAAAATGTGGTGGATTTCAGCTGAGGAAAACCCTACAGATCAGAACATGTGTAAAAAAAGCAAAGTATAGGGAAAGTGGAAACTGTAGGGAAACCTTAGTAAATACAGTGGAAAATAAATTGTAGGGCATTAAAACCCACAAAGAAACCTACACAACACTCTTAGTAAATAAGGGCCAATATCTGTTATTTTATGTAAAGTTTTAATTTTCTGCTAAGAATTCATTTTTATTCACCTTTTTGTCCCTTAGGAAGTTTCTTTAGAAGTGTACAGGAGGCTGTGCAGAAGAATGAAGACAGCAATGTGCTTGGCACCGGGCAGAATCACTTGCACACTTCTCATCAGTGGGATCAACAAGATTCAGTATTTATGCGAGTGTATGAAAAGTATCTGAGCTTAGATTTACCAAGCACAGAAGAAGTAAGGATGTCAAGGTAAACCAATAGGCAGACAAAAGAATACCTTTATATACGCCCCACACCAGTGTTTTAAAACCACGTGGTTATCGGGTTCCCTATTTTTGACTATGCTTCTAGTACAATAGATGTCATAACACTACAAAAAAATTATATTCTGGTCAGAAATGTAGTGGCAGCTCATATCAAGCTAGGATGCACACCACCTATACTCTAGCTCTTGATAATCCAGGATCATATGATAGGCACTGGGCAACATGTCCTTTCTGTCAAACTAGATTGGGAGCTGATGTATTGTCACTGATGATATCTGTCCATTTATTTTTTTAATTTTTTTATTTGTTATTTTATATTAAATTATTAATAATGATTTAGTAAGTTGGAGAGAAGAAAATCTACCTATTGATAGATATGTTAGATAGACTGTTTCAAGAGACAGAAATGCTCAAAAAAGTAAAGCTTGGCTCTTGTAGAAGTTAATACATGAAGACTCCCTGTGTGATCAAAGATTTTATTAAAGGAAAACTGTCAGATATTTTCTCCCGCACTATTCACACTACTGTTGGATAGTGCGGGAGATGCTGATTAAAACAAGCCCTACCTTACCCGGATCCTCCCGGCCGTTCGCCCGCAATTGTACTTTTATTCTATGTGTATATCTTGCTGTAACTGGCACGGGCGGGGCTTCTGCAGGTTAACTGGCACTGACATCAGCGCCGCTTATGAATATTCATCCCCCCTCCCTCCAGTGAGGAGCGGCAAAAATAGGAGCTGGAGGGAGGGGGATGAATATTCATAAGCGTCGCTGAAGTCAGTGCCAGTTAGCTGCAGGAGCCCCGCCCGTGCCAGTTATATCAAGATGTACACATAGAATAAAACTACAATTGCGCATGAACGAGCGGGCGGATCCGGGTAAGGTAGGGCTCGTTTTAATCAGCGTCTCCCGCACTATCCATCAGTAGTGTGGATAGTGTGGGAGAAAATATCTGACAGTTTTCCTTGAAAATTTTTTTTCTCTGGCATTTTTGGGTGATTGGTTGTAGATTTCAGAGATTTCAGTGTTCTTTTCTTGTGCATATTTAAAAAGATTCTACCCATTTAAGTAAATCAAATCAACAGTCCAAAGGGGAGGCCAGCAATAATAACCCGTCCTGTGTTGTACAAGCGACTAGCCAGCTTGCCAGGCTGGAACAGCAATATACTGTACATCCAGAAAGCAAAGTCACAGCACAACTCCAGGGATCTTGTCTTTCCAATCAGGACTGAAATTTTATAGCACTTGTATGTTAAATGGTGCAATAAAATTTCAGCCCTGATTTGAAAAACTGGATCCCTGGAGTTGTGCTGTGATTTTGCTTTCTGGATCCATTGTAGTAGATAGATATTAGCTAGTAGCAATACACTGGCTTTTCACCTGTTCCCCAAGAGTTCTGTTGCACAGACAATGCAGCCATGTAATGTTATATAATTCTGCTCTGTTGCTTGTGTACAGACATATATCTGCTTATAATATTCATGCATGTTCCATTGGGGGACAAAGAAGACCGTGGGTAGAGGCTGGTACCACTGGGAGGTGACACTAAACAAGAAAGTGTTAGTTACTTCTGCACAGGCTATACCCCTCCTGCAGACAGTGTGCTAATCCATTTTAGAGTCCATAAGAGGCAGACCTCTCATGCTCTGCTACATTTTTTATTTTAGGTTTATTTTTTTATATTCTCTTTTAGGTGGTGATTGAGGTTTATTCTCTCAACCTTTTCAGGGGGATCGTCAGTATGGGCTGCTATATAGATATAATCTCCCTGAGGGTGCTAGGAACAGGAAACCAGGCAGCATGCTGCCATACTTTCCTTCCTACGTTGGTCACCCGCCCTCGTTTTACTGCTGCTGTAGCCTGGAGCGCCGATACTGCACTCAAGCCAGAGTGTGACCGAAGGGGGTCCGTGTGTGTGACCGAAGATGCCAGATAGGTAAGTAATGATGCCGATAGCCTTGCTTACCCCCTGCAATGTACACAGAGGCAGTGATCCTGTTGGATACTTGGAACAAGCTAAGTATGCACCCCTTTGCTACCCCTATTCCCGCTCATTCCTTATTGCCTCCTTTTTTAATAACACATTGAGACCTCTCCCTGATAAGGATCTCACATGCTTCCTTTCTTCTCCCTGTCTCCAAACTAGGGAGATTTCTCCTGCAGGGTACATGGCAAAATAGTCAGCCATTACTTTTTCTATAGCCCTGACTTGGCAGCTGCATGGCCACCCCTGCTAATGGTGTAACTTTCATTGCCACGTGGTCTGCATGGTCACTGCTCCCCTGTGCCTCCTAAACGCTGGACTTTTTCTTTTGGCCCTTATATTGGTCTACCCGCTGAGTGGTACTAATCAAACAAGCTTTTTCCAAATGCAGTCCCTGTACTTCCCCTATCTGAGTAGGACCTTTTGGTGCAATTAATCCTTCTGGTCTCTCCCTTAACCAGGCAACCTCTTTATGTGGCGATGCTTTCTTTAAAAACCGCTGGGTTCAGTCTTGCAGCCTTAAAGGGGTATTCCAGGCCAAAACTTTTTTTTATATATCAACTGGCTCCGGAAAGTTAAACAGATTTGCAAATTACTTCTATTAAAAAATCTTAATCCTTCCAATAGTTATTAGCTTCTGAAGTTGAGTTGCTGTTTTCTGTCTAACTGCTCTCTGATGACTCACGTCCCGGGAGCTCTGCAGTTCCTATGGGGATATTCTCCCATCATGCACAGCTCCCGGGACATGACATCATCATTGAGCAGTTAGACAGAAAACTTCAGAAGCTAATAACTATTGGAAGGATTAAGATTTTTTAATAGAAGTAATTTACAAATCTATACTGTAGCGTATAGATGAGTAGTTCGGCACTGCTAATTTCTGAACCTGAAAGCGCGTGGACACTAAGTCGCTGTAGCGGAATGGGGATACGGTGGTGCTCGGACTCACGTAGAATATACCATCAGTGCATAAGAAGACAAAGAAAAGTCGGCACTCACCGGGTTTCCAATTCAGCAGATTTTATTGCACGTTGCTCACAGCCGTAGTACAATTCTAGGGGAGACGACGAATGGTACAAGGGGGGTACCACAGAGAGGCGACACCTGTGTTTCGCACTTAGTAGTGCTTCAACGGGCCTAACTCTTTACCGGAACATGTCATCTTCTTGTACAGGTGAGTTTAGTAATTGGACCTATCACCATCTAACACACCTTGTGACGTTAAAAGAAGGGGAGGAGGTTGCTTAGTTAAGCTTGTTCCTACTTAGATCTAGCTCATTGTTCAGACTGCCAGGACTAATATCGTAAAAAACACTCTTAGAAGCAAACTGAGACATCAACTTTAGACGCAACGGGAGTCTTAGGGCTTAATGATAAAGTTGATGTCTCAGTTTGCTTCTAAGAGTGTTTTTTTACGATACTAGTCCTGGCAGTCTGAACAATGAGCTAGATCTAAGTAGGAACAAGCTTAACTAAGCAACCTCCTCCCCTTCTTTTAACGTCACAAGGTGTGTTAGATGGTGATAGGTCCAATTACTAAACTCACCTGTATAAGAAGATGACATGTTCCGGTAAAGAGTTAGGCCCGTTGAAGCACTACTAAGTGCGAAACACAGGTGTCGCCTCTCTGTGGTACCCCCCTTGTACCATTCGTCGTCTCCCCTAGAATTGTACTACGGCTGTGAGCAACGTGCAATAAAATCTGCTGAATTGGAAACCCGGTGAGTGCCGACTTTTCTTTGTCTTCTTATGCACTAATTTACAAATCTGTTTAACTTTCCGGAGCCAGTTGATATATATATAAAAAAGGTTTTGCCTGGAATACCCCTTTAAATTTAAGGGTAGGCATGATTCTTTAGTTTCTTCCTTTGAAGTATCACTAACAAAGCACTCTCTCTGCCTTCAGGGTAGATATGCCATTTTCTTGTCTTCGCATTGTTGGCTTCTTCAGATTTTAAATTCTCTTTCATAGGCCCCCTCCTTGCTGCCTCTTTTTTCCAGGGTCCAGAGCTGGACTGTTTGTTCACTAGTTGACCACACCCTTTCTGGGGTCCATTTTCTCAGCCCTAAGAAATGTGTTTTGCAGACTTGCCATTCACTCATGTTATGTCTGCAATAGCTGCAGGCTCCAGCCCTGTCAATTTGGCCTATGTGATTGGCTTCTAGGCTTTTTTTCTTGGGATTGTCCTCATGCCCCGAGCCTCATCCTGTCTATCGGATTTCAGAATTTCATAGTCTGACTGGAATAAGTGAGGATGGTGGTTGAGCCATCAGGATTTCCTGAGCTCTGCGTTCGATTCTCTACAGCCCCCCAAGTTCCCAGGTTGCACTGGATACATTGAATTTTCAGGTATCTCCCTGGTTGTACTTACCATGGTCATGACAGATCTCCTGTTCTTTTTAGGGACAGTCTCCAAAAATAAAATAAATAAATAAAAACCTTTCTATTCACTTGCACACCTGCCCTTTTTTTTATCTAGAGGGATAATCCTCCTGGCCAGGGTATTCCACCATGACCTCTTCCTAGGTATCCTTCCCCTGGGAGGTCTTCCCCTGCTCTTAGTGCCTCTTTTTCTCACTTTATCAGGTGATTTACTCTCTGCTTCACATAATGATGCTCTTCTTCCTCTCCAATGGGGCAGCCTTGCCATAACTGACACTCTCCTTCTTGGGTTTTTTCCTACCATACTATTTTGGACATGTGCCTGTCTCCTCATGGTGACCCGGCGCTCAGACTTGACCAAGACCCTGTTGTAGGCTTAGATTAACTTTTTTCAGCAGCCCACATCTTACATATTCCTCCTAGAATTAAATATGTTTTTTTAATTTTTTTTATTGTAACCACCACTCCCTTTGCAGTAGTCTTATGTGTGTGAGCTTCTCTCTCTGAATTCTGGGCAGGTGGTCTTTTGGTGCTTGCTTCTGCATCCTATTGGAGTTTCAGTTGGCATTTTGTTTGCTGTTCTTTATCTGGTTCCGTTTCCTTTTCCCATGCCAGGGAATGTCCTTTACACCATCTTGGATGTTCAACTTCTTCAGTCCAACCTCCCTCGTTTCTCCCCCAATGTTTGTAGAAGGGGTATAGCCTGTGCAGGAAGAGTTTACACTTTCTTACTTATTGTCGCCTCCTAGTGAGAAAAGGATTTTATTAGAAAGAACAAAAAACTAAACAAAACATTTTTGTGTACTAATATATAGTAGCTAATGTGGAATGTATTAAATGTAGAATCCTGCACTTACTACTTGCCACTAGTGTTAAAAAATCTTTTTTCTTAGGTACACTAAGTTTCATTTTGTCCAGCATAATAAAATGATGCATAGAGATTCGGAGCCGATGAATGCAGGTAAGCTTGCAATATTATTTGTATATGTATTATATTAAGGTGGATCTGTCATTTCTCCTATCCTAACCTGTCTGAGGACAGCATAGGGCTAATGGTGGGATGCTCAGAGATATTTACTTCTGTTTGTTTCAGTATTTCCATGTGTAAACTTTTAAATGCTGCCAAATTTATTAAAGAGCTACTCCAACAAGCCATGCAGGTTTGGAGGGTGACTGAAAGTCTCCATTCTTTCACTAGCATCACCTCATATCATCCCCTCTAGCACAACGCAAGTTTTCCTCATCTTATGGGTTCAATAGATTCGCAGTTTTGGATAATGGCTGGGGTGCAGACTTTAGAACATGTCTATGACGATAGTGTCCTGTAGTCCTTTTTACAACTTCACATGGAATCCAGTATACCTAGGAAGGGCTTTCTTAGACAACTGAGGTACGCACTTAATGGGCAATTTCCATCAGCTAGATCTTCCATCTCGGACTATCCATTGATATGGGTTTAAAAATCAGTGAGTTCAAAGGGTCCATTCTATTTACTCACCTCATCCAAGCCAAGATTTCTATATCTCCCTTACCATCTGAACCATACTGGAAGTCCTATATACCTTCCCTGAAAGGTGATGATTGAGAGAACATGATGTCCTCACATACCTTTGTTTCACTTGCTGTAATAACAAATTAATCCAACTATTCCTTTATTAATTCTAGCTATAAAAGCCTCATTAGACCACATAAAATGGGGTTTTCAGCATTAAATGCTTGCCATTCTTACTACTTCTTGCTCTCCTCTTGACACAAAGAGGGGCCCACTCAGCTAAGGAGTACTGTGTCAAACTGGAAAGAACTACACAACTTCCTCCAAGACAACAGCTGTTACTGGAAGCCTTGAGACTTTTAAAGGCAATTTATTATCAGCATCAGCCAAACTAACCTGTTGGTACAGACTTATATTGCGGGTGATGCTGATTACAATGGTCTTTACCATTTTTTTATTTGTGTCTCCATTGCTTTGCTGTGCCTGAAAATGTTACTATGTAAATAAGGTGTCTTGGTGCATTCTGGGCATTTACTAGGCCAGAGTGCACCATCTGGCTCACATCTTTCATGTTAATACCCTTTTCATGCATATTCACGTTCCTGTGAGATCTTTCTTGCGAGCAGAGAGATCTTATATACTGTTGTTAGTGATAACCGCATGCACATTAAAATGTAAACGTTTAAATTACACAAGTCGCCAAATGGTACCGACCTGTGATCTTATGTATTTACAGAAGAGTCAAACAGATAATAGAATAGAGGGGTGAAGATATTAAAGGGGTATGTATTCCAGGCCAAAACTTTTTTTATATATCAACTGGCTCCGGAAAGTTAAACAAATTTGTAAATTACTTCTATTAAAAAATCTTAATCCTTCCAATAGTTATTAACTTCTGAAGTTGAGTTGTGGTTTTCTGTCTAACTGCTCTCTGATGACTCATGTCCTGGGAGCTGTGCAGTTCCTATGGGGATATTCTCCCTTCATGCACAGCTCCCGGGACGTGACATCATCATTGAGCAGTTAGACAGAAAAATTCAGAAGCTAATAACTATTGGAAGGATTAAGATTTTTTAATAGAAGTAATTTACAAATCCGTTTAACTTTCCAGAGCCAGTTGATATATATAAAAAAAAGGTTTTGCCTGGAATACCCCTTTAACCCCTTAAGGACGCAGGACGTAAATGTACGTCCTGGTGCGGTGGTACTTAACGCACCAGGACGTACATTTACGCCTTAAGCATAACCGCGGGCATCGGAGCGATGCCCGTGTCATGCGCGGCTGATCCCGGCTGCTGATCGCGGGCGTCCGCCATTAACCCCTCAGGAGCCGGGATCAATACTGTATTGATCCCGGCATCTGCGGCAGTACGCGATTTGAATGAATGATCGGATCGCCCGCAGCGCTGCTGCGGGGATCCGATCATTCATAATGCCGCACGGAGGTCCCCTCTCCTTCCTCCGTACATTTTATTTAAAAAAAATTATAAAAAATGTATTAAAAGTTTTTTATATGCAAATGTGGTATCAAAAAAACCCATAAATTTTTACCATAAATTGTACGGCGTGAAAACGAAACCTTCCAAAATTAGCAAAATTGCGTTTTTCGTTTTAATTTCCCCACAAAAATAGAGTTTTTTGGTTGCGCCATACATTTTATGATATAATAAATGATGTCATTACAAAGGACAACTGGTCGCGCAAAAAACAAGCCCTCATACTAGTCTGTGGATGAAAATATAAAAGAGTTATGATTTTTAGAAGGCGAGGAGGAAAAAATGAAAACGTAAAAATTAAATTGTCTGAGTCCTTAAGGCCAAAATGGGCTGAGTCCTTAAGGGGTTAAGTTGCAGTATTAAACACAAGCTATGTGATAGTTGTGTATCTTATTAGTGGTTTATTACTTTTGGGCTGCCCTTACAGTTTGATATTCTTTTTCTATATCTATGATTGTCTTGTAATCTAGAATATATGATAATTGGCTTCTCCCAGGTCCAAGGAGTTTTACTCGATTATACAGAGTATTATTTTGGTGTGTAAACATCACTCATGGCCACTAGATGGTGGCACCTCCTAAATTAAATATTTAGACTATGGAATACAGGGTAATGAATATACTGATCATCGGTCTGTTCCTAAGTGTTATTTCTTTCTGTAGCTATACCTAATGCCATAATTGTGCATTGGGATTCATGCCAAAATCATCTCATGTACCTCCTGGGCAAACAGACAAAGGACAAAACAGGTAAATACTCAAATTAAGGTAAATACATTTCTGTATTCATTATAAGTAAAATGTAAAGTTAAATCTTATTAGTCTGGCAGAATCATTTGTAACTATGCAATACTGAATGTTGTCTTATGTTCATAGCCAGCTGTATATACTATTCCTGTTTTGGTTAGACTTGGTTTCCACACAGGTTTTTTCTGGCATTTTTGGGAAAACAACCACTTCAGTTTTTGAGCCAAAGTCAGAAGTGTATTCAAAAGGCATGGGAAATATAAGACAAGGACCTAAACTTCTCCTTCCTACTGGATGTTTTAAAAAAAAAAAAATGCCAGAAAAAAACCTGTGTGGAAACCTAGCCTTACAAAGGCAAAAACCTGAGCTAAGTATATTGCACAACCAAACAATACAATAGACTACAATTACTGCACATAAAAAACCTGTGAGATGCCGCAAAAAAAAAAAAAAAAACAACAACTAAACTGTTGTGTTACTCAGTACTTAATCGTGATCATGTACATATTATTTTTATGTATCTACCACTGATATTTCACAAAAAATAGCATATTACAGCTGCCCAATGCCTTTTTCATCTTCCCCAAAGCGAAGGGGTGTGTCCATCTCTTGCCTGTACTGTGATGACTCCTCTCCCTACCTTACTCTGCTGACTAACTGCTCTCAGGAGTGAGCCTGGCAGTCCTGCTCTATAACCCTTTCTCCTCTGGTTTTATGCTGTACACACACACACACACACACACACACCATGATTATTGGAGATTGCCTGTACTCTACCACCTAAAACAATATGTTGAGTGTATAACTTACAACTTCCTAAATAGTGCAAATGTTTAGTGCTAAAATACAGTGGTTTTTAATGCATACATTTTCTGTTCCTATGTCATTCACGTGTGTCATCCTTTGGCAGTCCTGTTTGGATAACTAGTTTTACAGCAGTGTTGTCTTCAGCTGTGTGCCTACCACTTTTCAAAACTAAAACTCCCAGCATGCCCAGATATGCTTTGACTGTCCAGGCATGCTTGGAGTTGTAGTTTAGCAACAGCTGGAGGCACATGATTGGTAAAACTCAGTGTTAGAGCAGTGTTGCTGCAGGCTGTGTTCCTCCTTCAGCCTTGTCAATCAGCCATCTCATGTCCATGACCCTTGGACACGCTCATGCTGCTGTGGGACTCAATAGTGTCCCAGGAGGTATAAGGACCCCTAGTGGTGGGATTTTCAAAGGCGGTTTTATTTAACCCCTTTACTCAATAGCCTGTTTTAACCTTAAAGGAAAACTGTCACATATTTTCTCCCACACTATCCACCGGTATTGGTGGATAGTGTGGGAGACGCTGATTAAAACGAGCCCTACCTTGGTCTGATCCGCGCCGCCGTTGGCCGCACTTGTAGTTCTAAACTCTGTACAGTGTTTGGATAACTAGTTTTACAGCAGTGTTGTCTTCAGCTGTGTGCCTACCACTTTTCAAAACTAAAACTCCCAGCATGCCCAGATATGCTTTGACTGTCCAGGCATGCTTGGAGTTGTAGTTTAGCAACAGCTGGAGGCACATGATTGGTAAAACTCAGTGTTAGAGCAGTGTTGCTGCAGGCTGTGTTCCTCCTTCAGCCTTGTCAATCAGCCATCTCATGTCCATGACCCTTGGACACGCTCATGCTGCTGTGGGACTCAATAGTGTCCCAGGAGGTATAAGGACCCCTAGTGGTGGGATTTTCAAAGGCAGTTTTATTTAACCCCTTTACTCAATAGCCTGTTTTAACCTTAAAGGAAAACTGTCACATATTTTCTCCCACACTATCCACCGGTATTGGTGGATAGTGTGGGAGACGCTGATTAAAACGAGCCCTACCTTGGTCTGATCCGCGCCGCCGTTGGCCGCACTTGTGTATATCCGGCTGTAACTGGCAAAGGCGGCGCTTCTGCGGGCTAACTGACACTGACGTCAGCGCCGCTCATGAATATTCATTCCTCCTGTTCTCCCTCTCTTCGCCGCTCCTAACCAGAGGGAGGGATAAATAT
Source organism: Hyla sarda (assembly GCF_029499605.1). Lineage (NCBI taxonomy): Eukaryota > Metazoa > Chordata > Amphibia > Anura > Hylidae > Hyla > Hyla sarda. Next base: position 121,335,296 of record NC_079192.1, read on the forward strand.
TCATGAGCGGCGCTGACGTCAGTGTCAGTTAGCCCGCAGAAGCCTCGCCTGTGCCAGTTACAGCAGGATATACACATCTGTACTCCATTGAATTATGCCTATGTCTGTCATAGACATAGGATAGATCAGTCACTACCTTAGGTAAAGACTGATCTGTTGCCATCGGAGGCTACTGTCAATCCTCCGGTTGCCATTGCAACCATCGGTGCTCTGCTTTCACTTTGCAGAGCGCCGATCGGTGACAGAGGGAGCTCCCTCCCTCTGTTACCCTAATAGACGCTGCGGTCACAGTGACCACAGCGTCTGCAGGGTTAATTCAGGATCATAGCGGCCCGCGGGTGGACTCCTCCGATGAGGCCCCCTCACCACCGATCGCTTTACTGTGTGGGAGGAGGAGAGTGGGAAGGAGGAGACCCCCGCCAGATCCCTGCTATTCGTCCGTCTGTACTGATGGACCAATAGCAGCGATCGCCGGCCGGGGACCGCTGTGATTGGTCCCTGGCTGGCTTCAGGGAGGCTCGGCTATGCAGCACATCCGAGCTCAATAAACTATCACAGCGCCCGGCGGCGCTGTGACATTTTACTCTCATCAGGTACATGTTTGTGGTGTTGCAGGAAGTCATCCCTAATCACCATGTACATGTACCTGATTTTGCGGGAAGGGGGTCAATAAAATGTGAATTTTTTATTTATTTGTATGTTTATTTATCTTTTCCTTATTCCTCCCAACCCTCCCACTTCACCGGATGGAGAAAAAAAGAAAAAAAAAGGGAAACACACCTAGCATTAATACCTTACATAAATCAATTTGTGGCCAAATTCCCCATACTTTTTGGAACTTCACTATGTGATTTTTTTTTTTTTTTTTTTTTAAAGAAGTATATTAGAAAAACTATTGTTTTGCCAAGATGTACGACATATAAAAAGCTGTATCTGACAGTGCCCATTTAAGAGAAAAGGTAAAATCAGTATTTGGAAGAACATATCCCATAAACCTCACAACTAAAACCCATGTATGAATTCAGGTTGCTGTGACAAGTATTTGTGCACATGCCAGCCTAGCAGAATTTTCAAACTATGAAGTCCTGGCTATAAGGATTCTACCTAAAACGGAAAGTTTTTTTTCTTGATGATATGGATATAATGTGCTTATTGGCAAGCTGGGTCAAGCCAATTGGATTGATGTCAGCGTTTGCACCAATGCAGTTATATATACAGTGGTCCCTCAACATACGATGGTAATTCGTTCCAAACGACCCATCATTTGTCGAATACATCGTATGTTGAGGGATTCGTGCAATGTAAAGTATAGGATATTATACTCACCTGTCCCCACCGCTCCGGACCGCGTCCTCACCACTCCCGATGCTGTCCCAGGGGCTCCCGATGCTGTCCCGCTGCTCCGGCGTCTTCTTCGGGATCCTCCGGCTTCTTCTGCATCTTCTCCGGTGTTCGGGCCTCGCTTTCTGGTGACGTTATTACGTTGCGGCGCCGGGACGGCGTGGGCAGCGATGTAATAACGGTGCCGGAAAGCGAGGCCCGGACCCCGGAGAAGCTGCAGAATGCGCCGGAGGATCGCGAAGTGGACCCGGAGCAGCGGGGATAGGTAAGTGAACCTGTCCGGGATGCTTAAACTGCTATCCGACAGCAGCTTAAGCATTTTGCGCTGTCGGATAGTAGTTAATGCGATGGCCCCGACATATAAAAGCATTGTATGTCGATGCTGACATCGACATGCGATGGCCTCTGAGAGGCCATCATATGTCGATTTGATCATATGTCGGGGCCATCGCATGTCGGGGGGTTACTGTATTGTTCTATATTTTTTATATTTGCTTTGGGTGAAACCTATACTACAGTTCCTAAAATGGACAGCAGAATTCAGCAGAGAGCACTGTGGTCATGACATCTGAGAAATCTAAAAAGTAAAGCATTTCCTCTGTAGTAATTAACCCCTAAAAAGTACTGGAAGGATTAAGATTTTTTTATAGAAGTAATTTACAAATCTGTTTAACTTTCTGGCACCAGTTGATTAAAAAAAAAAAAAAAAAAAAAAAAAAGTTTTCCACTGCAGTACCCTTTAAATTGCTACATGTTTTCATGATATCATTTTGTTTTATAGATGGTGATATAAAACCTGATGTAGTGTGGCCATGTGCAGCTCCTATAAGAATCTCAGCAGTCAGTTCTTGCTCCGCATACTTTGCTTTTGGCCTTGAAGATGAAACACTTTCACTTTGGGATATGAAGTATTCTGGTGGGTGCCTATGCTTGTCTGTCGCATGTTCTTTATGTTATTTGACTCGTATTGTTATACTTTTATGTTGGGAACATTCTTCTCTCCCAGGATTTCCAATGGGTGTTGTTGTCCTGCCAGAGGGAAAATCCATTGATAATATTCATTTCTTGGAGCATGTCACTTCTAATGGAGATCCTCCAGCTGTACCCAGAGCCCAGGTGCTGGTGTGGTGTACTGATAAGTCTCTCTACCTTGTGACTGTGGCAGGGGGAAAGGAGTCCAGCCTTGTTCTTCTCCATGACAGGTGAGACTTCCCCAACTAGATTACTGTTCTGGTCTATAAATGCAATATATTATTCCTGTGAATGGTACAGTGAGCCAATGCTACACTATGACCATACATGCATGTTCAAAGCTACAGAATCTGTCCAACCTTTTACCTTTAGCATTGGGCAAAGTTTACACATTGTGAATTGAAAACAAAGATACTGCAGTAAAATAGATACAAAAAGTGCACACATAAAATAGATATAAAAAGCTGCAACAATTCCAACACTGGAATAACTGCAGTTTTTTAAAACAATGCGTGCACTGACGGCTAAATATATATATTGCCTCTTTTTATAACTGTTGTACTGCAGTATTTGTGTTTTCATTTTAACAATGTGTGAACCAAGCCTTAGTCCATTATTAAAGGGGTATTCCAGAAAAAAAACTTTTTTTATATATCAACTGGTCCAGAAAATTAAACAGATTTGTAAATGACTTCTATTAAAAAATCTTAATCCTTTCAACAATTGTCAGCTGCTGAAGTTGAATTGGTCTTTTCTGTCTGGCAACAGTGCTCGATGCTGACATCTCTGCTTGTCTCGGGAACTGCACAGAGTAGAAGAGGTTTGCTATGGGGATTTGCTTCTACTCTGGACAGTTCCCGAGACACGTGTCATCAGAGAGTACTTAGACAGAAAAGAACAATTCAACTTCAGCAACTCATAAATACTGAAAGGATTAAGATTTTTTAATAGAAGTAATAAACAAATCTGTTTACCTTTCTGGAGCCAGTTGATATATATAAAAAGTTTTTTTCCTGGATAACCCCTTTAAGGGGGTACTACCGTGCTGACAACTTATCCCCTATCTAAAGGATAGGGGATAAGTTGCCTGATCGCGCGGGGTCCCGCCGCTGGGGACCCCTGCGATCTCGCACGCAGCACCCCGCTCTCATCAGGCCTCATCACGAACATCCGCTCCGGGTCTGATGACAGGACCGATCACGGGCTGGAGTATGTCTCGCTCCCTGCCATAGACTTGCATTGAGGGGCGGAGCGTGACGTCACACGTCACCGACCCCGTCATCAGACCCGGAGCGGATGTTCGTGATGAGGCCTGATGAGAGCGGGGTGCTGCGTGCGAGATTGCGGGGGTCCCCAGCGGCGGGACCCCACGTGATCAGGCAACTTATCCCCTATCCTTTAGATAGGGGATAAGTTGTCAGTATGATAGTACCCCTTTAAGTCTACTAGTTGTTGATAAGTTGATTACGTTTTATTTAATAATTACTGGTTGTGTGGTTGCTTCTAGCTCATTTTATAATGTATTCTATGGGAACAATGCATGACATTGTGCATTACATTATTATTATTATTATTCCTGAAAAGGGGGTCACCTTTTATATTTTAATACTAGTAGGTTATTGAGAAAACATAATGGAGTTAATCTGGACCGTATATAGGAGTGTAGAATATATATGTACAGCTAATACAGCATCTTCCACTCTTGTCTTTTCTTTTTCATAGTGCCGGCTCTTCTGATGAACGGATAAGTGCAGTGGCCCCAGTCCCCTCACTTCCTAATAGTGTGAGTTTTACTTTATTACCTCTAATCTGTCATCTGAAGTTATGCACACATCCATGTGTTTATCTGATCTTTGTGCCTAGGATCTCACATTACTTCACCATGGATTCTGTGTTTCTGTCTTTTTCTGTTACTGCCCCTACCCCATCAATATTGTCTTAGTATTCCACCCATGTTTGCTTATATCTCACATGGAATGTGACGGAATCTGGTCTTCTTCCTATGTTTACCTATGAATTTCAATAAATATTGGTATTTACCTTTGTGCTTTGTAAACCTGAATGTCATATTCTGATGTTTTTCCATTTTATCTGATTCATTTCCCATCCTCAATCGATATCTGAATGTCATATCCCTGGGCTTCATGTTTAACTGTATCCCATGTATGTTTCTTCCAATACATACCAGCTTCCTATACCATTGTAACCTGTGTCCATAAATTTATACTCGGTCTAATGCATTAATACTACTATTGATATAAGTGGGACAGTACCCATAGGGATAGTTGGTCAGTTGGTTCCTATGGGCAATTTCCCCACTTTTTTTTACTATTAAATAAATAAGGTCTAGTGTGTAAATGTATTGTGCTTGTGTATGGACAGGCAATATGCTTCCGCAGTGTTTGACCCTGTGCCCTTGCAGCATTGGTTCCAAATCTGACCATGCACAATATAAGAGTATTTGTGTCTGTGTCTTTTTGTATGCATGTGTTTGCTGGGAGTATATATTTGATACACACTGAGAGATTAATAGACTTCCTATGAAATTGTCCCTAGATTGTGTTTAATAGGGAAATCTCTTACATCAGACTCAATGGGTTCATAATGTGAAGACAGTTCCTACAGGCTATGTTCTGACAGTTTTTCTAAGCAACATGAAATACATTATACATAAATATAATTAAGTTAAAAATAATTGATGGCCTTATCCACAAGATAGGCCATCAATGGCCGCTTGGCTGTATGTCTTAACTACGGTGCCCAGATGTAAACCGTGTGTGGAGCCGAAAACTTTGGTTCTGTACAGTGTGTAGTGGCCATACTGGGTCACTGCAGCGAAGTTTCCATTGAAGTGAATGGGAGTTGCACTACAATAACCGGACCCACCACACTATGGAGCCAAGGCTTCCAGTTCTGAGGTATTTAAACTCAGGCACCACGACTGTCTCTTAACAGGTGATCAGCAGGGGTGTTGGGTGTCAGAACTTCCCTGTTCAGCTATTAACGCCCTATTTTGTGGATAAGCTTTAAAGGGGTATTCCAGGGAAAAAACTTTTTGTTTTATATCAACTGGCTCCAGAAAGTTAAACAGATTTGTAAATTACTTCCATTAACAAATCTTAATCCCTCCAATAATTATTAGCTGCTGAAGTTGAGTTGTGCTCTCTGTTGACATCTCTGCTTGTCTCGGGAACTGGACAGAGTAGAAGAAGTTTGCTATGGGGATTTGCTTCTACTCTGGACAGTTCCCGAGACAGGTGTCATCAGAGAGCACTTAGATAGAAAAGAACAACTCAACTTCAGCAGCTCATAAGTACTGAAAGGAATAAGATTTTTTAATAGAAGTAATTTACTAATCTGTTTAACTTTCTGGACCCATGACATACATGTACGTCATGGGTCGGCTCCCATTCTATAACGCGGGGCCATGCCATACATGTTCGTCATAGTGGGTCAGGCTCGGCACCTAGCAACGGCGCTATTAACCCTTTAGACGCGGCATTCAAAGTTGATCACTGCATCTAAAGTGAAAGTTAATAAATGCCGGTTAGCTCAGGGGGCTGCGGGATCACCTCGGTGAAATCGCTGCATCCCGAACAGCTGTTGGACACGAGGAGGGTCCCCTACCTTCCTCCTCACTGTCCGATCGCCGAATGACTGCTCAGTGCCTGAGATCCAGGCATGAGCAGTCAAGCGGCAGAATCATTGAGCAATGTTATCCTATGGGAGAACAATGCTCAATGTAAAAGATCAGTATGTGCAGTGTTATAATTAATAAAAGTTAATAAAGATCATTTAACCCCTTCCCTAATAAAAGTAAGAATCACCCCCCTTTTCGCATAAAAAAAAAAAAAACAGTGTAAATAAAAATAAACATATGTGGTATCTCTGCATGCGTAAATGTCCGAATTATAAAAATATATCATTAATTAAACCGCACGGTTAATGGCGTACGCACAAAAAAATTCCAAAGTCCAAAATAGCGTATTTTTGGTCACTTTTTATATCATGAAAAAAATTAATAAAAAGCGATCAAAAAGTCCAATCAGTACAAAAATGGAACCGCTAAAAACTTCAGATCACAGTGCAAAAAATTAGCCCTCATACCGCCCCTACGCGGAAAAATAAAAAAAGTTATAGGGGTCAGAAAATGACAATTTTAAACGTATACATTTTCCTGCATGTAGTATGACAAAATCAAACCTATATAAGTAGGGAATCATTTTAATCGTATGGGCCTACAGAATAAAGGGAGTAAAATGTATTGCGTAGAAACGGAAGCCCCCAAAAGTTAAAACATTTTTTTTTTCTACAATTTTGTCGCACAATGATTATTTTTCTTCTGTTTCGCCGTAGATTTTTGGGTAAAATGACAGATGTCATTACAAAGTAGAATTGGTGGCGCAAAAAATAAGCCATCATATGGATTTTTAGGTGCAAAATTGAAAGAGTTATGGTTTTTTAAAGGTAAGGAGGAAAAATGAAAGTACAAAAATGGAACAACCCTGGGTCATGAAATTATTTTTCCCTGGAAAACCCATTTTTTCATTTTTATTGTTTATTGTTTCTGAAATGCAAACTAAAGCACCTTTCTAAATAGTCTTCATTAGACATTTCCTACCATTTAGCTGCTACTCAAAGAAAAATAGGGGTAAATTCGTCAGATGGGCTTTCTACTCCCTCTGTGTTATAGATAGCTTCATGCCTACATACCAGCTCAAACCGTGGACAGAGAGGGGACCTTGGAGGACAACTTACACAGACTGGAGAAACAGAGGAGAGCTCACAAAAGATAGTTTACGACAAAGAATTATATAGGCACTGTTATGTAAGAACAATGTAAGTATGGACAGAAAATAGAGCTCATACAGCACAGTGTAGAGGCTGTACAAGTAAAAGTAAGCAACATATTTAATGAAGACCTATGGAGAAAACATGTTCTGCACCATCATAACTTAAAATCAAGCATAAAAATTTGGCTTTTCAAATGTGTCCATAGCCTTTAGATAAAATGTGGCAGCATTAGATTTTGTACATTGGGGGAGATTGATCAAAACCTGTGCAAAGGAAAAGTTGTACAGTTGCCCATAGCAACCAATCAGCTCATTTCTTTCATTTTTAACAAGGCCTCTGCAAATTGAAAGAAGGGATCTGATTGGTTGCTATGGGCAACTTTTCCTTTGCACAGGTTTTGATAAATCTCCCCCATTATGTTTAAGATATATTACAATATGTCTATTGGCAATCTACCATTATATTTTCTAGGTGCTTATATTTTACCGCAGCGGAATGGTAAAGCTTATGGACGTTGGTGAACGACAACTGATTTGCCAGTTTGGTCTCCCTTTTCCCTATAAAGTAGCTTTTCCCTGGCAACCAGTGTATGTTCTTGATGCAGTAAACCACTGTCTTTTTCTTAAAGGTAGGTAATGGTCACAAACATTGGATAGCTTATACTTATAGTGCTGAAATTTCATTTTTATAGAACATTCTTGTATTTTTCTCTGTTCCTTATTCACTTAGATATAAGATTATGGTTTTAAAGTGGGGCTGTCCAGGATTGGAAAAACATAATTGTTTTCTTTCAGAAACAGTGCCACACTTGTTCAAAAGTTGTATGTGGTATTGCAGCTGAACCCTATTCACTTCAATGAAGCTTGAGCTGCAATAAAAGGCACCACCTGTGGACAGATGTCGTACTGTTTTTAGAAGAAATACTATATTTTTCTAATCCTGGGTAGCAACGCATTTAAAGACTCTATTTTGAGTCCTCTTATTACTGTAGAGAATGACATTGACTTTTATTAACATACCAAGTCTAGTGTCACGTTCAAAATGACTTCTTATTTTACCTTTGTATAACACATTTCTATAGTTAAGAAATATGATTTTCTTTCAAATGAAACCTTTTGAGCTTCATTTCAAAATTTCCCTAAGAGACTCATCCTGAATGTTTGCTTCAGTCTATACAATCACTCTGCACAATTACAGTCCCATGTTATCTTATGTACAAGGCAATTTACTCTGCACACATTCAGTACTAAAGAGAGTGCAAAAGATGTAATTTTATACACATTTTACAATGGTTGTTTATGCAGATGTTTTTATCACAACAGCTTCTGATATACAGGTTAAGACTAATGAATGTCATCACTTCAGTATTCATAAGTATCATAAATATGTATCATAAACAATAGTTCACACTGAGGAGATTCGGAGTGCACCCTTTGCCGATTGAATCAGTCAGCACTAGGACCACAAAGACATTATCGTATCATAGACCGCAATATATTCGGGGCATATTCTGCCTAAAGAATGAAAATCCGTAGTGTGGACTGTGCACCTGAATTCCATTGACAGCAATGGGATTCTGCAGCATCAAAATTTCTAAGCGCAATTTCTAAGTGGAAGTTTTATATTTTATTCTACTGCTTACATAACAAAATGTGTAAAAGTGATGGGTATGAAGACTATCTAAATGTGTCGTATATGTATTTTAAAAGTGTTTTGAGAATAGCGATGTCAAATATGTGCAAAGTAATTCATGGTTCTGTCAATGAACTGCAGCTCTCCAGTGCCAGCAGCACTCATGCAGCCCCAGACCATGACACTCCCACCACCATGCTTGACTGTAGGTAGCATACTTGTCTTTGTACTCCTCACCTGGTTGCCGCCACACACACTTGACATCATCTGAACTAAATAAGTTTATCTTGGTTTCATTGGACTACAGGATATGGTTCCAGTAATCCATGTCCTTAGTCTGCTTGTCTTCAGCAAACTGTTTGTGGGATTTCTTGTGGTTCAGCCCAATTTGATGCAGTGTGTGGGGTATAGTCAGCCAGGAAAGGTACCAGGTTCTGTAGCGCAATCCACCACTCAGGCAACAGGTCAGTGTCTCTTCCAGTGTCTCTTGTGGGACAAGGAAGAGACACTGACCTGTTGCCTGAGTGGTGGATTGCGCTACAGAACCTGGTACCTTTCCTGCCTAGCACCAGCACTTGCATCAAATACCTCGGACAGGTTAACCTGCTGCCGATTCCAGGAAGCTGCTCCACCATCACTTTAAACCACGCGCTTATTGCTGTTGTGTCTATATACACAACAGTACAAGGTGAGCGAGACTACTTACTTGTTTTACAGCCTCACCATATACATATTTACATTGTTCCAAACGTATTGCCCTATGAGGAGCTCTGCTCTATCTTTTTCTCCATAGAATACATTCTGGGGTATAGTCAGAGCACGGACATGCTCACCCCACCCCTTTAAGCTCTGCAGCAATGCTGGCAGCACTCATAAGTCTATTTTCAAAAAACAACCTTTGGATATGATGCTGAGCAAGTGCACTCAACTTCTTTGGTCAATCATGGTGAGGGCTGTCTTGAGTAGAACCTGTCCTGTTAAACCGCTGTATGGTTTTGCACATCATACTGCAGCTCTGTTTCAGGGTTTTGGTAATCTTCTTATAGCCTAGGCCATTATTATGCAGAGCAGCAATTTTTTTCAGATGCTCAAAGAGTTCTTTGCCATGAGGTGACATGCTGAACTTCCAGTGACCAGTATTAGAGAGTATGAGAGCGATAATACCAAATTTTAGACCCGATGGGTCCAGCAGCCACCATGAATGACATGACAGCACCATAGTACACTGCACTTCGATCTTTTTGGTCTCTCCCTCATCTTTTGGGATTCCCCTACACTGTAATCCTGACAGCAACAGTGTAATCCTTATTCTTTGGATACCTACTGGTGGTTATCTGGTGGCATACCTAGGTCTTTTGACTTCTATCTTTAGTCCTCTCGGTACCTACGAGTCCGGGTGTTTGGTCCTGGTGCTCCCTGATTGGGACTACATCATTATCAACAGCTCCATATGGTTATTCTCTTGGGTCTTACTACATATGTGCAATATTCTTGCATTCATCAAGCATCTGTCCAATTGGCTGGGATATTATTTGGCCATCTACATAGCCTTATGTTTTGGCTTCATTATTATATTGCATCTGAGTTTGGTATAAGTTTGGAGTTTGGTCCATGTGTACAACATAGTTTTGGATCGTACAAACCCCTGGTGACTGCCTGACTGACTATCCTTGACCCACTGACGCTGTGCTAACCTACCTCTACTTTTATTTGTTGTATCTAATATTTTGTATCGACATCAATTGTGCCCACTAATCATGTCAACTAACATGTATGTGATTATCAATCCTGCTATCTGATTTATCTTTACTGTGTTACCTGTTTGCCCTCCTCTCGTTCCCTGTTGAGCCCCGTCTATTATCGGGTGAAACGCGTTGGTAGAGAGGTTTGCTCATTCAGCATTATTATCATTATATTCTGTTTCCGTTCCCCATCCACACTTAGTTTAGGAGTGTCCACCCTAGATAGGTAGGAACTCTAGTGTAGTCATTCACCTGTACCCTTATCCCCCCCCCCCCATCCCCCACGTTTGTGGTTTGTGTTTAATATTTTAAACGCTCATTTTTGTATATATTGTATGTTGGGCACTTCACTTTTGAGTAAATAATAATTTCTAATATCTAGGTCTGCCTAATTGGTGTGTTTTTTCTACTTCGAATACTCAATTTAGTACACCTAGGGTTTTGCTGTATCATTCTGGTTTTGAGGTACCAGTCATCTATTACCGTTCTAAGTGTTGTCTATATGTTCATTTGAAAAGTTCAAACACTGATTTTTGTGGTGAGGACATAGAAGAGGTTTTCTTCTGATGACTCTTCCATGAAGACCATATTTGTACAAGTATCTCTTCATAGTGGAATAGTGTACCACAACTCCCGTGTCTGCCAGATCTTCCTGGAGGGATTGTGCAGTCAAACGTGGGTTTTGAATTGTTTTTCTCACAATCCTGCAAGATTTTCTGACTGATATTTTTCTTGGTCTTCCAAATCTTGATTTAAAGGGGTTATCCAGGAAAAAAAACTTTTTTTTTTTATATATCAACTGGCTCCAGAAAGATAAACAAATTTGTAAATTACTTCTATTAAAAAATCTTAATCCGTACTTATGAGCTGCTGAAGTTGAGTTGTTCTTTTCTGTCTAAGTGTTCTCTGATGACATCTCGGGAACTGTCCAGAGTAGAAGCAAATCCCCATAGCAAACCTCTTTTACTCTGAGCAGTTCCCGAGACAAGCAGAGATGTCAGCAGAGAGCACTGTTTCCAGACAGAAAAGAACAACTCAACTTCGGCAGCTGATAATTATTGAAAGGATTAAGATGTTTTAATAGAAGTAATTTACAAATCTGTTTAACTTTCTGGAGCCTGTTGATATATAAAAAAAAGTTTATTCCTGGATAACCCCTCTAACTTCCACTGATCCTGTTGACTGCCATTTCTTAATTACATTCCGAACAGAGGATATTGACATCTGAAAACATTTTGCTATCTTCTTATAGCCTTCTCCAGCTTTGTGAGCGTCAACTATTTTCAGTTTCAGATTTCTAGACAACTGCTTAGAAGAACCCATGGTGCTGATTGTTGGGGCAAGGTCAGATGAATCTGGGCATTTAAAACCTTTGAGATTGACATCACCTGGTCTTCCCAGATGATGATTGAGAACAATCCATGACACTGGCAGATCTCAGCTTTGCAAAGGGGGCAGTGCATGCTATAAATTCTGCAGGGTGCCCAAACTTTTGCATACACCATTCTTTTGTTTTCTGTTATTTTGAAAGTGTAAATGATGGACATAAAATCTAACTTTTGTTGACATATTATAAGAATGTCTAATCTGTAATTTGTTGCCTTTTGGAGATTTTTCCATCTTTCCTTGGATTCCTTGGATTGCACATTAATACAAATTTTACCTGGGGTGCCCAAACTTTTGATCCCCACTGTATACAGGCTGTGCACTTACATTGTAGCAGAGTGGCATTTCTTCAGTGTTGTCACATATAATATATTTACAAAAATGTGAGGAGTGAACTCCGTTATGTGTGGTATTGTAGTATTCATAATTGGCCTCATTTACTAAGAGTGTAGGGTTTTTACTAGTGTGAAATGTTGTATCCTCTCTATTTACTATAGGGATCACAGATTTACAAGACCAGCTTTTTCTAGGTGGAAATTTTCAGCCATTTATTCACAAGATTTTCTGTGAATTCAATAGTAAATAGGTCGGGTTGTGAAACCATGCAACTTTTCGATCCTTTGCGACAGACCAAGCCCCCTTTTCGGCTTTTCTCAATGCAATATGTCATGTTAGTTGGATTTTCTTGGTGTACACTGTCACACAGCAATGGCCCTGATTTACTATTGTAAACCCAACATGTTTTGTCGAGTCGTGCATCAGAAATTCTGTCTGCGCCAGGATTTGCGCCAAATTGGAAAAAAACAGACTAACTCTCCATTTTACTGAGAAAACCCAAAAAGGGGCGTGTCCCTGACATTTTCACAAATCCCCAACATATTTAATAAGGTTTCCACAGAAAATGTGGTGGATTTGAGCTGAGCAAAACCCTACAGATCAGAGCATGTGTAAAAAAAAGCAAAATGTAGGGAAAAGTGCTAAATCTAGGGAAACCTTAGTAAATACCATGGAAAAAAATTGGAGGGAATTAAAACCCACAAAAGAAAACTACACTCCACTCTTAGTAAATCAGGGCCAATAACTTGGAAAAACCCAATAAAAACTAGTGGGTTTTAGCTTAGTAAATGAGAGCCACAGTCTTGTGACAATTATAGTTTTGTATTCATTTGCCTTTCTTAACTTTAGAGTCAGTGCAGTCATGGAACATTATGGCCCTGATTTACTAAGAGTGTTGTGTAGGTTTCTTTGTGGGTTTTAATTTCTTACAATTTATTTTCCACAGTATTTACTAAGGTTTGCCTACATTTTCCACTTTCCCTACATTTTGCTTTTTTTACACATGCTCTGATCTGTCTGGGTTTTCCTCAGCTCAAATCCACCACATTTTATCCGCCGCTTTTTCGTATTTTTTTAACCAAAATGGAGAGTTAGTCGGGGTTTTTTCAATTCTGGCACAAATTCTGGAGCAGACAGAATTTCTGGTGCAATGTGACAGAATCTGGTGCACAACCCGATAAAACATGTCGGGTTTGCAATAGTAAATGAGGGCCAATGTTTCACTTACAGAAATGTTTTAGCAAAAAGGAACACCAGGGAGAGCTAGGTTAGAACATATAAAAATTTGGAGATTATATACCTTCTGAGCACTTGATACTTATGTATTATTTCTTACAATTTATCTTTTTTTACTCAGGTTAGCAGACAGCACATATGTGATGATCAACAGTGATCTGCAGTTGCCTTCTATTGTATCTACAATTATTGGATCCAGGACCGGGATCCCTGAGACCGCTTGCACCCATTTACTTCTACTCTGATCTGGGAGTGCTGCTCTACAATTTTGCTATACAGTGGTCCCTCAACATACGATGGTAATTCGTTCCAAACGACCCATCGTTTGTCGAATCCATCGTTTGTCGAATCCATCGTATGTTGAGGGATCCGTGCAATGTAAAGTATAGGAAGCTGTACTCACCTGTCCCCGTCGCTCCAGACCAGGTCCTCACCGCTCCCGATGCTGTCCCAGGGGCTCCCGATGCTGTCCCGCTGCTCCGGTGTCTTCTTCGCGATCCTCCGGTGTCTTGCGCATCTTCTGCAGGGTCCGGGCCTCGCTTTCTGGTGACGTTATTACGCTGCTGCGCCAGCGCGGCGTGCGTAGTGACGTAATAACGACGCCGGAAAGCGAGGCCCGGACCCTGGAGAAGATGCGCAAGACACCGGAGGATCGCGAAGTGGACCCGGAGCAGCGGGAATAGGTAAGCGAACCTGCCAGGGATGCTTAAACGGCTATCCGACAGCAGCTTAAGCATTTTGCGCTGTCGGATAGCAGTTAATGCGATGGCCCCGACATATAAAAGCATCGTATGTCGATGCTGACATCGACATGCGATGGCCTCTGAGAGGCCATCGTATGTCGATTTTATCAAATGTCGGGGCCATCGTAGGTCGGGGGGTTACTGTATATATATATACATACATACACACACACAGAATCCCTGGGACATGAATGAAATCACAGAGTTTTCTAGCAAGGACTCCAATGAAGAAGTAGTCACATTTGTACTTAGGGGTTCCCTTCCTCAATTTGATTGTGTTCTTAGTTTTTAGTGACAGGGACCTGATTATTTCAGTCCCCTATGGCAGTACAGGATGGGCTGTCAATGGGGCAGTATGATCTTGTTCATAGCTCTTTCCAATCCAACCCAGTTCCCACTGCTGCCACCTCTGTCCATGTCAAGACCTGTCCAGAACAGGAAAGGTTTGAATCTGCTATTGGCAGTTCCTGACATGGACAGCGGTGGCAACAGGGAGCACTGTGTCAGACTGAAAAAGAAACAGAGGTAAATTATAAATCTGTATAACTTCCTGGAGAAAAAGAGGATCAGATCCAGCTTTTGTGCAAATAAAAGACTACATTTATTCCAACATGAAAAGAAAGGAACACAGGTAGGTAATGCGTTTCAAACGCTAAAAGTCCTCTTAGTCATACAACAAAGGAAGGAAAAACATGGATATTTATAGGTGGAGCAATCACACCGGGTCACAGGTCATGTGGCCCAGGGATATTAACTCCTTCCAAACTTCATGGTTAACCATTGTAGAATACACATATAATAAAAGCAATAGTATTTATTCAATGCTATCAGAATAAAAAGTATTAAAAAAAAAAAACAATACCTATAAAGAACATCATTAGGAATCAACCTATAAAGGGGTATTAAAGAACATAAATATGCTTGTAAGGAAGTGGAGCGGTTTCATAAGGAGGAAGGATAATAGCAGAACAGGGGAATGATGTCCTGAGCATGACACAGTCCGTGTGATGAAAATTAACCACACCATAATAATGCATATTTCGGACATGGGAATAGTCCAGACATTAGTGCTGTACAAGGGTGATCTAAGGGAAGACAAACGCAGTTTGTCAAAAAGTATATATTAACACTAAAGACCTATAATTTAATAATGTAAATCAACATCCTGGCGTTTGTTCATACCTAGTGGCACCCGAGTGTAGAGTTTTAGAATTCAATAAACCTCCCTATTGAAAAGCTTTTGTTTGTGATCTCCTCCTCTCTTAGATGGGTTCACTCTTTCAACGGCTGAAAATTGTAATGATGTAAAACTGCCCTGATGTATCTCGGCACAATGTTTGGAAACTGCAGATACATTCTTAGAAGAGAAGTGGGGAATGTCAGACAAATGTTTGCGGAGTCTCACTTTTAGTGGATTTATGGTACAGCCGATATATTGCATGCAACAAGTTATGCATGCCACTAAATAGACTACATAGGTGGTATTACAATTAATATACTGTTTAACCGGTTGCCGTCTAAGGACGAGCCGGCTCGTCCTGAGACGGCAACTGTTGTATGGCGCTGGCTCCTGACTCGAGCCTGCGCCATACCGGCCGGCCTGATTCCTGTAACTGGGGGGCAGCTTTAATAGCCAACATGCGGCGATTGCCACAGCCGGTTATTAACCCTTTAGATCGCTGCTGTCAAAGTTGACAGCGGTGTCTAAAGGGACATTTAAACCATCCCTGTTGGACCAGTGGGGTGGATTGCCCCCCTGCAGTGCGATCGCGGGGCAGGCGATCCACTGCTGAGGTAGCCGGAGGGCTTACCTCTCCTCCTGTGCTGGCTGCTGCACTGAGAATGATAGGACCAGGCTTTATCAATCGAGCGCAGGGCACACAGATCAATGTGGTTTTTGAAACCACATTCATCGGTATGAGGAATCAAATGATTCCTCCTGAAAGTCCCCTAAGGGGACTAAAAGTGTAAAAAAAAAAAAAAAAAAAAAAATGTTGAATAAATGTTGATTTTCTAAGTTAAATCACCCCCCTTTTCCCAAATTCCTTATAAAAAATATGTAACCATAATAAAAATAAACATGTGGTATTGCCATGTGCGTAAATGTCCGATCTATAAAAATATATCATTAATTAAACTGCATGGTAAATGGCGTATGCGCAAAAAAATTACAAACTCCAAAATAATTTTGGTCACTTTTTATATCAGTAAAAAATGAATAAAAAGCTATCAAAAAGTCCGATCAATACAAAATGGTACCGCTAAAAACTTCAGATCATGGCGCAAAAATTGAGCCCTCATACTACCCCGTATGCGAAAAATAAAAAAGTTATAGGGGTCAAAAGATGACAATTTTAAACATATTAATTTTCCTGCATGTAGTTATGATTTTTTCCAGAAGTAAGACAAAATCAAACCTATATAAGTAGGGTATCATTTTAATCATATGGACCTACAGAATAATGATAAGGTGTAATTTTTACTGAAAAATTTACTGCGTAGAAATGGAAGCCCCCAAAATTTAAAACATTTAGTTTTTTCTTCTATTTTGTCACACAATGATTATTATAATTTATTTTTTTTTGTTTCCCTGTAGATTTTTGGGTAAAAAGACTGATGTAATTCCAAAGTAGAATTGGTGGCGCAAAAAAAAATGCTCGGTCCTTAAGGGTTTAATCAAATATGTAGTATTATTGACATAAAATGTAGAAGATTTAGTGACATGCATAACTGTGCAGCAAGTGGCTGCATTTATGAGATAACCATGTAGAGGATACAGATCGTGAGCTAAGATACAAACTGGGGGAAACAATTTGGCCATTTGTGGCGGCCCTTTTAGCTACACACCTTTTATCCTGATTTTTTCACAAAGCTAAAATGTGGATCATGGGCATGTAGGTATGAATAATTTTGGAGATGGATGAGAACTCAGTACTATACGAAGTGGTAAACACAATGGGGGATGGGCCAGTATGATTTTTCATTTTAAGTTTGTCGGAACTATTTAATAGTTCCATGTGACTTTTATTGAATACAATATTTCTAGCCCTATCCAATGTGGCTTTCAGGCGGGATTGAATGGCATCTGCTTCCTGTAAAAAAATCGGTGTCTGTAGTACAATTCCTGCATGCCCGAACCATCTCACCCACCGGCAGGTTCTTAAAAACATGTGGTGGGTGACACGAGCGGGCACACGGGATTGA